>NC_092764.1:17614815-17927690 GCF_047496795.1 Chiloscyllium punctatum
ATAATGTGAGATGAGTACTGCAAAGAATTCTGGCTCTTCGGATCTGCACAATGCAGAATAGCTGGGCTGAATGACATATCTGTTTTTAAGTGGTGAACATTTTCAGATAACAAATACCATTTTGTTCATTTGTGCATTGTTTTTGCCGTATGAGAGGGTGTTGCATTGGAACTCTAGAAAATTGCTCTTTTGGAGATCCAGCACAGCCTTGATATGTTGAATGTTACGTTTGTGATTTCAGATTAAAAGGGCCAATGGTCAGTATCCACATTAAGGCTTTTCATTTGGTAAATGAAGTATAAATTATTTCTCCAAGTTGTCAAATTGATAAAGAGAGCATTGGTTTAGAATGTCCAAACCAAGAGGGAAGTTCTGTGTTTTCGTTATATTTAATTTGGATGTGAAGTAACTTTCCATAAATAGTGTTAGAAATGGAATTAGCGATAGCATTTTTGAAAGGGGTGGGTAAATATTTGTGAAGAAAATTAGAAAGGAAGAAATGAGTGTTGCTTAGCTACTAACCATTGCTGGTATGTAAGAAATAAGCTGAAGAGTATCACTGCATGTTATAAGCTGTTGTCATTTGCAAAGAAAAACCCTGCATGTTATGAATCTACAAATTAGATCAGGAAGCATTTGAATTGTCTAATTGGTATTGCTGCAGTAATAGGATTGTAGCAGTTTTTGTGTGTTTGTGCTGAGCAGAGGAAAATAATCATTTAAAATTCCCACCAGTCTGTATTCTGTGATCTCTGACGTGTGCTAAAATATGTGGTAATCACAGGTTTAAAAAATGAGTTGCTGATGTTAGTTATTTGAAGCTGAAAGGGGGTTCTAGTTGCGACACTTATTGGAATGTTGTTCACAGTGATAAAACTGGACATCTCAAAATGAGGAATTGCTGTTATTTACTTTGACTGTAGCACTTAATATAAATGCACATGGTATTATTTTCCACTGTCTGGTCTCCCCTGCAGTGATGAAGGTGCTGAATCTTTGCTCATTTGAGCATTTGTCATTTCAACTGAAAAAGGGGTGGAGGAAAATAGCTCTGACTGCATAGGAAGGTGATTCCTTAGCTTTTTAAAATAAAGGCTTGTTGAGTGAGTAATATCCAATTGAGTGTATATTAGTTTATCATTTCTGATGGTTGACTACTGCAGTACTTGAAATGTGAACTCAATAGCAATTCAAAAGCCTAATATTTCCCCCATTAAGAGACTTAAAAACGGTCATTTCTGGGAACTGCTTTATGAAAGACCATCAGCCTATTTAGTTTCAAGAGCATATTGCAAGATTGTTTGTTTAATGTGTTTCAAATAACTGAAATGTAGCTTCTAGGAAGAATGAAAAATTTATATTTAGTTAAAAGCTTGCATTCATAAATTCAAGCATTTAATGGACTGTCCCTGTGCAAATTAATTTAGTTTCAATTTAGCAGCCTGAAAGCAATCTGTTCCAAAGGTGGCAT
The DNA here is from genome assembly GCF_047496795.1 of Chiloscyllium punctatum. NCBI lineage: Eukaryota > Metazoa > Chordata > Chondrichthyes > Orectolobiformes > Hemiscylliidae > Chiloscyllium > Chiloscyllium punctatum. Next base: position 17,616,287 of record NC_092764.1, read on the forward strand.
TCTGAATGTGCTCTTTATAGTATTAAAAGCTGTTAAAGTTGCTATAATATTACTAATTATAGTAGAATTGAACAATTATGGCATTACTTTGTTTTAAACATCTTTGTTTTAAAATTAAAGTCCAATTTTATTTTGTGCACCAAAACATTGTAAATTTAAATAGAGAAGCAATGAAAGTTTGGGAAATCTTGAGTTTGATAATACAGTAGTTTTGTATCAAACTGGAATGACTTTTTAATTTAACCTATTGTTCTCATCAATCTATTCAGATTATGGAACACCTCTGGAGCAGGTGGAATTTGAACGTAGGCCTCTTAGTTCAGGGGTAGTGACACTATCACTGTGCCATAAAAGGACTCTTGAAATGTCATTTATAGTGGGTTGTGGAGATGGGTTTCAGGAGCTGCTTGTTTTTATGGGGTATGGTTGTTGCAGACAAGGCCTTATGGCCATCCCTAATTGCCTTTTGAGCTAAGTGGTCATTTTAGTGCCTTTGGGAATTTCTAGTCATGCTTTAATAATAACTGAATGTAGTTACCCAAAACAATTCTATTTTGTATGAACAAAATACATTTTAAATTGATTGATTGAAGTTTGCATTTAGTCTGCATTCTGATCTAGAAAAGATGATTTATTGGAAGCATTTTTAAAATATTATTAAGAATATCTTTGTTTGTGAGGTGTCATAAATGTTGCAGGGCTGAGGAAGAACACTGGTCAGTGACCCTGGATGCAACCATATAGAGAAAAAGCTTGTTTGATTTATTGGTATTTACTTCAATTCCAGGACTGCAGCATTAATCCAACAATTAAGAAGGATCTGAAGTCATCTGTTCAGAAACTGTATTGCTGCCCCATTGAAGGTTGTCCAAGAGGACCGAACAGACCGTTTACCCAGTTTGCCCTTGTTAAGCAGGTAAGTGCTACTGGCCTGCAATCCCAATTGTTCGTGTCACATGATGCATGGTTCACAGTGGACAGGCAACCACTTTTAATATGGTTGTCTGATTGATCAATTGGTGAGTAGACGTGTTTTCTCTGGGCCAATGTTTATCCTTCAAACAAATAAAATGGTATTTCTAGTCATTGTAGCCTTACTGATTCTGGGAGGAGTTGTATGTAAATTGGCTCTTTCATATCTTTCCTACGTTGCAACAGTGACTATACTTCAAGGAATGACCTAACTGGCTTTAAGCTTGCCAGAGTATGTTTATGCTCTTGGATGCAGTTTCAGCTGACAGTTGTCTGTTTTGGATATGGGTTTATGATCAGTTGGATGCAGCATGGAAACAGACCCTTTAGTCCAACTTGTCCATGCCGACCAGATATCCTAACCCAATCTAGTCCCACCTGCCAGCACCTGGCCCATATCACTCCAAACCCTCCTTATTCATATACCCATCTAAATGCCTTTTAAAGGTTGATATTCTACCAGCCTCCACCACTTCTGGCAGCTCATTCCATACACGTACCACCCTCTGTGTGAAATAGTTGCCCCGTAGGTCTCTTTCTATATCTTTCCCCTCTCACTCTAAACCTATGCCCTCTAGTTTTGGACTCCCCCACACCAGGGAAAAGACTTTGTCTATTTATCCTATCAACGCCCCTCATAATTTTGTAAACCTCTGTAAGGTCACTCCTCAACGTCCTCCGCACCAGGGGAAACAGCCCCAGCCTGTTCAGCCTCTCCCTATAGCTCAAATCCTCTAACTCTGGCAACATCCTTGTAAATCTTTTCTGAGCCCTTTCAAGTTTCACAACATCCTTCCGATAGGAAGGAGACCAGAATTACACGTGATATTCCAACAGTGGCCTAACCAATGTCCTATACAGCTGCAACATGACCTCTCAACTCCTGTACTCAATACTCTGACCAATAAAGGAAAGCATACCAAACGTCGCCTTCACTATCCTATATTCCTGCGACTCTACTTTCAAGGAGTTATGAACCTGCACTTCAAGGTCTCTTTGTTCAGCAACACTCAGGAGGACCTTACCATTAAGTCCTGCTAAGATTTGCCTTCCCAAAATGCAGCACCTCGCATTTATCTAAATTAACTCCATCTGCCACTTCTCAGCCCATTGGCCCATCTGGTCAAGATCCCATGGTAATCTGAGGTAACCTTCTTCACTGTCCACTGCACCTCCAATTCTGGTGTCATCTGCAAACTTACTTACTATATCTCTTATGCTGACAACCAAATTATTTATATAAATGATGAAAAGTTGTGGACCCAGCACTGAGCCTTGTTGCACTCCATTGGTCACAGGCCTCCAGTCTGAAATACAACCCTCCACCACCACTCTCTTCTACCTTTGAGCCAGTTCTGTATCCAAATGGCTAGTTCTTCCTGTATTCCGTGAGATCTAACCTTGCTCACCAGTCTCCCATGCAGAACTTTGTTGAATGTCTTACTGAAGTCCATATAGATCGCATCTACTGCTCTGCCCTCTTGGCTACTTCTTCAAAAAACTCAGTCAAGTTTGTGAGACATGATTTCCCACGCACAAAGCCTTGTTGACTATACCTAATCAGTCCTTTCTTTTCCAAATACATATACATCCTGTCCCTGTGACTATCGATGATACAAATATCTCAATAAGAGGTCCAGCAATCACTTCCTTAGCTTCCGACAGAGTTCTCGGGTACATCTGATCAGGTTCTGGGGATTTATCCACTTTTATGCATTTCATGACTTCCAGCACATACTCCTCTCTAATATGGACATTTTGCAAGGTGTCACCATCTATTTCCCCACAGTCTATATCTTCCATATCCTTTTCCACAGTAAATACTGTTGAAAAATACTCATTTGGTTTATTTCCCCATTTTCTGCAGCTCCACACAAAGGCTGCCCTGCTGATCTTTGAGGGGCCCTATTCTCTCACTGGTTACACTTTTGTCCTTACATATTTGTAAAAACCCTTTGGATTCTCCTTAACTCTATTTGCCAAAGCTATCTCATGTCCCCTTTTCGCCCTCCGGATTTTCCTTTTAAGTATACTCCTACTGCCTTTATCCTCTTCGAAGGATTCACTCAATCTATCCTGTCTATACCTGCCATATGCATCCTTCTTTTTCTTAACTAAACCCTCAATTTCTTTAGTCATCCAGCACTCCCTATACCTATCAGCCTTTTCTTTCACCCTAACAGGAATATACTTTCTCTGGACTCTTGTTATCTCATTTCTGAAGGCTTCCCGTTTTCCAGCCATCCCTTTACCTGTGAACATTTGCCTCCATTCAGCTTTTGAAATTTCTTGCCTAATACTGTCAAAATTGGCTTTTCTCCAATTTAGAACTTCAACTTTTAGATCTGGTGTATCCATAATGAGTACAAACCCAACCAGCGAAAGCTGTCCTCATAAAACAGTTCCTCCATAATTGTGATCAACTTAGTGAACCTTCTCTGAACTGTTTCTGTAGCCAGAGGACTGAAACTGTTCAGGGTATTCGAGGTGTAATCTCAAGAGACTGGAATTTGAGGAGATCTGAGTTCTCACAGGATTGTAGGAGGCTATGTTATGGAGATTGGGAGTGTTGAGACCGTGGAGGGATTTTCTTTTTCAAACAAGAGTGAAACTTTTAATATTCCATTGCTGGTATAGAATTGAGCATGGGGTGCAGTCTGATTAAGATTTAGTGCATTGTAGGATGTGGCAGCAGAATTTTTCAAAGGTGAAATAGGGTGGAAAATCAGTCAACCAGGCATGTCTGGATGTAACAAAGATATGGATGAGTGTTTTACTCAGTCAAGATTACCCATTCACTTTCCATATTCTAATTTAAGATGCTTTTTGTCATTTTCTTGTTTCCTAGCACTTTATGAAAATTCATGCTGAAAAGAAACATAAGTGTGACAAATGTAGTAACTCGTATGGCACAGAATGGGACTTGAAACGACATGCTGAGGATTGTGGGAGGATCTTTCAGTGCACTTGTGGGTGTCCTTACGCCAGCAGACCAGCACTGCTGTCTCACATTTACAGAACTGGACATGAAATCCCTGCTGAGCACCGGTGAGTAAATGATCTACTAAACATCCTCCAGGTAGGCTGAGTGATCATTTAAAGGGTTTTCATGTGGCATGTCACCAGATCTGCTGTCGTGCAAATTATTCAAGCTATTGTTTTTAAATAATACACATCACGTCAAAACCATTTTGACTATTAACAAGTCTTTAACAGGAAGGAGCCTTGTCTGGCGTTTACACTGTCTTCTGAGCACCAACTCATCTAAAGTATTGACATTTTGAGCAAGCTGTGGAGTTGAAAAGTGTTAATTGCTAGATGCCACTTGAACATACAAGTGGACTGTAGTTCCATTCAACCTATACGTGCTAATGTTGTGCTCTTACAATACTTCCAACCTCTTAAATATTTGGGAGCAGCTCAACGTAAAATGTAGAAAATATATTTCTATTTTCAGTTAACACCATACAAAGGTGGTTTCAAACTTATGTAGACAGGCAGAAGGCTGCAAGAATACAGCAAGCGAGGCAGCATTAGGAGGTGCAGAAATCGACATTTCGGGTGTAACCCTTCAGGTCCTGGTCCTGAAGAAGGGTTGCATCCAAAACATCGACTTCTGCACCTGATGCTGTCTGGCTTTCTGCCTGTTTACTTTGGATTCCAGTATCTGCAGTTTTGTTTTTGTTTCAAACTTGTGTAACATTGTCATTCCTCTATACTCAGCTGGGCACCCTTTCTTAAGTCAAAGTGTAGTGCTGGAAAAGCACAGCAGGTCAGGCAGCATCTGAAAAGCAGGAGAGTCAACGTTTTGGCCATAAGCTTCCTCATGAAGGGCTTATGCCTGAAACGTTGATTCTCCTGCTCCTCAGATGCTTTTTCAAACTTTTCCAGCGCATCACTTTTCGACTCTCCAGCATCAGCTGTCCTCACTTTCACTTTTTTTAAAAGAAAAAGCCTGTATGGAGAGATGATATGCAAACCGATGCACAAAAGAGATGGCGTTACTCGTGCTCACTGTAACATCTTACCCCTAAATTTACCACAATCAAGTAATAGATGAATTGTTAATTTTCTGCAAAATTTTTTTAGATCCTGGAAATGTTCCTCAGACTGGAAAGTAACCGATATGATTCCTCTATTCAAGAAAGGAGAAAGGCAGAAAACTGTAGGCAGGTTTGGGTAAATTGTCAAAATTAATTGAGGCTATTGTTGGAGACTAAAAACTGAAGATCATTCGAAGGAGTTGAGTGGTGCTGGAAAAGCACAGCAGGTCAGGCAGCATCCGAGGAGCAGGAGAATCGACATTTTGAGCAAAAGCCCTTCATCGGATGCTGTGCTTTTCCAGCACCACTCTAATCTGGACTCTAATCTCCAGCATCTGCAGTCCTCACTTTTGCTTGTTGGAAGGAGTTGGTATGGCTTTGTGAAAGTGAAATCATGTCTAATCAGTTTATTGGAGTTCTTTGAAGGGGTAGCATATGCTCTAGATAAAGGGAAACCTGTATTGTATTGTATTTAATTTCCAGAAGGCAATGTGCCATAGGAGTTATTGTACACAGTATGCTCTTATGGTGTAGGAGGAAGCAAATTAGCATGGATAGAGGATTGGCTGGCAGAAAACAGAATGTGTTTGGGTTTTGGTCTGATTAGCAGAATGTGAAGAATGGAGTTCCCACAGGGGTCTGTGCTGCAATGGAGGCCTTGTTTTTTCTTTCAGTAACTTGGATGAGGGGATGAAAGGCAAGATAGCTAACTTTGCAGATGATACTTTGCTTTTTAAATTTGTATGTTGTGACAAGGCACAAGGAAATTGTAGACCAATGTAGATGCATTGAGTTGGTAGGCAAACACCTGGTGAATGGAGGAAAGTGGAGGAAAATTCAAAAAACTGGAGTATTACCTAAATGGAGAATATGTGCAAAATTCCAAGGTGTAGAGGGATTTGGGTGTCCTCGTGTATGAGTCACTAAAGGTTAACATGAAAGTACTACAACTGATTAAGGCCAATGGGATATTTTCCTTTGATATTTGAAATTAACTTAAAACTAAGAATGTTATGCTTCATTTGTATAGGCTCCTTATGTAAGCATGAATGTAAATGTATTGGAAGTTGTTCACAGGATGTTTAATAAATTGATACAGGATTAAGCAGGTTGTCTCGTGATGAAATATTGGACAAGTTGGAATTGTTTCCACTGGGGTTTAGAATGATGAGTAACGTGATCGACATATTATAACATTCTGAACAGCATTAAGGTGGATGTGGAAAGGACCCCACTCCACCTGTAAGACAGTGGAGGTGGAATCATTTTAATATTTTTAAGATGGAGGTAGAGACCTCCACTTTTGTCTCCAACAGGGTGTTGTACCTGAAAGATAATGCTTAAGAGATCTCTTGTAACGTAAAAACTGAGCATGGATATGGTAACATTTAAAGATCCAAGTGGATATATTACATGTATTACATCCTTGTGTAGCAAATTCGCATTCCTCAAGCACAGTTAAAACTAAGGGCTAACTTTAAGCTCTTACTCTACTGGAACCTGTTGCTCTCTTGTAGGGTAATGCTTGACAAGTGATTTGAAGTAATATGAAGTGTGAGATCTTAATATCCTCAAGTCACATTCTATAATGTAGTTAGGGGAGGTGGAGACTTTGGTAAATATCACTGAACAGCAATCCAGAGTCCCAGGCTAAAGCTCTGGAGATTTTGGATCAGATGCACCATTGGCAGATAGTGAAATTTGAATTCAGTAAAAATCTGAAATTAAAATCAAAAGCTGGTCTAATGGTGGCCATATAACAATTGTCAGAAAATCCATATGGTTCACTAATATTATTTGGGAAGGAAATCTGCTGTCCTTGGCCAGTCTGGCCTACATGTGAATAAGACCCACATCATTATAGTTGACTGTTAACTGCCCTCTGAACAGTTGGGGAACGGCAATAAATGCTGTTCTCGCTAGTGACATCCAGGTCCCATAAGTTAATTAGGAACAAGTGAAATGAGCTTGTTTTTATTTAAAGCTATCCTGGCATACTGACTGTGATACACAGCACAGCAGACTTCTGTTAAGCAAGAGAATCAAAGTTTATTGAGTGCAAATGGGAGTGTAGAATTCAAAACAAACTTATTGAATAGTTGAGCAGGTTAGACAGGCTTAATAATTTACATTTGCTCCTGATGTGGGCGGCATGGTGGTTAGCACTGCTGCCTCACAGCGCCAGAGACCCGGGTTCAATTCCCACCTCAGGCGACTGACTGTGTGGAGTTTGCATGTTCTCCCCATGTCTGTGTGGGTTTCCTCCGGGTGCTCTGGTTTCTTCCCACAGTCCAAAGATGTGCAGGTTAGGTGAATTGGCCATGCTAGATTGCCCGTAGTGTTAGGTAAGGGGCAAATGTAGGGGTATGGGTGGGTTGCACTTGGCTGGGTCGGTGTGGACTTGTTGGGCCGAAGGGCCTGTTTCCACACTGTAATGTAATGATTCATAAGTTCGTACGTGGTCCTCCTGCCCATTCTTCACTTCCCTACAAAATTTGAAATCTCAACTACTGTGTGAAAGAAATGCACCACCGATTTGAGGATGAATCTTTTTCAGTACTTCTGGCTGTGCAGGATTTAAAGAGCTGTAGCTGAACCATAGGTCAAATCATCTTTGTCACAGTATAAAATGTGAGCACTGGATTAAAGGAGCTTCTTGATCATCTTGGGCACAAAGGCCTAATGTGTTAATGTTTCTGGATTAAAGGATAAATTTCTTTCATTAAACTTAGGTGCACATGGATGTTTTTGAATTAAGGAATTAATTCTGTTATTACTTTTCAAAAAAAATCTTTTCCAATATGGCTCCTGAAAAGAACATCTGAAAATAAAGCTGACTGCAGGAAGACTAGTTCAAGAATACTTTAGTGCAAAAAACACCTGATCTGGAAACATGTTTAATCCCTTTGGACAGCTGTATGTTTGTCAGGAGAGTTCAGGAAGAACCAAACAACTTCTGACTTTTTTTTTTCCCCGTTGGAACTATTTACTGTCAGTTGTTGCACAAGTCCTACCTGGATAGGATAGCAATAGAACAAAAAAGTAAATCCTAAAGATGTTAGAGGTTCAGAAGTATTGACAAACATAAATGACTATACTGAACAAATTTAAATTAAAGCTTTTAAAAAAAAAAGTGACCTTACAACCCTGGCCTCGACTTCAGCATTGCTTTCTGCCTGTGACAATATCAGTAATACAAGGTCATCATTTTATACATTTTACATTGGAGAATCTTACTTTTTGAGAAATCTAATACAAAAACATCTGCATTTCAGGAAGTGGGGAATCCTGTGTTTCTCTTGTCTGCTTGTAAACCGTTTTATAATTTTGGCTGAGTCAGTTTCTAGCAGACAGTGAGGTCTGCAGATGCTGGAGATCAGAATTGGGAGTGTGTTGCTGGAAAAGCACAGGTCAGGCAGCATCCAAGGAGCAGGAGAATAAACATTTCGGGCCGGAGCCCAAATTCCTGATTCCTGATGAAGTGCTCCGGCCTGAAACATTGATTTTTCCTGCTTCTCGGTTTCTATTTTCCTGCTTCCTAAGTTTCTATTTCAAATGTTCTTCTCTCAAACGTAACTTGCATTTAAACGTTGGGAAGACCAAAGCCATTGTCTGCTCCTTAGTTGCCAGCATCTCTTTCCCTACCAGTTATGAAACTGAACCAGACTATAGCCAACCTTAACAGTATATTTGATTCAGAAATTAGATTTCAACCACATTTTCACCATAACTGACATCACCTACTTCAACTTGCATAAAACTTCTGACTCCATTCCTCTACTCATTTACTGCTGAACACCCCATCCCTGCTTTTTGTTAGCTCTAGTTCTGACTATCTCCTGATTAGAATCTTATTCTACTGCTTGTAAACTTGAGATCATCTAAACATTTGTCCAGATGCCATTGTGCTTCTAATCCTGTTCACCCTGCACATGCCATTCCACACTGGTTTTCAGTTGAACAGCTACTTGGTTGTAGCTACTTCTGGCAGATCTGTCTTGGTATATGCTGTGCTTGTCTGTCTTGCACCAGCTTCCTGCATGCACTGTTGTTGTTCTGTAACTGCTCCATGACATCTGTTATCCAACTTCTCCTCCTTCTCCTCCTCCTTCTGCCCCCCCCCCCCCCCCCCGCCACGGAATCCTTGGTTTTTTTTCTCGCTACCTTCCACTTTGTCTTCCATAAGAGACCTGCAGCTCTTCTGCTCCAATCAAGTGGCTGAAATACATTTTCCTCTCTAGATGATTTTCTTTAAAAAAAGCATTTTTATTTTGTCTTGCAATTTTGAGTAAGTCTTCAACTGTTTTCTGGCCTATATGTGAAATTATTGGTACACTCGACTCTGATGTCTTGACATCGACACTTCAAAGGCTTGTATTTCTTGTTTTCGTTTTATTGCTCAGATTTATGAGGGATGTAGAAAATGGATAGAATGAAGCATTTTAAGTTTTTCTTCACAAGCTTGAGTTTTCCTAACACATTTCATCATCATCAAAATTACTTCTGGCTATCTTTCTAACTCTGACATCACATCTATAATCTTTAGAAGTAAGTTGTTGTCACATGTACTCACATGAGTATAATAAAAAGGTTACACAGTGGCTCCTTACTGTGTCACCACACATACAAAAATACCTAGGTACAGATTCTTAGGAATAAATAAGAACAATGAAGAAATAAAAGTCCAGCATTACAGACCTCTGTGCCATCTTAGGTACAAAAGGTATCCATGTACAAAATCTAAATAAATTAGAATAAAGAAATAAGAAAAGTTCAGAATTACAGTCCTTCCAAGCAGAGAAGATTGAACAGATGACTCCATACCGGCTTAATTTGAGGCTGGGACTCCACGCTGACTTCACCCGGACGTCACTGCCGCCTAAGAACAGGAAGTTAGAAGTAGTTTTTAAAAAAGAGGGAAACGGGGAGAGCAAATGAGCTCTGGCTCAGGAGTCCTACTCTGCCATCTTGCATTAGGATTAGTCATCTGTAGGATGTGGGCATCGCAGGTTGGGCTAGCATTTATTGCTCATGCGTAACAGATTTAAGGTGGAAGTGTGGCACTGCAGTCCATTGTCACCCCTTCTACACCGACAACTTCTTAACTTGTTTGTGTGACACCATTCATTTCAATCTTCACTTTATTCTAATGAGCTTCTTCTAAATATTAATTTTTTCTCTAATTTATATGTTCAATCCATATTCTAAATGTCAAGATGTTACTTTATGTACACAATTTTTGTAAATAATGCTATGTTGTTAACTTACCAGAAGTTTCTTGCCTCCTATTGTTACCCCTGGAAATTCATCTTATTCCTACAAATTTGTTTTGTTTGTTTTTTTTAAATTATTTTTATGTTGTGGTTTGTGATCTATGCTGACAAGTACTTGGGAGGTACTTCCACTGCTGTTTTAGTAATTTATCTTGAGATATTCTGCCATCTACTGGAATGCATTGGTCCTGATGATGATGATTAATTTTTAATCAAAATAGACATGTCAAATTTGAAAAGGCTACTTTGCCATTGTAAATTGACTGAGCACCCAAGCAATACTGTCTACTGGAGTAGTCCATCAGTCATAGAGTCATAGAGATGTACAGCATGGAAACAGACCCTTCGGTCCAACTAGTCCATGCCGACCAGATATCCCAACCTAACTTAGTCCCACTAGCCAGCACGTGGCCCTTATCCCTCCAAACCCTTCCTGTTTGTATACGTAGCCCGATGCCTTTTAAATGTTGCAATTGTACTAACCTCCACCACTTCCTCTGGCAGCTCATTCCATACATGTACCACCCTCTGCGTGAAAACGTTACCCCTTATGTCCCTTTTATCTTTCCCTTCTCACCCTAAACCTGTGCCCTGTAGTTCTGGACTTCCCCACCTCAGGGGAAAGACTTTGTTTATTTTTCCTATCCATGCCCCCCATGATTTTATAAACCTCTGTATAAGCACGTCTCAAATGTCACCCCTCAGCCTCTGACGGTCCAGGTAAACTGCCCCAGCCTGTTCAGCTTCTCCATATAGCTCAAATCCTCCAACCCTGGCAACATCCTTGTAAATCTTTTCTGAACCCTTTTAAGTTTCACAACATCTTTCTGATAGGAAGGAGACCAGAATTGCAAGCAATATTCCAACAGTGGCCTAACCAATGTCCTGTACAGCCACAACATGACCTCCCAACCCCTGTACTCAATACTCTGACCAATAAAGGAGAGCATACCAAACTATCCTATCTACCTGTGACTCTACTTTCAAGGAGCTGTGAACCTGCACTCCAAGGTCTCTTTGTTCAGCAACACTCCCTCGGACCTTACCATTAAGTGTATAATTCCTGCTAAGACTTGCTTTCCTAAAATGCACCACCTGGCATTAATCTAAATTAAACTCCACCTGCCACTCCTTAGCCCACTGGCCCATCTGATCAAGATTCTGTTGTAATCTGAGGTAACTCTCTTTGCTGTCCACTACACCTTTCATTTTGGTGTCATCTGCAAACTTGCTAACTATGCTTCCTATGTTTTCATCCAAATCATTTTAAAAAAATGATGAAAAGTAGTGGACCCAGCACCAATCCTTGTGGCACTCCACTGATCATGGGCCTCCAGTCTAAAAAAAAACCTCTACTACCACCCTCTGTCTTCTACCTTCGCGCTAGTTCTGTATCCAAATGGCTACTTCTCCCTGTATTCCATGAGATCTAATGTTGCTAACCAGTCTCCCATGAGGAACCTTGTCGAATGCCTTACTGAAGTCCATATAGATCACATCCACCGCTCTGCCCTCATCAATCCTCTTTGTTAGTACAAAAATCTCAATAAAGTTTGTGACGTGATTTCCCACGCACAAAGCCATGTTGGCTACCCCTAATCAATCCTTGCCTTCCCAAATGCATGTACATCAGGATTCCCTCTAACAACTTGCCAACCACCAATGTCAGGCTCACTGGTCTATAATTCCCTGGCTTGTCCTTACCACCTTTCTTAAATAGTGGCACCATGTTAGCCATCTTCCAGTCTTTTGACAGCTCACCTGTGACAGAGGTTTAGGTCCTGGGATTTATCCACTTTCATGTTTCAAGACATCCAGCACTTCCTGTTCTGTAATATGGACATTTTTCAAGATGTCATCATCTATTTCTCTACATTCTATATCTTCCATGTCCTTTTCCACAGTAAACACTCTTGGATCAGTCTTTGATGTCTTTATTCCTTGAGATGCAGGATGCAAAACAAAACCATTTTTACTCGAGCTACTTTCTGCCCACAGGGTGGTGGAAGCAGGGACAATAATATTTGAAAGGAAATTGGGCATTTGTGGGTAATTAATCTGGTTGGCTCAGGGTTGTATGAGTGGGTGGGATTGATTAGGTTGCTCTATAAGAGAGCTAGTTTGAGCTTATTTGGCTGAATATCACCTCCTATGACACACTGACTCTGAATGGTTAAACATCTCCTTAGCTGTTGAAACTGTATGAATCTTAATTGCATTGCAGTATCCTTCACTCTGCCATAAAATTAAGATAAATTGTAGCTGCTGGTGTCTGTTCATCACTTCTGCTGTGATATATCTAAACCTTCTGGGAACAAGCGTGATACTAATTGCTTTAATCTGCAAATGTTGGCTGTGCCAATGCGTCCCCAGGTTCAGCATTTTTGGAATATGTTGCCAGCGTTCATAGAATTCTCCTGCTATGAAACATAGAGACAGGGAAAAAGTCAACTTTATAAATGACAATCATTGGGCAAATTCAAGGATCCTCTGATGCAGGTCGGAGAACCAAGGCATCGAGCATATGTTCGTGGAGCAGCTGCAGACCTAGTTTCAGCCATGCCGTTGTGGCCAGACACTGAATGAAAGCCAATCAGTTACTCGTTGGAAGGCAGAAAAATCATGGGTAGTCACATGCTGCCTGTATGGTTGTTCTTGGTTTCCATTTGGTCACTGGTTTCTGACTTGTTAGTTTCCTCTGCTTCTACTTGGTTTGAGGTAAACCACATTAATTACCAAACTAGTAATTTTAATTATTCTTTGCACACTCCAGGTTTTAAAAATTCAAGGGGGACCTCTTGCAGTAGTAGTGTCCCAACCTTTGAGCCAGGAAGCACAGGTTCAAGCCCCATCAACTCCAGAGTTGTAACAATATCTCTGAGCAAATTTACTTGAGCTCAATCTTAAAAAGTACAGATTGGCTCTTGGTATTAAGCCAGTCTTCAGCTTTACTAAAGTACATTTGTTTCAGTGCTAATATGGATTTCAGTTGCACAAAGGACTGGGAAGGGAAGATGCTAAAAAAAAGTTTTCCTGCTGCAGTATCTAGAGCATGGGATTACAGTCTTGAAATAAGGATTGGTCAGTTTACTATTGGGATGAGGAGTACAGCAGAGTAGATTCAAAGGGCTGCCTGGCCTACTTCTATTTATTATTTTCGTGTAACTTGCTCTTTAGATTTGTTAAACACAGCTGTAGGTCTTTAAATTCTGTTTGAAATTAATGATCATTAGGTCTCCATCGACCATGAGCTCTGAAAGGCTCACTAATCTTAACCACGTAAATGATATGGTTCTTTTCTTGTTGAGATGTGCTTATGCCAAGACATGTTATTCCTCATCATAATTATGTATAATAATCTTATTTCATTGCTATTCCCCTGAATTCTTCAGACATCTTGTATCTAAAATAGTGCATTGTTTGTTTGTTTTGCGTTAACCAGCATCTGACTAGAGATTAATGTAGGCAAATTAAAAATGAGTAATTTTGCACCCTTTCACAATTAGTGGAGCTCTCTGTGCTTAATGCAAAGGTACAAAAATAAATCTGACTTTCTCGATTGCATCATTAGCAACACTTTATCAAAATGTGAAGCTGTGGATACTGTGCCTTATCGAGGTGGAATTTAAAATTTGTGTGATTCAGCCATAGTGCACTATGAAATAGTCAACATGTCACCTTGGTCATTCTTATGACCACTTGAATGTCCTTGTGCTGGGGGTGCAATGCTTGTGAAAGAGGTAAGGGTTCTAATGGCCAAATTTGTCTTATTTACCGTACAGGGATCCACCACGTAAGAAGAGAAAAAATGAGTGGCCAAATCAGAATTGCTTGAACCAGGTAGCAAAAGTGAAGCAGGAAATCCAGGTGGTTCAAGATCCAACAGAGATGAACAAAAGAACCTGCATCAAAAACTCCTGCGGAGATGATTGCATTAAGCAGCCTCCTGCCAAACAAATTCAGAAGTTGTTGTTACCAAAGCCCAGGGTTGCACTTGTTAAACTTCCTGTAATGCACTTAACACATTTACCAGTTATTTTATCTTCGGGCACATCCGTGGATAATTCAGTCAAGTCCATTGTTGTTGCTGTTGACGATCAAGGATCTATTCTAAGCACAATGCATATTTTGCCTCCTTCAGTGGAAACTGTGACACCGTCTATGGAAGTGAAAGGGTTAAGTTTTAAAGGTGGTCTCCCCACCTCCAAGGTGACTAGCGTCATGATGGTTGAACCAGTCAGTACTGCAGTGCAAATCAACGTGGATTCAGGTTTTGTCAATAACCAAGCTTTTCCTTCACTTGGAGACATAGGCAGTAAAAACAAATTTAACTCCACAAATGTTCAGACAGAGGTATCATACCTTGCACAGAACACAGCACCAGAATCTCTAGCTACATGCTACTCTACAGAGAATACTGTGTCGGCTTGTGCACAGACTGATCTGAGTATCAGCGCTCAAGTTTTGCTACCCGTAAGTGTCCAAACGCAAACTTTTGAACCAGACATGAAAATCACTACGTCAATAAGTGCTCAGACAGATTCGTTTGGTCAGACTTGTTTTCCATTGTTTGGTGTTTCAAGGAAAACGCAAACTAGTTTGGTGAATTCTGCTCATGATGAAAGCTCTGCAGTTCAAGCACTAATTAACACAAGTAATCATGAAGACATTTTTGACCATTCTTTAGTTTCCTCATATAGTGTTTGTACACAGACTCAAACTAATTTCCCTCTGGATGCAGGAGGCATGAACCAAAAGTTATCTCATGATGATCTCTTACAGAGCTCTAAATCAGCTGTTGAATTTCACATTAACTCCACTTTACTTCAACAGAATCCTATGACTGACAATCAAACTCAGACAATTAACCTGTTTAATGACTTGGAAAATATCCTGTCAGAAAGCATAGCCAATCATTCATTAGAAAATCGTGGTCTTTTATCCGATGCCTCTGAGAGTATGACAAGCAGCCAGGCACACAGCGCGGGTATTGACTTTGATATTGAATTTTTATCTGCAAGCAACATACAAACACAGACAGAAGAGAATGAATTTGGTACTTTGCAAACAGAGTCTGCTTTGGAATCTCTGGATATCGAGACTCAGACTGACTTCTTGTTTTCAGACCATCCTGCTCAAGCATACAATGGCAGGGGACAGTCCACTTATTTAGGGCTAGAAATGTTTGATACGCAGACTCAGACAGACTTCAATTTCTTGATAGATAGCAGTACGCATCTGCCTCTGGACAGTATTTTGAAACAGTCCAGTTTATCTTTAAGTGCAGAGTCCTCTGGTACCAAAATTCAGACTGGTAATGTATGTTATAGAAATAATTTGAATTGTGCCTCTGAAAGCCAAGTCCAGTTAAACTGCACTGAAACACAGACTACCTTTGAAAACCTCAGCAGTCTATTCTTCACTAGCAATGAAACACAGACCGTAATGGATGACTTTCTGTTGGCAGATACGGCATGGAACACAATGGAATCACATTTCAGCTCAGTGGAAACACAAACATGCGATGAAATCTTTTCCTTGTTTCGAAATACTGATAAAAACAGTGACTGAATTGCACAGCTATCAAGCAGCATTGACCTCTGGATTGGTGCCCTAGAAAGTGGCAACATTTCATGTTGAAGTGTGGTGTTGCATTACTGTGCACCTCTTTGGGCAGCTGTGTATGGGGCTGAGAGGAAAATGGCAGAGAAGTTTTAAACTGATCTGAAGTCTTTCTCTTTGGGTGTCTGGATATCCTTTTCTTGGGTTAAAAAGCATTAATAAGTTTAGGCTTTACAAATGCTGTTCTGTGATTCAGCATTCTTTAGTTTTTCTAATCCATGACCCCCATCCAGTTAGACTTTTGCTTTCCCCCTGAGACTTTCCTTCAATGCACTGCTAGTGTTTATACTCTGGAATGTTTATAAAGCCATGTCTTTCCATGTTTACAAGTGAGGAATTAGATATACCTTGCCATTTCTGATTTTCTTTTGTTAGTTTTCAGTCTCCTTTGTACCTTCCACCATGATAGTTGGCTTATTTATGGTTAGAAATAGACAAAAGAGATCCCCTCGTGCTTTGTTCAAGATGCACTTATTCACACATGGCCCTCACTAGCTTATCTAGAAAGTTCTTCATCTAAAACCAATAACTCTGGATACATTCTTAAAGGTTTCAACACCTCCTGTTTCTGTATCTCCTGTCCAATCTAAAAGTAGGTTTTCACCAATGTGATAAATGAAAATGTTCAGTGATCTTTATTTTAAATACTTGCTTTTCACGTCCCTGTGAGTTAAATGAACTCCAGCTTAAATTTTGAGGTTTGACAACCCTTTCCAAATCTGGTATTGGTTATTGTCAGTATATGCACTTTGTAAACATGGTTTGTTGGATATCTTTTGGGCAGAGGAGTTCCTCTGCTAGTGGCAGTTGGTTAATCATCATGCTTCAGCCATGTTGATAGCACAAACTGCACATTGAAATTGTAACTGTATTGGTATCTGTGACTTCATTACTCATTCACATGATTAATTGAGTAGCTGAATACTTTTCACACAATACAGTGAAATCATTAAACAGTGCATCTTCATTGTGCAAGAGTGCATTTTCCCCCCATTAGATTAATGGCATAATGCAGTTCATGCAACCTGTTACTTTTGCTGTAAATTGGATTACAATTATTTAATTTGACCAGATCAGTGTAAAGCTTCCATGACCTTCCAAAAACCTAATTACCCAATCCTGAAGTGACCAATTTTGGTGATTCCACTCTTATTAGTTACTGAATTTGCACATGTAACCACTTTTAAGTCCTTCAGTGGCTACAAATTTTAATTATTCATGTGTGTTAGTTTTTTTTGGGCATACCCTCGGTCTTTAGAAATTGCTTTGCTGTTGCACATGACCATTCACAGTGCTGCTTGTAACCTAATTAAATTGCTGGCATGAAGCAGTTGCAAATGTTGTTGGACTACGTTTGGGCTCTCGTCTAGCTTTTAAGAATCTAAGGGCCCAAATTTATAATGTTGCCATTAGCTTAGCTAAAGCAGGCTGTAATTAATCAAGAACTGCTCCATCAGAATCCTACCTGAGTGAGAGTGCACGATCATCCATGTTTGTCTTTCACTGAATTAGTTCATAGGCACAGCCTTGAAATTGATGTCTATAACTATTATGTGATTTTTAGCTTGATCACCTTATGACATAATTTCATAAAATCTTCCTTCCATGTAAATGACTGTGACTCAAGTAATGGAGGTCCTGTATCGTTGCTAACTTTTGGATATCAAATCCAGGCTTGAAATAAGTATATCATGAAAATATTCTCCTTATTGTGATGGGTTCCCATCTAGACCTCATCCAAATAACATATGCTGCTGTATCCTTGCTCCATCACTGAATAATTTGAGACTCCTTTGGAAGATGAGTTCTCCAGGGAAAAGTACTTGCTACATATCGTGGCTGAAACTTTCTGCCTGAATCTCAGGAAAAATGTTTAATTTTGTTTCATTTCCTTGATTTCTACATCTTTGTATTCCAGACTCCTAATGGCCACTTATTGTTATTGTGGAAAAATGGAGTCTAGTCTGCTGGCAAGTTTGGAGTTCTTGTGTGACCAGAAGTCTTTCTGGAAACCAGCATCAATTCCTGCACTGGAAGATAAAGTACTGAATTGTTAGTACTTGATTCGAGGGCTTTACAGAATTGGTGATTCTAAGAAACTAGTAAATCATTTTTTTTAATTCCATAGGACTGATTTATATTACGTACTAGGGACATGCTGAATTGGTTCTGTCAAATGAGGAGAGATGCAAATTAGTAAGCACCTCGATATCAAGATCCAATTTGCAAGTGCAAACTCCTGTTTATTGAAGCTTTGCACAAATTTACATCCATTGAATTTTCCCATCTGAAATTTTTGCAAAGAAAAGTTCAAAAATTATTTATAACAACATGATTGCAGTCTCCAGTAGTGCTTTGGAACCATGAGGCACCTATTAAAGAAGGACAATTCCTTTTTTAAGGCTACATTTAGTGCATAACTTTATCTGTCTTCTGTCTGCCAGACGATCCAAAATATTAAAAAGCCCATTCACACCGAATGGCTCTGTTGGACTTGTGCTCCTGATTTCCCCAGTTAGAAGAATCGTGAAAACCAATCGGGGCAGTGTCTTTGATTACTCTGTTTCAACATGCATGTCTCAGTTTGGAGCAGTAGCTTATCACCTGAAACTGTTTTTAATACACTTTCATCCTTGAGATGTGGTGATAGAACAATTTTGTATTACACAAAATACTGACTTGTTATATATCTTTATAAAGAGTTTTGGTTTCCTATATCTTGAGACCTTCCCAGAGCTGTATTTGGATATACATTTCATTCATTTAATATATGTAACTCCTACAGTATTAGACCAAAAGCTCAACTACATTTTCATGATATTGTCTGTATTTGTGTTCATGCTGCTATTTTTCAATGCTATGTCTAGATTTGTCTGTTAGTAACTTAGTGTCAATTTGTTTTTAAAATTCCGACCAAATGTTGTTTCACAAATTGGTTTGCAATTGATGTGTTGCAATACTTTCATAATACCACTTTAATTCTTCCATGCATTGAATGAGATGTGCCATTTGCTGTTGGTAGTTTCAAAAATAAATAAACTGTAATATCTGTGGCTTCTGGAATGAACTGTTTAATATCGCTATGCTTAACATTGATAGCTAAACTTAGTATTTGGTGGTAAATTTATTAAGGCTAAATAATACTCCAATCAGTGTGATTTTAATGCTGCACCAAACTGCCTTTTTGGCAGTACTTTATTGCTCAAGTTGGTTTCATCACTAGCAGTTTGTGATTAAACTGAAACCATAGGTATTTCATGTTTGCATGACAAAGTTTAAAATGCTGTCCCCAGACAAACTATTTACCCCACCCCCAGGTCAACTGATAGCAGTGACCAATGACTGATTGAAATCTTAGTGTAGCAAATAGTGTACAGATGCATTAGCATTTTGAAATCACTTTGAAATCATTAACACTGAATTAATCTTATTTTCATACTTATGAATAATACATTCAAAAGGTTTTTCCCATTGATCAAAGTTATTATCCTTTTCATAGCAAATGAGCATTTCTGCACACAGTGACCATTTGGATTAATTACTGCACTGTAGGCTTACAGGACTCTAACAGAGGAGTATTCTGCCTGCTTTAACCAAAGTGTTGTAGACATAACCTGCTGTGTCAGTGGACCTTGTGGACACATTTTTAAAATGCTTTATTTCTAAGTCAGGTAATGTGTCACGTGTAGCTTGTCCTGGGTGATGTACTTCATATTTCATGCTTTCTGTACTGGTCTTTTATTGGAGTAAACTTTATTTTAGTTAAATAAACTACAGTTTTTTTGTGGGTAATCTCCTTTTGCAGTTCATTACTTTTTTAAAAAGTGTATGCACATGCAATACATTTAATACTGTCTATATTCTTGGGTAGAGTACATTAAGATTGTTTGCTTCAGGAAATCAGTTTGTTTGGCTGAAAATGCTAAAGTGGTTAAGTTTTTGAGGTAGAATAAGTAGCAGTGTTACTTTTATTTTTGGTCAGCTGGTAAACTATATTTCTTAATTTTCCTTCAATTTGAGTTTCACTTCCTTACGTGCCTTTGTGTTGTGTCTCAGTACCTTTTTCCCGCCTTGTGTCTCAGATTAGTTGTTTTGGATTTAGTTTTCAGTCTAAAAGTAACACCACTGTTTTTGGTATTCCTGGCTCAGGAAGGGGGCAAATCAACCACTGTTCACATTCCCGTTTCTTGCTCAGTCGATTTGGAATGGCCTGAGGAGTGAAGCAGGCTCAGACATTAAATACCTAAGCTGTTATAGGAGGGATAGCAACGTGGTCAAAACCTCTGGAAGTTTCTGATATTTTTGAGTGGGAGTTGGTGCCCTTTGGAGGGCACCAGCAAAAAGCAACTTACCCTGTAGTATATGGGTTGATGAGTTTTTGCTTTTGATTACTGAGATGATTTTAGAAAAATTTGAGTTGTAATTTATTTTTTGTTTCAGTAGTTGGACATTTGCATCTAAAATTGCAAGATTCATGACTTTTTGCTGCTTCACAAAAATTTTGTGACTAAAATGTTTAGTGGACAAGTAGCTGCTCCATTTAACTAGATAAGTTTATTTGCATACATTTTAATGGTAACTTTATTCCTTCGGCATTACATATCAAATTTTGTCCCATTTTACTGTGTAAATATCTGTCATTTCAATCCATGTAAACTATATTGTGCCAAAAGTGATTTTTTTTCTTTGTGTTAAATATGCATTTTGTCGTGAGTGACCGTTTCTTTTAAGCTGATGCTTAACTTCAGATGTATTTTGTTGTACTCCACTTCACTGGAATTTTGCACATTAAGTTATTTTCCCAATATATCATGTTAGTGGATGTTCTGTGAAAAGCACATGGATGCCGGTCAAATTATGCAGCATTATACAAAATAAAGACTTGTTTTTTCTCTGACATGAGTAGCATATTTTTTTTAAAATGCAGACTTAAATTATAAAAATGATATCCAACCGACTGCACAGTTGTTACTGTTGTTAGAATTCAGTTATGAAGATAATCTTTGATTTTCTAAAATGCAAATAAACAATAAAAGTAAACCTGCCCTTTTTCGGTTACATTGGACTGTGGTTTTGTGTATATGTCACACAAGGTCAAATGCTTGTGGAGGTGCTTGAGTTGGACTGGCGTGGACAAAATTAAAAATCACACAACACCAGGGTCATAATCCAACAGGTTTATTTGGAAACACTAGCTTTTGAGATCTAAGTAGTTGACAACCACCTGATAAGCACGCAGCACCTCAAAAGCTAGTGCTTCCAAATAAACCTGTTGGGCTATAATCTGGTGTGATTTTTAACAAGGTCAATTGCAAATAATTTGAGGCACCTGAGTTTTTCCACAATGTGTTGAAAAATTAGAATTTTTTTTATTTGAAATGGCTTTGGAAATCTAATTGCATGGATAGGCAAATATGTTTAAAGAAATGTAACTATAAATTTTCAAAATCTTTTAATTTTCGAACTACTTTATTCCTCAATCAACATCACAAATCAATTGGTTATTATCATACTGCTGTTTGCAGGAGCTTGCTATGTGCAAATCACCTGCCAAGCTTTCTGCATTGTAACAATGACTACTCCCTTCGGGTCCATTACCTCAGCAGTTTCTCAACCTCAGCAGTTTCTCAACCTCGACCCTTCCCCTCGCCTTAGGCGTGAAGAGTCTCTGGTTAAACCATCACGAGCCATCTCTCTGTAACGTGACAGCAGCCGTATAGTTTGGTAAAGAGTATGGCAACTTTACCTTTGTTTTAATTTGAAAAGTGATATTATCACTCAACTATTAACTGGCGGTTAGTTAGCTTTCGATGGACAGCTGTTTTGTAATGCAAACTGATTCCGATAGCGCAGGATGTCCGTTCAATGTGAAGGGCACACTTTCTTAACCTTGACCCTCACCTGAGACACTGTGACCTTCAGTGTCTTTCTAAGGAGAGAGCCCCATGGTCCTCCAGGACAGCAGTGACTTTACCTTCTTATTACTTCAGAGACCCAGGTACTGTTTTGGGGACAGTACCACATAGTGAAATTTGAATTCGATTTAAAATCAGGAATTAAAAGTCTAATGGTGACCATGAATTAGTTTTGATTGTCAGGAAAAACCTATGGGGGAAGGAAGCTACCATGCTAGCCTGGCTTACATATTACTCCAGATTCACAGGCATCTTGTTGATTGCACATAGGGCAGTTGGCAATGTATGATGGCCTTGACACCAATATTTCATATCACTAATTTTTAAGAAACTTCATTGCATGTAAAGTGCATCAAGATGTTTGATCATGCAAAGTATTACATGAATGCAATTCCTCCCTCCTTCAGAGATAAGGACTTCCAATCCCTAATTTGGAACCCCAGTGTCCAGGTATGTGGAGGCTATTGAATTAGCGTTGGGGAATGCAGGGTTACAGGGATGGGTCTGGGTGGGATGGTTCTTTGCAGGGTCAGTGTGGACTCAATGGGGCGAATGGCCTGTTTCCACACTAGAGATTGTTTTTTTTTTTTTTACCTCAACATAGTTTCTGGCCAGTACTAAAACTTGCCCAGTCTACAGGCTTATCATTCTTGGAAAAATTCTCTTTTCATCTAATATCTTCTGTATCAGGCAGGAGTTTCTCATTAGTAGTGTACTCTTTTTTTGAGGATAACAAATTATTTTGTTCTGGACCCTCCTACTTGAGAAAACAGTTTTGCTGTCTACCCTGTCAATCCTTATACACAACTCTTTTAAAACACCCCTTCATCTGCATCTAGAATGGGGATACAAGCCTGGTTTATTCAACTTACCCTCAAATTAAAACCCACTTAGCTCAAGAATAGCTGGATTTTCAACCTTCAAGGCTGATATATCCCTCCTGATGTAGTGTCCAGAACTAAATACACTGTATCAAATGGAATCTTGCCAAAGCTTTCATAACAATTCACCACTCCCCTGTGTATTCTGGATCCCTCAAGTTAGAACGTCAGCTAACAGAGGAAGAGTGGGATCAATATAATGTATCTTTGAATAGGGTGCAGTGTGGGGTCTGGAGGTCCTGAAATGCTTGTCAGAGAATTGTATATGGGATTGTGACTGCTGGTAAAACTTAGAGGCAAATGAGAGGTTTTCTCTGAAATAAGTTGACACTTTTTATAAATGCTTAATTAACCAAGTGCATAACTTTTAATGTAAAACCACATCTTCCAGGAGTGCCTGACTTGGACTATACTTTCTCACTCCACCCCATCCCCATATACACTGCCCATTTCATCCTTTCAACTTTTAGATTAGATTACTTTCAGTGTGGTAACAGGCCCTTCGGCCCAACAAGTCCACACCGCCCCGCCGAAGCGCAAGTGTTGCTTCAACTTTCAAATTCTCACAACAAGCTTCAAGAAAGGAATCTTCAAAAATAAAATGTTGCTCTGACTCAATCCAACATGGTAGGGTGCCAGTTGTGAGTTGCGATGTTGTATGTCGTCTTAAACTCTTTTATTAGTACAAAGAGATGCCTATCCATACAAGAGGGAGTCCCTATAGTTTCTTATTTTGCAACGAATTTATGTACAAGGGCTGATGAGTGGCTGTTAGTGAAATAGAAATTGAACAATAAATAATTATTTTATAACTATGAAAAATAAGACTCGTAGAAAACATCCAGGGGTAAGTTTCTTGCTTTTGACTCTTTCAATTTAGTCCAATGTTTCATGTTGAATATTCCATGGTTCTGTGTTCCATGTTTTTTATCCAAAGGTGAATGATCTTTCTAGAAGAGAACAAGTGTGGTTATTGTTTATATCAACAGCTGTGACAATGTACTGCTACAGGACTTGATTATTTTCTTCGTATGTTTTAGATGTGTTGTATGCAAAAAATCTGCTGGTATGTGTTGACTTCAGATAACTCAACAGTAGTTCTAAAAAGAGGATAGAAATTCTCAAGTTACAAGTCAGCCAGCCTCACATTGCAAGCCAGAAGAGGCACCTGCTGAGTGGTGGTATTGCTAGACTATATATCGAGACACCCAGGTAATGTTCTGGGAACCGGGGTTCAAAGATAACCATTAAGCTGTTGTCGATTGTTATAAACCCTTCTGGTTCATGCAACATGGGGAAGGAAATCTGTACTTATCTAGTCTACATGTTACTCCAGGCCTATAGCAACATGTTGGTTTTTAACTACCCTGTGGGTAATTAGATGGGCAATAAATGCTGGCCATGGCCAGGAATGAATAAAACAGTCACTCCTCTGTTCTGTTGGGCTCCAATGTTCGGTTAATACCTTTTAAAATTTGCCTATTGTGTTGTTTTAAAACAAATCTCCTTTCTCAATAAGTTTATACAGGAGTCAAAAATGCCTACAGTGATTTTTATCATTTTAGCCAAACTAGTTGTGCATGTTCTCATCAGACACCCATCTCCATAAGACAACAATGTAGGTCAACTGTAATGGAATAGGCTAGGGCCTGGCCTCCAAATGAAATAATTATCCTGGGTCTCTGTTCTTGACTTGCTATTCAGTGATTTATTTGAAGTGTATACGGTGAGAACAGGATTGTGCACTAATATGATGGATACTCACTTCACACACACACGATGGAGCTGGGTGATCTTAGGTACAGAAGGCTTAATTAAATTATCCAGGGATGATTCAGCATGTTGTAGGGGAAGTGAAAGATGAGCGGTTTCATTTCAGAGGACAAATAAACTTTCATGCTGTAATTTAGCAGGAACTTTGGAGAAGTGGTGTAACTTCTATCCAAGGTGGTCAATTCCCTTAGTGAAAGGGAAATTATTTTGGTTATTGAATCTTATACCAGGTAAGTAGTTAGTTGAAGTATTTTGTTTGCTATTACAGTTCTCATCCGAAGCAAAAATTAAATCATGTGACACGAAACAATGCATTTTGGATATTATAATTTGAGACCTGTAGGTGCACTTGTATAACATTATGTAAGGTTCTGCCATACTAGATTCGTTTTACTTAAGTTATAGAAGCATTTATCACTAAGTGAATATAGCTATCCCAAATACATCTTTGTTTTCTAATCACCATAATGAATTATTATAACATTGTTAGTTCTAGATCGCTACTTCCGTTCCCTGTGACATCACAATAAACCTTCCAATCTGGGTGTGGCATCTGCAGAATGGTCTGTACCGAGGTAGTTTATCTCAGCCAAGGTAGCAGGAGAGGCACTCTGATCAATCCTGAAAACCACTAGCCCTAGTATTGGGGAAGGCAAAGAGGAGAAATCTTGATAAGACTATAAAAATTTATGTGATAGTATGGAGATTGGTATGGTAGTTCCAGATAACGGTGGTGGTCCTGGCTGTGGAATCACTGGGAGAATATCTCTTTCTGCAACATTCCTTTGTTTTATTCTGTTTGGATGTATATTAATTGGAGTACCGTGACTATAAGTAGATTTACTGAAGTTGACTTGCTTATAGTTCTTTGTGTGGTGTTTTGTTATTTTGGAGGGTTGTACTCTAATGCTGTGGCACTCCATTATTTTGGAGGCTGGAACACCGTTGATGGCCAGGTTCTGGTGGCCTTGCATCAAAGAATACTGCCAGCACCAATGATTCATGGTGCTCAGGAAGGGAATCCTTGTAAATCGCACAGGAGCAGAATTTTCAGCCTTTGGGATTTTGCTGACCTGTAACATTGCCATATTATAAGCATGGGCCCTAATGCACAAACTGTCTTTATAGTTATTGTGCTTCGACACTACACTCACAGTTTGTAGAGCTCGGTTGCCATTTTGTACGCCCAAACAAAATGTTCTCCCTGTTTTGAAACCTGAGACAAACGTTTCATCACCACTGGCCATTTTTACAGGCGGCAGCACACTGAAATGCTTTGTTGCTGGTGTCTGGTCAGGTTCTGTATTGATAATTTCACACTCTATTTCCTGAGGTGAGTTAACTTCAGTCTCTTTCTTGGTGTCTTGGACTTGAAGTTCTGGAGTCCGTTTAGTAGTTTGACTTTCTGAAACTGTGGAGCCGTACAGCTGCAACTTGGTTTGTGAAACAGGAGATGTTCGTTCTGTAGAGGAGTTGGTATTTCTCTCTGTGAAATTGGACACTATTGTACTGCTTGGTGATTTGGACGAAAGGCTAAAATGCTCAATATTTTGAAAGGCTTTCCTTTCTGGGATGGGCACCATTTCTGCACAGAACACACAGTGGCTTCCATTCCTGTCGTCCTTTCTTGATTTCTTTGACTTCTTATGAAGGAAGTAGGTGTTATCCCTTCTCCAGCCATGCACCTATAAAACAAGGAAACCTTTTTTAAAATTACACTGAAGTGATAAATGACTGGCCTTCAGAAAAATATTATTCTTCATATTTCATTTCATTTCATATCATAGACAAGAATGTCTGGTTGTCTAACCGTTATTCCAAGCAGCTATGTAATGAAATTGATGTCAAACTTACCAACTTACTTCTGAAACGAAATTCTGATTAAACCACAGAACTTAATTTTTTTTCCACTTTAATCTAATCAAGTGTTTAATGTCATACAACATTCCATGCTGTTTACCATACAGCATGGAAACACACCCTTTGGTCCAACCTGTCAGTGCCGAACATAATCCCAAACTAAACTAGTCCCACATACCTGCTTCTGGCTCATGTACTCCAAACCATTCCTATTCATGTACTTACCAATAAGGACAACTAATTAACAGAATAATGTCACATACCAGGGCATTAGCCTTGATCCTTAGCCTGAGCCAGCTAGACTTTATAAACAGGAAAATGCATTGAGTGAAAACAAAACTGATCGATTTTGAACTAGGATTTTTTTCCATTGGAGGGTCAGAGGCTGAGGAGTGGCCTTTATAGAAGTTTATAAAATTGTGAAAGGGATAGATGTGGTAAGTAGCTGAGGTCTTTTTCCTAGGGTGGGAGAGTCCAAAACTTCTGGCATAGGTTTAAGTTCAGGAGAAAGATTTAAAAGGGACCTGAAAGGCAACTTTTTCAGAGGTGGTGCGTGTATGGAATAAGCTGTCAGTGGAAGTGGTAGATGCAGGTACAATCACAACATTTTAAGAGACATTTTGACAGATACACGAAAGGAAAGGTTTAGAGGATATGGGCCAAATGCAGACAAAAGGGACTAGTTACATTTCGGATACCTGATCAGCATGGACGAGTTCGACTCATCTGTTATTGTTCTGTAAGACTGTGACTCGATGATGAATTCTACTATCTGCCATGGCAGTATTCGAACCCAGAACATAAGCCGAGTTTCTGTACTTATAATCTAGTGACAATACCACCAAGCCATTCCCTCCTCTTCACATAGCTAATTTCAGACCATAAGTGGGGAAAAAGCTAATCTCTCCTCCTGGTTCTTTTGCCAATAACTTTAAATGCAGCAGAAGCAAAATGCAAGTTTAATGGGATAAAGCTTCAATAAAAAGTCCATTTGAAAAATAGCCTTAAGACATTAAAACAATTACTCAGACCGCTATCTGTAAAAATGGGCATTTTTAAAATTAATCCTAATTTATCGTGTAATTCAGATATACAAGTTCTTAGCCAATAATTGTAGAAAAATGAACAACCCTGTGTAATTATCAAAAAATAATAAAAGGAATAAATTATATAAACATTTTACACTCACTGTGCCATTACAGCTAAAGATGCACTTGCATTTTGAAGAGAGACTCTATCTGTTAGGACTATACTCACTGAAGTTTAGAAAAATGAGGGAAGGGGGTATCTCCTAGGAACTTATAAACTTCGAACAGGACGAGACGGTAAATGCAGAAGAATGTTGCTGATGATTGAGGAGTGTAGAACCAGGTCTCATGATCCAAGAACATGGGTAGGCTATTTAGGAGTGAGATGAGGAAAAATGTCTTCATCCAGAGAAGCCTATGGAAGTTTCTCCCACAAAAAGCAGTTGAAGTCAAAACATTGCATAGAAGGAAATAGTTTTTAGGGTTAAAGGGATCAAAGGATTTGGAGGAAAGAAAAGGACATTTCGATGATCTTCTGTGATCGGAGAGGAAGCAATGCCCTAGTGGTATTATCACTAGATAATTAATCCAGAAACTCAACTAATGTTCTAAGGAGCTGGGTTCAAATCCTGCCAGGGTGGAATATGAATTCAATAAAGAATCTGGAATTAAGGCACTAATGATGACTATTGCTGACTGTTCAAAAAACCCATCCAGTTTGCTAATGTCCTTTTAGGGAAGGAAATTGTCATCCTTACCCACATTGCTTTAAGTTTGGAGTCACATGAAGGCCAGACCAGGTAAGGATGAAGGATATTAATGAGGCAGAATTCTGACAATCAGCAATGGTATCATAGTCATCAAAAGACTCTTGACTAGAATTATAAATCGGGAATCATCCTACTGTAGGAAGGATGTTGTTAATTTACACAGGGTACGGAAAAAAACTTGCTGGAAAAGCGCAGCAGGTCAGGCAGCATCCAAGGAGCAGGAGAATCGACGTTTCGGGTGTCAGCCCTTCCTGAAGAAGGGCTGATGCCCGAAACGTCGATTCCCCTGTTCCTTGGATGCTGCCTGACCTGCTGCGCTTTTCCAGCAACACATTTTCAGCTCTGATCTCCAGCATCTGCAGTCCTCACTTTCTCCTCCACAGAAAAAAACTTACAAGGATGTTGTTGAGTATGGAGGGTTTGAGTTAAGAGGACAGGGAAGGACTTTTTTCCCTGGAGTGTCAGAGGCCGAGAGGTCAAGTCTATAAAATAATGAAGAGCATAGGTGAAAAGCAAAGCCTAGAGGGCATAGGTTTAACTTGAAAACTCTGGTGCTGGAAAAACACAGAAGGTCAGATAGCATCCGAGGAGCAGGAGAATTGACATTTTGGGCATAAGGCCTTCATCATGAATGGGGAAAGGGGGCTGAGAGTTAAATAGGAGGGTGAGGGTGAAGAGAAGGTAGTTGGGAAGGTGATAGCTGGATGCAGATTGGGGTGATGGTGATAGATCGGAGGGGAGGATAGAGTGGATAGGTGGGAAGGAAGATGGACAGATTGGACAGTTCAAGAGTGGGGTGCTAAGCCAGAAGAGATGTTCTTC
This sequence comes from Chiloscyllium punctatum, assembly GCF_047496795.1. NCBI lineage: Eukaryota > Metazoa > Chordata > Chondrichthyes > Orectolobiformes > Hemiscylliidae > Chiloscyllium > Chiloscyllium punctatum. The sequence goes on from NC_092764.1 coordinate 17,645,246, forward strand.
CTCCAGTCGTCAGGTAGCTAGGATTTGGCAGTGGAGGAGTCTCAGAACTTGTTTGTCCTTGGCAGAGTGGGAGGGAGTGTTGAAGTGGTCGGTCACAGGGCAGTGGGGTTGTTTGGCGCATGTGTCCTAGAGATGTTCCCTGAAACATTCTGCGAGTTGGCATCCTGCCTCCCCACTGTAGAGGAGAACACATTGAGAGAAATGAACACAGAAGGTGAGGTGTTTGGATGTGCAGGAAAATCTGCCAGATGTGAAAAGGTCCTTGGTGGCATAGGTTTAAGTGGTCCACATGTGAGTCCCACAGCAATGTGGTTAACTCTTGACTGTACCCTGGGCAATTAGGGATGGACAAAAACTGCAGGCATGGCCACAGTTGCCTACATCCCCGAGTGAATTTTAAAAAAGATGGTGAAGCACACTTGGGGAACTGAATGGCCTATTCCTGCTCCAATTTTCTGTTTTTATGTAAAATTGAAATATTTGACACAAGCTATAAATGCCAATATTTCTGACTTTCTTTGTACCAATGGCAGTGAACCCTTAAAATGCAAATGCACTGTAAATTATGGATCAAGTGCAGGTAAATAGGATTAGTCTAGAAATCAGAATGGTGTCTTACCTCCCTGGTGCCAGGATCGAGGATATCTTGGACAGAGTGTAGAATATTCTCAAAGGGGACAGGGACCAGCAGGAGGTGGTTGTACACGTTGGAACTAATGACATAGGAAGGGAAGAGATTTTGAAGGGAGAATATAGGAAGGAATTTAAAAAGGATGTCCTGGAGGGTAGTAATATCTGGATTACTCCCCATCCTACGACGTAGTGAGGTTGGAATAGGAGGATAGAGCAGATGAATGTGTGACTGAGGAGCTGATGCAGGGGAGAAGGGTTCACATTTTTGGATTATTGAAATCTTTTCTGTGGTAGAAGTGACCGGTATAAGGTTGGATTGCGCCTATACTGGCAGGGAGATTTTCTGGAGCTGCTCGGGAGGATTTAACTCATAAGGTGGGAAGTGGGACCCAAGGAGATAATGAGGAAAGAGATTAGTCTGAGGCTGGTCCAATGATTTTAATTTCCAAACATAGATTGGGACTGCCATAGTGTTAAGGGATTAGATGGAGAGGAATTTAAGCATGTACAAGAAAATTTTCAGATTCAGTATGTGGATGTACCTACCAGAGAAGGTGCAAAGCTTGACCTACTGTTGGGAAATAAGGCAGGGCTAGTGACTGAGGTGTCAGTGGGCGAGCACTTTGGGGCCAGCAATCATAATTTTGTTTGTTTTAAAATAGTAATGGAAAAGGATAGACCGGATCTAAGAGTTGAAGTTCTAAATTGGACGGTATTAGTACGAACTTTCAAATGTTGTTTGAGGAGGGCAGATGTTTGCAGGTCAAGGGAACTGGAAAATGGGAAGTCTTTAAAAATGAGATAATGAGAGGCCAGAAACAATGTTCCTGTTAGGGTAAAAGACAAGGCTGATAGGTGTACGGAATGCTGGATGGCTAGAGAAAATGAGGTTTCTGTCAAGAAGAAGAGGAAGCAGATGTCAGATCTGGACAGAAGACATCGGGTGAACTCTTCGAGTATAAAGGCAATAGGAGTACACTTGAGAGAAATCAGGAGGGCAAAAAGAGGACATGAAATAGCTTTGGCAAATAGAATTAAGGAGAATCCAAAGGGTTTTTACAAATACATTAAGGACAAAAGGGTAACTAGGGAGAGAATAGGGCCCCCTCAAAGATCAGCAAGGCGGCCTTTGTGTGGAGCCGCAGGAGATGGGGGAGATACTAAACGAGTATTTTGCATCATTATTTACTGTGGAAAAGGACATGGAAGTTAGAACGTGGGGAAATAGATGGTGACATCTTGAAAAATGTACATATTACAGAGGAGGAAGTGTTTGATGTCTTGAAATGGGTAAAAGTGGATAAATCCCCAGGACCTGATCAGGTGTACCCTCGAACTCTGTGGGAAGCTAGAGAAGTGTTTGCTGGGCCTCTTACTGAGATATTTGTATCATCAATAGTCATAGGTGAGATGCTGGAAGACTGGAGGTTGGCAAATGTGGTGCCACTGTTTAAGAAAGGTGGTAAGGACAAGCCAGGGAACTATAGACCGGTGAGCCTGACCTCAGTGGTGGGCAAGTTGTTGCAGGGAATCCTGAGGGACAGGATGTACATGTATTTGGAAAAGAAAGGACTGATTAGGGATAGTCAACATGGCTTTGTGCATGGGAAATCATGTCTCACAAACCTGATTGAGTTTTTTGAAGTAACAACAAAGAGCATTGATGAGGGTAGAGCGGTAGATGTGATCTATATGGACTTTATTGGCTAGAGCATTGAGTCTAGGAGTTGGGAGGTCATGTTGTGGCTGTACAGGACATTGGTTAGGCCAATTTTGGAATATTGTGTGCAATTCTGGTCTCTTCCTGACAGGAAGGATGTTGTGAAACTTTGAAATTGTTCAGAAAATATTTAGGATGTTGCCGCGGTTGGAGGGTTTGAACTATACGGAGAGGCTGAATAGGCTGGGGCTGTTTTCCCTGGAGCTAAGTGGTGACCTTACATAGGTTTGTAAAATAATGAGCTGCATGGATAAGGTAAGTAGACAAGGTCTTTTCCCTGGGATGGGAGGAGTACAGAGCTAGAGGGCATAGATTTAGGGTGAGAGGGGAAGGTTTTAAAAGGAACCTCTGAGGCAACTTATTCATGCAGAGAGTGGTGTGTGTGTGTGGAATGAGCTGCCAGAGGAAGTGGTGGAGGCTGATATAGTTACAACATTTAAAAGGTATCTGGTTGGGTATATGAATAGGAAGGGTTAGAAGGCCAAGTGCTCGTAATGGGATGAGATTAATTTAGGATATTCGGTCAGTATGGGCGAGTTGGACCAAAGGATCTGTTTCCATGCTGTGCATCTCTATGACTCTAGTTTCTCTGACCACAACAACATATTTTCTGCAATATTTGTTAAATAGAGGTTTTTTTTAATAAATGGAATATTTATAATACAGGTGAATACTATCACATAGTGAGAATATCACTGGGCTTGTAATTTGGAGGACCAGGCTTCTGTTCTTGGTATATGGGTTCAAACCTCATCACCTACAAAACCACCACAAATTATCACCTGGTGTCAAAATTCCATCTAGTTCATACTGCCTTTGTGTGATCCCAGATCCATTATAAAGTAACTGATTCATAACTGTTCTCTGACATGACCAACAAGCTTAGTTCACAGGAAATGAGGGATGAGCAACACATGCTTGCCCATCCAACACCACCCAAATTCAATGAGGGAATAAAGTTTAAAAATTATGTTCTTAAGCCAAATCTCTACAAAATATGCATCACAAGTATGCCTGTGGTAGACCCATGCATTACATTCTGTTGAGCAACAAAAGGAATTCTACTTACATATGCATTTTAATATCACGAGAGCTATTTCATTTTTATTAAAGCTTGAGTTTTGAGTTACCATTGCACTGTCTGTGAAGTTAAAACACTGCCTTGTGATGTTGATCACATTGCACACTATTTTACAACGCTTGGGAGTCAGAACATTTTTTTTGTAATATCATTTTTACATGAATCATTTCAAAGCTGATGGTGAAGTGGCATTGTAGAATGGTACTGCCACACAGTAGCCATTACAAGAGAAACCTTGCCTAAGACTGACTGCATTTGAAACATTAACGCTATAGTATGGAACTGAAACTGTGCTTTCATCCTAAGTACTCTTGCACTTTGCTCCTAACTAATCCCTCTTACTCTGTCAAAACCATGTTGTATATTCATAAGATGATATAAATTTGTTTGACAACATTAAATGTCATGATTTTGTTCTTATACATATCATGTAACATAATGTTTCACAAAAATTCAGAAGTACATTTTTTTTTGGTAGACATTTACTGAGCAAGCGTAGAAAAGGTTATGCAGCTGTGATTTTACTGAATGGCAAAACAGGCTTAATGGGCTGAAAGGCCTGTTCATGTTCCTATGTCCTGCTTTGTCATCAGTTGAATGACTATGAGAAATTGGAGAGACAGTCACTGCAGTAAAATTTATGTTCCTTTTCTGACTGACTCTCTTGACTGGCTAAGTGCAGCATAGGCAATTTATTAAGTATCAGTTTATACTCTTGCTGTGGACATGTTGCAATTATGGGGAATTGGATAAGCAAATGAAGAGGAAAAGACTTTGCTGGGCAATGGGTAAAGGACAGTGAAGTGGGACTAACAGAGTTTCTCTTGCAGGAACACTCCATTGATGGGGAGCTGAATGGTTGCCCCTCTGTACTGTAACCAGGTTTTCAAAAATATGTATAATGTTCCCACACAGGCTACATGTGAACTTGAGCCCTCTGGCCCCTCCACCAGAATGTTGTATGTTAAAAATGGACAAATTTTACAACTTACAGTAGCAAGCTTTTTAAAATGCTCTTTGTTCCATTAGCTTGGAACAGGTTAGACCTGAACAGCCAACTGGAGTTTCTTTTTTGTCTGGCTGTTACACCTGATGACGTGAACAGCTTACAGTGAAAGCACATCAACATTTGTACCCAATAATACATTTTGCAGTAAATGTGTCATGCACATCTTGCATAACATCTGACTTGCTGTGAGCAACATCATGAGGGATCTGAGAGTAATACTTAAAAATCTACTTCTGTATATGTGTGCCAATATTACACTATGTATGAAAAATGAACTTAAAATGCTGTTGCTGCTAAACCATACCTTTAAAAAAGTGGCATATTTTTCACAATTCCCTGATCATCTGTTCATTACGCTGAGTGACTCCAGCTCCATTTGCTTCAGTTATTACACTTTGTGACTACAAAGCACTTAAGTCAATACTTTGACAGACACCACTTTTAATTCCTCCCATCTTGATGTGTTCCCATTGTGGCTTTGGCTCATGTTCACAGATCACAGTGAAAATTCAGAACTTGAATATCACTGCAAAAATTAAAATGCTTTTGAAGCTTTTCGTCAGGACAAATGTAAGATGTAAAATTTCAAAGGGAATAATTTACATGGCATGAGAAAAATATGCTGTCAGTTGTTGTTTGCTTTGAAATTTGGTGTTCTTGCACCTACCCTAATGAGTTCAAGATGAAAAGCTTCAACAGCATGTCTTTCTTTCAGTAATACATTAAAAGCTGGTGCACCTTTACAATCAGGTACATGGAAATAATAACACTAAAGTAAGGACATTGTACTTCTGTTGGACAGTGCCTTGGTTAGACATCATCTGGAGTATTGAGGACAATAAGCCATAGCAGCAGAAACCCATCATTTGGGACCATCAAGTGTGCTCCGCCATTCAATGAGATCATGGCTGATCTGAAAATCAGCAACTCTACTTTCCTGCCTTTTACCCATAAATTGATTCCCTTACTGATGAAACATCTATCCTTCTCATCCTTAAGTGTACTCAATGACCCAACAGGCTCCAACAGTAAATAATTCTGTCAGTTAACTATTGTCTGAGAGAAAGATAATCATCCATCTTTATTTTAAATGGGCAGCCCCTTACTCTGAGATTATGCCTCTGGTCCTAAATTTTTCAACAAAGGCAAACAACTTCTTTGTATATAGAAAGGTTGATGCCTGAAACAGCAATTCTCCTGCTCCTCTGATGCTGTGCTGAATGTAGAGTCACAGTCACAAAGCATGGAAACAGACTCTTCAGTCCAATTCGTCTGCACAGACCAGGCATCCCAATCTGGCCTAGTGTCGTTTGCCAGCATTTGGCCCATATCCTTCTGAACTCTTCCTATTCATGTACCCATCCAAACGCCTTTTGAATGTTGTAACTGTATCTACCTCAACCACTTCCTCTGGCACCTCATTCCATGCATGAACCTCCCTCTGCATGTAAACATTAGCCTTCAGACCCTTTTAAAATCTTTCCTCCCTCACCTTAAGCCCAGATTTGGATGCCCCCATCCTAGGTAAAAAAACATTAGCTGTTCACCCTATCCATTGTCCCTCATGAACTTCTAAACCTTTATAATGTCATCCATCAGCCTTTGACGCTCCAGGGAAGAATATCTGACTATTCAGCCTCAATTCCTATACTCAATGTTCTGACCAATGAAGGGAGCCATTCGCCACCCTGTCTACTTGCGACTCCACTTTTAAGGAACAATGCACCTGTACCCTGTCTTTGTTCTGCAACATGTCCCAGAGCCCTACTACTAACCATATAAGTCCTGCCTGGGTTTGCCTTATCAAAAAGCAACACCTCACATTTATCTGAATTAAATTCCATCTGCCCACTGGCCCATTTGGTCCCATTGTACTCTTCTTCACTATCCACTGCACCATCTATTTTAGTGTCGTCTACAAACTTACTAATCATGCCTCCTATATTCACATTCAAAACATTTATATAAATGACTAAAAGCAGTAGACCCAGCACCAATCCTTGTGGCACACTGCTGGTCACAGGCCTCCAGTCCAAAAATCAACCCTTTCCCACTATCCTTTGTCTTTCCACGTGCCACGTTTTTGCCCATTCATGTAACCTGTCATAGAGTCATGAAGCTGCACAGCACGGAAACAGACTCTTTGGTCCAATTCGTCCGCGCCAACCACATAAATAAATTAGTCTCGTCTCATTTGCCAGTACTTGGCCAATATTCCTCTAAACCCTTTGTATTCTTATATCCATCCAGATGCCTTTTAAATGTTGTAATTGTACCAGCCTACACCATTTCTTCCGGCAGCTCATCCCATACACGCACCACCCTCTTTGTTAAAAGGTCACCCGTTAGGTCCCTTTTCAATGTTTCCCCTCGACCTTAAACCTATGCCCTCTAGTTTCAGACTCCGCCCTACCCCCTTGTGTCATTCACACTATTTGTCTTCCCACCTGTATTTGTGTAATCTGCAACTTGACAATTATGTATTCACTTCCATCATTCAACTCACTAATATATATTCTAAATGATTGTGGCCTTACAACTGATTCCTGTGGCACTCTACTATTACAAATTGCTATTCTGAAAATGCTCCCATTGTAATGTTAAAAGATTAAATGGGACCATCTCTCTGGATATTAATGTAATATTAAAGAGTTAAACTGCACTGACTGACTGTTCTGGAAGTGGGTGGGGACAACAGTTATGCAGGAATGCGAATGATTCCCACTCCATTTAGACAGTCATTTGCTAGTACTCCCCCTACTATTATCAAAATAACTATCATTTAATCTCTTCCATTCAGAAATACTTTCTAGCCATCCCCTGAAGCAAGGTACATCAAACCTACATTGTCTCAGGGAATCACTGAGTCAGAAGATCATCTGCATAATGATTCCCCAGGATTAGGGCATTTACATTTGCATCATCTCTGAGGATGATCTCATCCTACCATTGTACCTGGGGTAACGTGACTGTGAGGGAATGGCTGGGGTTTGTCTTGAGTGGCATGTGACTATGGGAGAGTGGCCAGAGGATCTGTAAGCATTCCAACTGACCTGTATAAAGGGGATGTATTTTCTTTGTTTGGGGTCTGTCTTCTAACTCGAAGAGTATCAGAGGGGTCACCTAGCTTGTACAAGCTTTATTAAACTTTAACTGTTTGCAGAAGTTGGCGTGTGAGAATTGCATCTCGTGTGTGAAACCTCGGGAAAAGAACCTAACACCATGATCCCAAACTCTTTCTTCTGTTTCGTTAACCAGTCATCTATTTGCTGATATACTACCTCCAATCCTTATAAATAGTCTTATGCTTATTCCGAATGCTTTTCAGAAATCCAAATAGATTTGCTTTCACTGAGCAGCACTGGAATGTACGAACGTAAGAAACAGGCAAGAGTAAGCCATTTAACCCTTTGAGCCCTCGCCATCATTTAATGAGATTGTGGTTGATCGTCCACTTCAAAGCCATTTGCTTGTACTATCCCCCGTATCCCTTTGTTTTTAATAGGTTGAAATCTGTCGATCTCAGACTTGAAACTATGCAAAGATTGAGCCTCTGGAGTAGAGTTCCACTAATTCAGCTTCTCTGAGTGAAGATATTCCTCTCCACTGTGGTCTTAAATGTCCTACCCCTTCTTTTGAGTTAGTAATACTGAGAATGGGGAGCTTGAAATGAATTTGATAACTTATCTGTAACAGGAGCTACCTGAATTCTGCAATTATCAAATTTTACTTAGGCTGAATAAAGTTTAATCTCTGCCACCAACGTGGCCAATGTTTCAATGTTTACCTAGCAGAGTTTATCAAAAGTTAATTGAAATTCAAATGTACTACAGTTTACATTATACAGCTTATTACAACACAATGATTGATTTACAACAGGCCTGATGATTATCCGGGTAAAAACAATGATTGCAGATGCTGAAAACCAAATACTGGATTAGTGGTGCTGGAAGAGCACAGCAGTTCAGGCAGCATCCAACTGATGATTATCTGGTCTTTTCCAGCCATAATTTATATTTGATTGTTTGAAGGACTGAAAGTTAAAGGGACCAAAGACTTCCAGTGCCTGTGGAAGAGCAGTCCAAGATCAGTTAATAAAGTAAGTAGAAAATAATAAGTAATGAGACCTAACAGTAGGCAATGTGGTCCATTGAGGTTATATGCTATTCAATATGATCAATATGGTTGAACCTCCACATCAATTTCCATTTTCCCTTCAATACCCAAGAATTGATTGATCCTATCCTCGGATATACAGATGGACTGAGTATCCACCAACTCCTCTGATAAAGTATCCCAAACATTCACAATTTTTCCTTGTCTCAGTCCTACATGATTGGCCCCTTATCTTGACAAAATGCTAGAAGTTCCAGTCAGGCGAAATTGTTACTTTGCATCTATCTTATCAAAAGAATTTAACATTTCTGAATGAAATTGCATACTATCTTTCCATTTTGATTCCAGCAGATGTTACTACTGGACCATTCAGATCCCAGACTGAAATCTGAATTGACAGATTGTTTGGTTTTAATGAGATGGTCATTCACTGAAACACAGGTTTGCAATTTCACAGGTTTGCCTTTAAAAACAAAAGAATTTTATTATGCAAGAATAAATAAAACTGAATAAACCAAACCAGTTACACATAACACAAATTTAAAGATTTCCAAACACATGATGAAATACCATCCTGTTAATCCCAAACACACTCTTTTACTGTACCTGCACTAGAGTTCTGAAAAAGAGTCTTAGGACCCAGAACGTTAACTGGGTTTCTCTCTCCACAGATACTGCCAGACCTGCTGAGTTACTCCAGCACTTTGTTTTTAATTTCAGGAAGAATTTCCCCCTCTTTCATATCTAAAGGTGGCTTTAATTCCCCATCTTAAAAATCTAATAGCTTTTTCCTGGAGCCTCCATATAACTGAATTAGACTTCCTCAGCTTCAAATTGCCTCTCAGGGTTTTAAACAAAAACCTCTGGTCTATAACATTCAAAATTAACTCCTTATACTGAGTAAAGTCTTTCTTAACAGTTCTGAAAGTCCCTCCCTTTTTCAAAAGTGACTGTTTTACACATCCAGCTTCAGCCAAGATGTGAGCAAATTGCCCCAAACTGAAACTAAAGAATTTTTGTTTTGAAAACTGAGCTATGGGTGTTTCCCCTATCTCCAAAGAAAATTGCAGAATTTTTGATCTGAAAGTTTAATATACTACACTGTTACCTTTGTTCATCAGTAAACTCTCCTAATATGAACAAATTACCAATAGCCTTCCATGACAATCTCCCTCAGACTCCTATTTTAAAAGAAATCATCATAGCTAAAGAAATTTCTAAAATAATCACAAAAACCCTTTCATGCACACTGAAAATTCACGTGCCATTTGTTCAAAATTCAGGAATACAAAATAAGTGCAGTATATAAGTGTACATTGCACCATGCTCTAAAACTCTGAAATATATAGGCCCAACCTACTCGATCTCATATTCATGTACAATGTCCCATAAAAATTAAAAATGGTATATCAAAGGAAATCAAGACTAATGTTAGCACTTTCACAGTGAAAATATAATCTACCTAAACAAATTTAACAGAAAATGCTGAAATAAAAGGTTTAACCACTTACTGCATCATCCCATCCATTGCTAACAATGGTCTGATCCATTTGCTTTTGGTCGTCATCATAAGTTTCCTCACTAAGTCTGATGAGAACATCTATGAGTTTCCTTTCAGACTCCCAGGAATGCATAAAATGGGTAGGACTTGCCACTTTATTGTCTCTATGGAGAGCATCGGAAAATGTTATTTTTTCACACTCGATCATGTCTTCATCCTGAGATTCCATTTTCCAAGTAAGGTTTCTGTCAGGTTATTTACCTGCCAAATGAAGTGAAGCATGCAGTTAATCGTCTTACTTCATTCAAGTTAAAGCAAAATCATTAAATATTAAATAAGACATTGTACTTACTATTTAATGACATTATTTCACATATAATTGATATTGTTTGTTCCGTTTAAAAGAAGATGCCTTCTCAAAAAGTGGCAAACCTTTGAGTTGCAATCATATAGAATAGTATGATGTAAACCACAAAGTTGTCCCATATCCATCAAAGAGGCAATATGGTTTCAAAACCAAATAGATACAAATATACTCTTTGTAAGTTCTGCCTGGCCAAATAATACATTATGCATGACATCCTATATCACGTTGTCTAGATATAACAATATATCATTTGACTTAGCATTGGTACTGCCACAGCATATCTGTTGATAGATTTGTATAACAATTACTGGATGAGAAAAGAAGTGACATTATCCATTTTGGTAAGAAGAATGTATGCTGAATATTTCTTAAATGTAAAGATGTTGGACAGTATCGGCATAAAAAGGAACCTAGGTGTCCTTGTTGATAAGTCATTGAGACTAACATGGAGGTGCAGCAAGTTGTTCGGAAGGCTAATGGAATGTGAGACTTTATTGCAAGAGGCGAAAGTGAGGACCGCAGATGCTGGAGATCAGAGTCTAGATTAGAGTGGTGCTGGAAAAGCACAGCAGGTCAGGCCTAATGAAGGACTTTTGCCCAAAACGTCGATTTTCCTGCTCCTCGGATGCTGCCTGACCTGCTGTGCTTTTCCAGCACCACTCTAATCTAGACTTTATTGCAAGAGAATTTAAGTACAGGAGTAGTGAAGTCTTGCTTCAATTGTACAGGAACTTCATTAACCTGTACCTGAAATTATGTATTGTTTTGGTGTCCTTTTCTGAGGAAAAATGTTATTGCCATTGAGGGACTGCAACAAAGATTCACCATACTCGTTGCTGAGATGGCAAGACTGTCCAATGAAGAAAGATTAAGCAAACTGGATCTGTTTCTCTAGAGTTTTGAAGAATGAGAGGTGATCCCATTAAGTCTACAAAATATTTAAAAGTGTGAAACAGGGTACATGCAGGTAAGATGTTTCTTCTAATTGAGTAATCTAGAACTGGGGGCACAATTTAAAATTAAGGGGATGACTCTTAGATCTGAGATGAGAGGAGACATCTTTACTCAGAGGAATGTGCACTTCTGGAGTTCTCCCCACAGCAAGCTGTGAAACTGACAGGTTTCTGACTACCAATAATTGTGTAGGATTTTGAGAATGGAGTGGGTTAAAGGCATAGCAGTGATTGATCAGCCATGATTGACAAGCTGAATGGCCTACTCCTGTTACTATGATCCTAAAGATCAAGATCTATCTAGTTCTCTCTACATATGAGCAAGAAAGAGGATGGAAATAAGAGAACAATTAAAAATAACTGTCTATTGTGTCTACTGGCTTCCTGAACCATCAGTTAAGTTATTCTACCAATCACATTAAGGTAAGTGGATATAAGTCATTGAAGGTATAGTGGACCATGTTAAAGGAGCAGACAGAGGAAGGATGCTACATCACAAATACAGATACAGGCATCATCACCAGTGATATGGAGTATGGCCATTTGTTGAGACAATATCTGATTAGAGAGATCTAACAAGGAGTTTTAAAGGAAGATCGATACTAAACTGAGAAGAAATTTAGAGATGAGGAAGGAGCTTGAAAGGGCAGTGTAATTTGAGCAGGTCATCTCCTCATGACTTTTAATGGCATTACCATTATTGAATTGTCCCAAGTATCAACCTGGGGGTTATGACTGAGCAGAAACTGAACTCGATCAGTGCTTTAAATACCATGGCTACAACAGCATGTCTGAGGCTAGGAATTCTGCAGCGAGTAGCTCATCTGCTGTCCCTTCAATGCTTGACCACCACTTACAAGGCACGTGTCAGGAATACAATGTAATAACTCCACACGCCTTAATGGATACAGCTCCACCAACACACAAGAAGCTTGACACCATCCAGGACAAAGTAGCCTACTTGATATATACCCTATTTTCAACATTTATGCCTTTCATCACCAATGCACAGTGACAGCAGTATGTATCATTTACAAGATGCACGTAACTAACCTAATGAGTTCACATCCCACACTTCAATTTTTGGGATTTAAATTCAATGAATAAGTTCTGGAATTGAAACCATTGATGTAATAAAAGCTACCTGGTTCATTAACACCCTTTAGGATTCCAGAACAACAGAAATGTGTTTGATTTTAGGAAGGCTCTTAGTTCAAGGAAAATTAAGGATGCAAGGAAAGTATGGTGGAATGTTTGCTGAAAAGAGTAAAGCAGTCATCTGTCTCTTTTGAGAATAGCCCCATGATCTGGTAAGACTCAAGCTGTTGCACCTGCCCAGAACCTGCTGGAACACGAGCCCGCAGCCCATCTGGGTGTTCGGATAAGTACAGGCCACCCAGGTATAATGGCAGAACCAATCCTGGGAAAAGGATCACACCTCTTGCCAGGAAGGCTTGAAGAAGGCCCTGTAATGAGGCAACACTGAACTTTGAGGACAGTTTCTATTCAGTCTGAGACATTCCAGGGGCTTGTACTGAGTTGAGGGTTGCCAGATGACCGTTGGAACACCTTTCCACATTCAAAGTAGTGTCCCACCCATCCGGTAGGATTCGCCATCAACATTCTGTGATTTTGCAAGAAAGCTCATGTTGACCCCAAGGGGAAGTGATGATCTTTAACGCGACTGTTGCCATACTTAGACTCCATAATGGAAGATGCCATCCAATCAGCTGGTAGCTCTGTTTGAATCCCTCCTGAATTTTGTTCCTACATTCATTCTATTACACAAAGGCATAATCCACCACTTTGTGATTTCTGCTTTACTTTCAACCACTCATTAACTTATGCTAAATGCCAACACCAACCTTTATTCACATGTTTTACACAATAGCCCTATTAAAGTGGCTCAGTAGTGAACACTACTGCCTCACAGCGCCAGGGACCTGGGTGCGATTCCAGCCTTGGGCGATTGTCTATATGAAGTTTGCATATTCTCCTTGTATCTGCGTGGGCTTCCTCCATGACTCCTTTGTTAGGTCCATGCCCTCCACCAACCCAACCTCCATTTGCAGCACCTTCCACTGCCACCACAAGAAGTGCAAAACCTACGCCCAAAACTCCTGCCTTACCTCCGTCCAAGACCCCAAAGGATCCTTCCACATCCAACAGAGATTTACCTGTACTTCCATACACATCATCTACTGTGTCCGTTGCTAAGTGGTCTCCTCTACATTGGGGAGACAGAACACCAACTTGTGGAACGTTTCAGAGAACATCTTTGGGACACGTGCACTAACCAACCCTACCGTCCTGTGGTTGAATACTTTAACTCCCCCTCCCACTCTGCTAAGTACATACAAGTTGTCAGCCTCCTCCACCGCCAAACTCTGGAGGAAGAATGCCTCATCTTCTGCCTTGTGATCCTCCAACCACATGGGATCAATGTAGATTTCACCAGTTTCCTCAGTTCCCATCTCCCCCACCATATCCTAGATCCAACCTTCCAACTCACACTGTCCAACCTGTCCCTTTTCCTTCCCACCTATTCACTCCACCCTCCTCTCCGACATATCACCTTCACCCCTACCTTCATCTACCTATTGCATTCCTAGCTACCTTTTCCTCAGTCTCACCCTCTCCCATTTATCTCTCAGCCCCCTTGGGCCACAAGCCTCATTCCGGATGAATGGCTTACGCTTGAAACGTCAATTCTCCTGCACCTCGGATGCTGCCTGACCAGCTGTGCTTTTCCAGCTCCACACTCTTCGACTCTGATCTCCAGCATCTGCAGTCCTCACTTTCTCCTTTCCTCCCACAATCCAAAGATGTGCAGGTTGGGTGAATTGGCCACACTAAATTGGCTATGGTGTTCAGGGATGTGTAGGTTACGTCCATTAGTCAGGCGTAAATATAGGATAATAGGGTAGGGGAATGGGTCTGGGTTAGTTACTCTTCGGAGGGTGTGTGTGGACTTGTTAGGCCAAAGGGCCTGTTTCCACACTGTTGGGATTCTATAATCCTATGAACGGGCCTGGGTCTATTCCCCGGGACAGGACAGTCAGGAGGAGAAGGAGCCAGCATGTACTCCTGGGGCAGCTCGGCCACCCCGCATTATTTTGTTTTTACCTTTTTGCTGATAATGAGCCAGGGAAGACAGATGATGTCAGGGACTATGACTGAGTAAAAGTGTTACAACCTGACAGAACCTTGTGGGCCAAAAGCATAAGTTGCTGGAGAAACTCAGTGGGTCTGACAGTACCTGTGGGAGGGAAGTCAAAGTTGACCCCCTTCTTGAGAACTGTTGGGGGGGAGGGATTGTAATCGACGTGATAAGGAAGGGTAAGAGCCCTGTTAACTCCATGCCCCACCACACTAACAGTGAGCCTGACTTGCCTGTTCAGTTCATGTATTGTTCCACCCACATGCTTCAAGTGATGAATGATCATTGATTCGCAAACAAGAGGTTGTGCTGAGGCTGGCAGCGAGCTCATTGTGTGCTCTCCCTCAAGCCTGGGGGGGTGAGGGGGGGTGAGCGTGGGTTACAGAGAGAGAGGATTGAAGAGACCATGAAGGAGCTGGATGAGAGTGGTTACCATGGCAGCCACTGTGCGGCCAGCCGCTGTGACGCGGACCGGACGTGACGACACGCGAAGCCGCCCGTTCCCTCGGAGCGGCCGGAAGTGACGGCGGGGGATCGGCCGGTGGCGCACGATTCGAGAAGGTTCCAGGCGGAGTAGGCCTCAGCCTCGGGCGTGGAGTGAAGCCGTACCTGCAGGGGAGGCGCCGCGGGAGGGAAAGAAAAACAAAAACACACACACACGCGGGACGGCAGTCTTCCCCTCCCTCCGAGGGAAATGTTCAGGCCGAATTTCCGACCGTCCCGGGCCGGGTTCCGCAGCCCGCCGCCAGGCCCAGGCCCAGGCCCGGGCTCGGGTGTGGGCCCGTTCCCCGGGACGGGACAGTCCGGAGGAGGCGGCGGAGGCAGCAGCATGTACTCCTGGGGCAGCTCGGCCACCCCGCCCTACGGTGGCTGGCAGCCCCCTCGTGGGGTTTATAACAAATCGCCGCAGCAGCAGCAGCAGCAAGGCCCGGGCTCGGGGTCTTTCCAACACCGTTACCAGAGCCCGTCTCCCGGACAGCAGCAGCAGCAGGGTTTCAGCGGCGGAAGCAGCAGCCCCAGGCACCGGGGCCGATACTCCTCTCCCCCTTACCTTCACCATCCGCAGCAGCACACACTGTCTCCGGGGCCTCAGACACACTCCCCCAGCCCGCACCATCGCAAATACCAGGCTTCGCCCAGGACGTCCACCCCGTTCAGCGGCGGCGGGGGCAGGTCCCCGGCGCCGGTGGAACAGTACTACAAAGCCTCTATGCTGCAGGACCCCTGGGCTGACCTGGAGCCAGTCCTTGTCTCTGACATTCACCAGCAGTACAGCAACCTGCAGACCCCCAGCTCTGGCAAAGGACGGAGATATTTCTCTTAGCAGCAAAAAAAAAGACTCTTGCATTAACCATCCTTTTCTCACGTGTGTGTGTGTGTGAGTATATGTCTGTGTGTATCTACCAAAGGTAGAGTAACTCCCTCAACCGGCCAACATGGATCGAGAGCTATTCTGGTTCCCTCTAGCATTGCATTCCACAGACTTTTTTTTAAACAAAACAGGATTTTGATTACAATTTTTTTGCAGAATCAACTTTTTAAAAAATAAGTCCTATTTTTTTACCCAGGCACCTTTTTTTCTTCCTTTTTTGGCAACGCCAGGGTCTCGTTGGATGTTACCCGGAGAGTATTAACTATTTCAGAATTGGGAAGTGCCTGCTCAGAAGAACTGTTGAAATGTTCTTTAAAATCACCAGCTAGTAAACAATGACTAATTGTTTTACAGGTGTCCACTACTCCTATGCATTAATGAACAGGTTAGACAGCATGTGATCTGATTTTTACTGTAAGCCATTGAATTGGTCATTTTTAAAATTTTTGTCAACTTTTTTAATTGATTGAAATGCCAATGTTTAATTTTGTATAATCCATGTTTCTAGCATATATGCGTGTGAATGTTAGGATAAATGAAAATGATTCAGGTCTGGTTCAATAATGTCATGGCAATTCTTGGGTTACGTGCAGTAAAAGTGTACAGTTTTCAGTTTTTGATTTCAATTTTTTTCAGATGAGTCAAGAAGAACAATTTGAGGAAATGTGAATTCAATTTGCAAACTTAAGTTGTGGGCATTGTGGGAGTTTAATGGATTGTTCTGTAATTACTGTTAGCATACAAACCTACCAGTATATAAGAGATTTTTATTGTAGGGTGGATGGAAAGACAGATTTCTCAGTGGCTGATGGCTTCCAATTGTTTCTTGCCTTGGTATTTATCATAAAAATAAAAATTTCCTGATTTTTAAAAAAATCTTGAGATTATAGAAAAGGGCCGCTTATTGTTTTCTTAAGTTCTCATTTGAGTGAAAGTGCATACTTTTAATTCTACTTACAATCAGTCAGCATTTTATCAATCATCTTCCTAGATCTTGAAGAAACAAGTGTGCTTCCATTCCATAAGTGCTGAAAGTTGTAGCTACCTGGCTCAGGTGGTCATACTTATATAAAACTAGACATTGAGTTTTGGCAGATTGGGTTCTGCAGCTAAGCCCAGTGGTTCGTTCACCTGGTCTGCATATATGCATTTTCCGACATGGTTGGGGGGTGATAGTGGCAACGTAAACACCATTGACCCCCCAGGACCAGAGCATTTGTGCAAATAGTGCCTGCACTGCACCATGTGGAAAATGATGGAATAAAACTTCAGATTCTGATCTTTTGTGGCTCATTATAATATTAAAGAGGAAAAAGTGGGGACAGCAGATGCTGGAGATCAGAGTCGAGAGTGTGGTGCTGGAAAAGCACAGCAGGTCAGGCAGCATTCTAGGAGCAGGACAATCAATGTTTCGGACATAAGATTCCTGATGAAGGGCTTATGCCGGAAACGTCGATTTTCCTGCTTCTCGGATGCCACCTGACCTGTTGTGCTTTTCCAGTGCTACATTATAACATTAAATAGGATATAAGCTGACAGAATATGTACATTTTTTGCCTTAATACATTTTAAATGTACATTGAAGAGCACTTCTGTGTACATTGGAGGATAATGAAGTATAGAGAAATAAAAGCTTATTTAAATTATGCAGGCAGTCTTTCCAGTGCCAGAATGTCTCCGCACAGTAATGCGTGTGACTTGGGATGTACACTCTTTTAATGTGGTTCAAATTTCAGTCTTACAGCACAATTACATTAGCCCTTCCAATGCTGTATGGTAATACTCTGCATTGCTATCCTAATCAAACAGCTCTATGACTTGCAGGAATTTTGATAATATTACAAAAACAATATGATAACTGCATGTTTCCTGTCTTATTGCACTCCTGTCACATTCAGATATGTTTATATTTTTACAACTCCCCTAAACTTGAATATCTACAGCATTTAGTGGATGTTTGCACTGGGTATAGTTTTTTTAAAAAATGGATTTGTCTCCACAGAGGCTGAACATTAATGTTTTAACTGGTGTTGTGTTCTTGCCCATGTTTTCGTGTTGTCTTAACTGTGACTGTGGGAGACTGGATGTTTAATTCGACTGGTATGTGTTTGAATTTTGTGAAACAATTATTTATGAGATGAAGGTGTTGTAGGTCAACATTTAATGCTGATCCTAATTGCCCAGAGAGCAATTAAGAATCAACCACATTAGTGCAACAAAGAACTGCAGATGTTGGAAATCTGAAATTGTTGGAGAAATTCAGATCTGGCAGCATCTGTGGAGAGAAAGCAGAGTCAGTGTTTTGGGTCCAGTGACCCTTCTTCACTCCTGAATTTTTCTGGAAGTTTCTGTTTTTGAATTTTAGCATGTCGGGAATCAGACGTAGACCAGACAAGGATGGTAAATTTCATTCCCAAAAGGGTATTAGTGTACCAGCTAAGTTTTTACAACAATTTGCAGTGGTCATTATTAAGCTAACGTTATTCCAGATTTTTATTGAATCAAATTTTGTCATGTGCATAGACCCTTCAGTCCAGCTAGTCCGTGCCACCCATCTTGCCAAACTAACTAGTCCTACTTGCCTGGTTATGGCCCATATCCTGCTAAAGCATTCCTATTCATGTACTTACCAAAATGGCTTTTAAATGTTGCAACTGTATCTGCGTCCACCACTTTCTCTGGCAGTTCATTCCACACATGAACCACTCTGTGTATAGCTAAGGTAGGTAACAGACACTCATTTCAGTATGTCTGCAAATCTATTATTTGAATACGGACAGATAATATTAAAACAACAGAGAGTGATCAAAAATTTAAGGTTGTGGCAGAATGCTGAAACTGAGCATTTTGCCTGTTTCTTGTTAAAAGTTTTAGTACTAGAAAGAATATAGGTTCTACTATAATGCATGTTTCGTCAGCACAAATAAGCTATAACTTGATTGAATTGTGGGCATTGTTTGGATAACACAAGCTTTCTACTGAACGGGTATAGTCATTTTCTATTCGCAATCCTCTGCAGCACAATTTTCTATAGCGAGGTTGCAGAGGAACGCAACTGTCATATTATAGCAGAACAAATGCTAGGTGAAAGTTAGTAGACATTTAAACAGTGCGTTTTCATTCTCAATATTTTGATTTCCAGCACTTGTGGTTTGATCTTTACCATGTGTGTTTTCTGGTCTTGGTTTCAGGTAATGCAAATAACTAAAGCAGTCAAATGTGAAAACTTCTTGTCATTCAATGCTGTTAATTTGTTGATAGCTGTGTCTGATGCAAAGCCAACTCTAGGTGGGAGAAAGAGCACACTCATGATCTGATGCCATGGAATGATGGAAGGAAATGCTGTTGATGAAATTGTGATTAATGGAGTTCAAGACTTCAAGACCTAAATCACTCTAATCCCACATTAGAGTGAGTGATGGAGGAAACCAGTGCAGCAGCAACCCTGCTTATGGCCTCTTGGCTCCAGAAAGTCTCATGCCCACCTGCACCATTCCCCATGGATATGTATTTTGATGGTAATTGCAAGGAATGGGCACACATGCCACCCCAGACTAATCTGCTTATGCTGATGTCACTGCAGGAATGTAGTGAGCTGTCATGGACTGCCTTTGAGTACCTTTCCATACTGAGGTTGATAGATTTTTATTGGTTATAGATATCAAGAAATTTGAAAGGACAAGGAAAGATTGCATTTTTGTAGTGGCCTCCATGGGACATTTCAAATGCTTCACAGTCAATTAAGTTTTTTTTATTTTTGCCCTGCAGTGGGATATATTTTGACATTTCCTTGGGGACAGTACAAGAACCATTGTTTTTCTTGAGCTCGACTTGGATGTTTTGAGCACAGTTTCAAAATTTGCAGATGACATCAACTTCAAACTGTTGATGACGATGATAGATCTAAGACATAGACAAGCTAGTGAAATAGGCATATGTGGCAGAGAAAAGTGAAAAGTACCTTTTGGGAGGAACCCCAACATAAGGCAATATATAAAATAAAGGACAGATACTAAAGGAGTTGTAGGAGCAGAAAGACCTTGGGAGTATATGGGCTCAAATCATTGAAAGTGGTATGGCAGGTTGAGAGAATGATTGAAAATAATAAGGGATCCTGGGCTAAAAATGTCAGCATTATCAAAAACAGCAATTTCCTAACACGACTTGCTGACATTTTCAGCTTTAAAGAATGCTTATCCACTCAGTTCTTGATTTGAAGAAACGCCCATGAAGTAATTAAAATTGAGCTTATTTTAAAAGAATTTAAATGTGGAGGGATCTTGAGGGGTTGAGAAAGTATCAAACTTGTAAGAAATAACTGTTCAGGTATGTCTTTTTGTATTGAACTTGTGAATGTCCATGGCAATATTCTGGCCAAATCCATTCACAAAGAATGAATAGAGAACCAAGTAAAGTTTAAAAGGTGGCTAAATTTACCATTCATTTTTAATACTGTCCTTAGTGCATTGTTCTTTAATATATCTTGAACATCTCCAGTAGAGGCTTCTTTTATCTGAGCAGAACATTCCTGTGCAAATGATGCTCCTCTTAAGTTTTGTCCTGTAGCATGCAAATTCTTAACACTCCGAACTTATGGAATCCATCAGGCCCACGATATTTGAAGTGTCTACATTTTATTCTGTGAAACTAAGGATCAGATTCCTTAGTGTTCCTCCACAGTCTTAAGGACTCGAGAACCTTTTCCATGCATGTTGTGGCTCAATTGGTAGAACTGTCTTCTGAGTCAGTCTCTGTGGTTTCAGCACAAAAATCAAGGTAAACATTCCAGTACAGTGCCGAGTATATCACTGTCAAAGTAGCATATTTTGCATGAGAGGTAAAACTAAAGCCCCATCTGCCTGCTTAGGTGAGTGTAAGAGCTGTCACTGCATTGTTTTGAAGAACAGCAGGGAAGTTTGCTTTTGTGTCCTGGGTGATACTTATCTCTCTATCTATCACTACATTGGTTTTTGAAAGAATTTGCATGCAAATTGGCTGCTGTATTTCCTGAATAACTATTACTTTAAAGTACTTTATTTGATGTAAAACATTTTGATACATCCATTGGCCATGAAAGGCAATGTACATGTGCAAGTGGCTACTTTTAGTATGATGTCTTTATTGATCCAACTATGTCATTCAACATTTTCCTTGCACTAGTCACTTGCTCAAAGAATAACTGGGAGAGTAATAAGGGAGCCCGTGACTCTATTTGGATTTTCAGAAGTTATTTGATAAGGTATCACAAGGTATTTCATTTTCATTTTGTCTGACATTGAATAAAAGCTGGTTATTCATGCGGAAGCATATCCTTACACTTCATTCATTGTATTAAAAATTTTGCAGGCTTGACTGATTTTGTTTTTCCCATCTTCACATTTAAAGTTTCTTAAGACTGCTTTAATTGTCAAAAGTCTGCATTGAATGAATTGTACATCCAACTCCAACTGAATATTTTCTAGAACACTTCTGCCAGAAGCCCATAGATTTCGGTGTTGTGTTGCTGATCCCATTTTATTTCATTCTTGCCCAAAGGCTGAATTTATTTTATCCAGTTTCCAAGATTATGGCTTTATTTAATTGCTGACTATATCTTGACTTCATGTTGCTTTTTTTTGTTTCTACATTTCATCTAATTAATTACCACCCACAGAGGAATCTAATGGATTTACAAGTTAAACATGTAGTTATTTTCACAGTTCTTTTAACATAATACTGCATGAAGTGGTGAAACTGTTTGTCTGGTTCTTGAAAGTATTGATGAGCACAGCACTCTATGCAGTCTTTCCAGTACATTGCTAAGAACAGAGTTCGTCAGAGGTCTATCTTTTGGAAGACATCACGGGCTGAGGTTTTATCTGACCCCTCATAGATATAGAAAACTATTTTGAAGAACAAGGTTTTTATCCCCCATGTCCTGGACGAAGCCTTTGTTACCTAGTATGGTGGCGACACATCTGAAATTGAACCTTCCAACTAAGCGAACAAACCTATATCCAGAGCAATGTGACAATTGTCTGCTACATTTCTTAAGTTACAACACTTCTAAAAGTACTTCAGCTGTAAAGCATTTTGGGATGTCAGATACTCATGAGGCAGCTATATAAATGTTACTTTTTCAGGAAGGCTGGTTATAGGTTGCTTTTGCTATCTCCTATAGTTACTCCAATAAACTCTTGATTAGTCTTCCATATGCTACCCTCTACAAATGTTGGATTATTTAAAACTGTCTGTGTATCTCTTGACTCTATCTGATTATTCGTCCTGCTTGTCAACTTCTCCTGTGTGCACTGATTTACTTTGACTCCTGAACAAACAGTACCTTGATTTAAAATTGATCTTTATTTTCAAATCATTCAACAGCCTTGGGCATGTCCACTCCAGTCTGTAATCTTCTTTGGTCCTGGTACACTGTAGATTTCTGTGCCAAGTCTTCTCTTAGGCATAGCCAGTTATAATTCTCTTTCTTTGGCTGGGTCTTCAGTATATTGTACCAATACTGGTTCTTTTGTAAAGCTATTCAATCAATCCCACTCCTTTGTTCCTTCCACAAGCAGCAGCATTTATTTTTCATTAATTCACTAGATATTGGCAAGGCAACCATTTGCTTCCCCTTAATGGGGCTGGAGCTGCTTTTCTTGAACCTGAAGCATCCCATGTGACAGAGTGTTCTCCCCTTGAAATATTTATTCAGTTTTCTTTTGAATGTAGGATTGAATCTGCATTTAATATCCTTTCATCCAGTGCATTCCATATCACAACAACTCAATGTGTACATATAAAGAACTCATGTTCACTTGCACCTTAAAATCTGTCTATTCTAATTGCTAGTCCTTCTACCTCCGGAAACACACACGTTTATTGAAAGAAACATTTTCTTTGAGTCGATTGCAAAGTCTTGGCGTATGATTAATTTTCTTTGTCACATTTTGTGCGCAGTGATACACTGCTCAGTAATGTGTGCTTTTTGCCTTTTACTAAATTCTACATGATTGAAACAGCTGAACGAAATTATTTAAATTTTGTTTGTGTATAAGAATTAAAATTGTTGCACTATGACTACAAATTTTATGGAAGCCTACATCTCTCAAGTCTTAAACACTGAGATCGATCTCTTAGAGATTAGCAAATGTTGAACATAATTTGCTGGCAGACACACATTCATGTGAGAAAGGCTGCTTGCCCAGTAGCAATGCAGACACATTGTAATAAACAATGTTTTGGCTGTTTGCTTTGTGCCTTTAGGAGACCCCAAGCTGTATAATGATGTGGTCCTTTGTATGGTACAACATGAGAATCTCACTGTGCTGTGTAAGTGCATTCATCCAGTGTTGAAGGGTCAATGCGTTTGCTGTTTGGTAACTGAATACAAATTTGAGAGCTGTGATAATTGAACAAATAAAGGGAGGCATTTTCTTAACCTAATATGTAACTCCTATACACCTAACAGTATAATACATTTTAAGAGTTGGACCGAAGGGTCTGTTTCTGTGCTGTGCATGTCTATGACTCTGAGGTTATCTTGTTGGATGATGGTAGCATTTCTACATCTGGACCAGAATCTTTAGCTTCAAGTCCTACCTCAGGACGTGGTGGCTATGAAAGGTGTGTCATGAGGTGAGTAAACAGATTATCAAAAAACTGAAAGACCCATGGATGCTGGAATCTGAAATAAAAATAAATTGCTGGAATATCTCAGCAGGTCTGGTGGCATCTGTGGTGAGAAATCAAGAGTGTTGAGTTCTGAAGAAGGGTCACTGGATCCGAAATGTTAACTGATTTCTTTCTACAGGTTAATAATTAATCTGTAAATCTTTAGGTGGTAAGAGTGGGAGAGGTTACAGTAAGGAAAGTGAACCTTTGACTATTATATCCATGTTTGTATCAAATGTCTGTTTATTCTGACTCCACTTCCCAGCATTTGACCCATAGCCTTGTATGTTATGCTATATCGAGTATTATCTAAATAGTTCTTAAGTGTACTGATGGTTCCTGCCTTTAGCAGTCTTAGAATGTTCCTGATACCTCCCTCTGGGTAAAAAATAACTTATTAAATCCTATCAAAACCTCTTGCCTTAAATTTATCTCTGCTGGTAATTGACACATTTCCAAGAGGGGGACATTTATTCCTATCAATCTTGTGCCCCTTATAATTTTGTACACCTCAATCAGGATTTCCTTGTCTTTACACACCCCTCCACCTCCCAGCCTTCTCTGTTACAAGGAAAACAACCAGAAGAGAAACAGAACCTTGTGGTAGGTGGAGTAAAACTCCCTCCCTGCATTAGACTCATTCTGAGGGGTTGGAGTCATTTAAAACAAATGTAATATTATTTTGTCCACCAATTTCAAGAAATTGGAAACTGCTTCCATTTGATGAAACAAAACTTTAGGGATTATGCCAAGCTTCATAAATTCCCTATCAATAATTTACAAGAGCATTTAACTTTCTAGTGACCACTCATGTTCAATAACAAATTTCTTCACACCATTTTAGGATGGGAGAACTTCTACGGTGTCAGTCTCTGTAGTGGTACAAAGTGCTGGATGCTTAAACAATGCTGTGTCTTTAACATTGTAGAGATAGGTTCCCAAACCTTATTGGGATACTGTTGGAACTTAATTTGAAATTGCACATTTGTTTAGGAAACATACACAATATCGGTGCATCTCTCAATTGTAAGACATGCCGAGGTATTTTACAGCCTGTCTAGTGCTTTTGCAGTTTGTAAAAAAAAACTCTAGCAAATTTGCACATAGCTAGCTCTGAAGTGTAGTAAAATAATAATGAGCAGATAACCTGTCTTGATAAATGATTGAGGGGTCAATTTTGGCCTGGTCCTCAGTGCCAAGGGAACTTTTGCATCCACCTGAGAGCGCTTAACATTTCCACATGAAAGACAACACTTTCACCAATGCAGCTGCTCTGCAGAGTCACCTGTGAGTTTTGTTCTCGAGTTCTTAAATGGGACTTGAACCACCAACTTTCTGACTCAACAGTAAGGGTTTTGTCTGCTGAGTCACAGTTGACACCATTCAAATGGAAGCAGCTTGAAATGGGTAGACAAAAAAAAAATACTTTTTTATTGTCTTAAATGACAATAGAATCTCCTAATGAGGCAGTTGAGATCAAATTACATTGTGTCAACTGCATTCATATTTGGCAGCTTTCCCACCTCCATCCTGATTGCATCTCCAACTTCCTGTTGAATGTTAAGACTTAGGTAAACAGAATATCCTTCACTTTAATGTTGATAAATTAAAACCATTCTTGCAGCTCCATGTCAGTATGTTGAGAGTCCATTAACATTGCTCACTGTTATTCCAGCTTAGGCCAAAGAAATAAAAGCATAGCATTTCATTTGATATTCACTGTTCTCTATTTGAGACTGAGTTTCTTTCCCACATCCATTACCTCACCAAAACAACTCTGCTCCAACTCTGTTATTTTGTTATTATTGTTCCTGCTTCTATGGTGTTTTTCATTCATGACGTCAAAGTCTGATTTCTCAACTACTGTCATCATCAGTCCTTCTGTTTCAATAGGTCACACCTGAATCACGATGATGTGGCCTGATGTCCTTCTCTGCACCAAAGCTTGCCTTTCCTTAAGCTCCTGACTTATTGCACTCTGTCAGATAAACTCTGTGTGTTCAGATTCCTCCCTGGCCTCTTGATCTCTTCCTTGTGCTTACATACCTTTGCATGTATTTTCCAATTCTCTGGCATCAATGTACTCATTTCCTGCTCTAGCACTAGTGATTATTCCTTCAGCTGCTTCATCTACACCCTCTAGAATTTCCTCTCAACCTTTTGCAGTCTCCTCCCTCCCGGCTTTAACACCATTTAACTGTATTTTCATACTGAATTTATTTCTTCCCTCGGTCTTAAATAAGTGTTCTTAAAACAGCACTGAGATATCAGAAATGAAACAACTTATGCAAAACATTGTCTAACTTTAGACTGCAGTTTTATCTCCCAAATTCTTGCACCATCTCCACAATAACACAAACTTAAAAATAAAATGATAATTTTATGGACGTATTGTTTGCATCCATGCTAACTGGGTTAATGCAGTCAATAATACATTTCATTCGTCTTATATCTTGTCCCCCGACACCCATAGCAGCCATGTCTGGTATATCACAAATTATTTTATTAAGATGGTGTGCTGAAATACTTAAATTTTCTCACTGTACTCTAATTGTAGTGATTGAAAGAAGGTAAACCAGGCGCACCTCAATATGGGTTCCCTGAGTGGGGCTGTTAACCTGGTCCAATCAGAGTCCTGGCTGACAGAAATAAACAGGAATAAAATCAACAAGGTAAAAACAATGACTGCAGATGCTGGAAACCAGATTCTGGATTAGTGGTGCTGGAAGAGCACAGCAGTTCAGGCAGCATCCGAGTACTCGGATGCTGCCTGAACTGCTGTGCTCTTCCAGCACCACTAATCCAGAACTAAACAGGAATGTCTGGTTTCTGCTCACTACAGGAGCTGGCTGATCAGTGTCATGTGCTGTGCAGATGTAAATAAAGGATGACTTGGTGACAGGATACTGGCCTTTGTGGAGTTATTTCACTGATCACTTAGGCGATTAAGTTTCCCTTTGAAGTATTTTTTTAAAAAATAACAGATAATTGGTCTGATCTGATGATTCATCTGTTTGGGATATTTTGTTTAAGAAGCCTTAAAATTGCCATCTCTTTCAGAGCCAAATACTGTGGTGAAGTTTTAAGAACATTGGAGTGAATCATAGGACACTTTTAGGCACCAGCGAGTCTAGCTTAGTCGTAAATGGATATCGATGCTGCATAGAACAATACAGCGCAGTACAAGCTCTTCAGCCCTTTATGTTGCGCTGACCTGTGAAACCAATCTGAAGCCCATCTAACCTACACTATTCCATTATCATCCATGTATTTATCCAATGACAATTTAAATGCCCTTAACGTTGGGAGACTACTGCTGTTGCAGACTGGGTATTCCACGCCCCTACTACTCTGAGTAACATAACTACCTCTGACATCTGTCCTGTATCTATCACCCCTCAGTTTAAAGCAATGTCCCCTCGTGCTAGCCATCACCATCCAAGGGAAAAAGCTCTCTCTGCCCACCCTACCTAATCCTCTGATCGTTTTGTCACCTCTTAACCTCCTTCTCTCTAACAAAAGCAGCCTCAAGTCCCTCAGCCTTTCCTCTTAAAACCTTCCCTCCATACCGGGTACCATCCTGGTAAATCTCCTATGCACGTGCTTCCACATTCTTCTGACAATGCAGTGACCACAATTGTTCGCAACACCCTAAGTGCAGCTGTGTCAGAGTTTTCTACAGCTGTAACATGACCTCATGGTTTTGAAATTCAATCCCTCTACCAATAAAAGCTAACACACTATGCCTTCTTAACAGCCCTAACAATCTGGGTGGCAACTTTCAAGGATCTATGCACATAGATAACAAGATTTCTCTGCTCATCCACACTTCCAAGAATTTTATCATTAGCCCAGTACTCTGCATTCCTGTTACCCCTTCCAAAGTGAATCACCTTACACTTTTCCACATTAAACTCCATTTTCCACCTCTCAGCCCAGCTCTGCAGCTTATGTATGTCCCTCTGTAACCTGCAACATCCTCTGCCACTATCCACAACTCTACTGACCTAGGTATCATCTGCAAATTTACTAACCCATCCTTCGACGCACTCATCAGGTCATTTATACGAATGACAAACAGTAGTGGCCACAAAACAGATCCTTGCAATACACCACTGGTAACTGAATTCCAGGATGAACATTTCCCATCAGCCACTACTCTGTCATCTTTAAGCTAGTCAATTTCTGATCCAAGCCGTTAAATTGCCTTCAATCCCATGCCTCCATATCTTCTGCAATAGCCTACCATGGGGAATCTTATCAAACACTTTACTAAAATCCATATGCACCACATCAACTGCTTTACCCTCGTCCACCTGTTTGGTCACTTCCTCAAAGAACACAATAAGATTTGTGAGGCACAACCTATCATTTACAAAACCGTGTTGACTATCCCTAATTAAAAATATTGCTTTCAAGATTATTATAAATCCTATATTTTATAATCCTTTCCAATACTTCACCCACAACTGAAGTAAGAGTCACTGGTCTGTAATTGCCAGGGTTGTCTCTACTCCACTTCTTGAACAAGGGGACAACATTTGCTATCCTCCAGTCTTCTGGCACTATTCCTACAGACAATAACAACATAAAGATGAAATCCAAAGACTCTGCAATCTCCTTCCTAGCTTCCCAGAGAATCCTAGGATAAATCCCAACCAGCCCAGGGAATTACATATTTTCACACTTTCCAGAATTATTTTGACCACCTCCTTATGAACCTCAATCCTGTCTAGTCTAATAGTCTGTATCTCAATATTCTCCTCAACAACATTGTCTTTTTACTGTGTCAACGCTGACAAATTTTCATTTAGCATCTATCTTATCTCTTCAAACTCCATGTGCAATTTCCCACTATTGTCCCTGACAGGCCCTAATCTTACTCTAGTCATTCTTTTATTCCAACATGGCATAAGAAAGGTTTAGGGTTTTCCTTGAGCCTATCTGCCAAAGATTTCTCATGTCCCCTCCTGGCTCTTCTTAGCTCTCTCTCAAGGTCCTTCATGGCTAACTTATAAGACCCAGGCATCCGAACTGAGCTTCACCTCTCATCTTTCATAAGCCTCCTCCTTCCTCTTGACAAGAGCTTCAACTTCTTTAGTAAACCACGGTTCCCTCGCTCAACCACTTCCTGCCTACCTGACAGGAACATACTTATCAAGGACCCATCCCCTGCTGTTTCCTTTCACATCCTATGCGTCCTAAATCTTACCTAATTGCATCATAATTGCCTTTCCCCAGCTCTTGCCCTGCAGTTATATATCTGTGGTGAGCATAGCTGCCTTCCAAGCAGTTGACCCGGGTTCGATTCCCGGCCATCACAGTGTTGTGGTTTCTAAATTGTCATTTACCAATATACTTTATTGTATCTGTTGCTCCCGATGCGGTCTCCTCTACATTGGGGAGACTGGGCACATCTCTGGGGAACATCTCTGGGACACCCGCACCAATCAACCACACTGCCCTGTGGCCCAACATTTCAACTCCCCCTCCCACTCTGCCGAGGACATGGAGGTCCTGGGCCTCCTTCACTGCCACTCCCTCACCACCCGATGCCTGGAGGAAGAACGCCTCATCTTCCGCCTCGGAACACTTCAACCCCAGGGCATCAATGTGGACTTCAACAGTTTCCTCATTTCTCCTTCCCCCACCTCACCCCAGTTCCAAACTTCCAGCTCAGCACCGTCCCCATGACTTGTCCTACCTGCCTATCTCCTTTTCCACCTATCCATCCACTCCACCCTCTCCCCCTGACCTATCACCTTCATCCCCTCCCCCGCTCACCTATTGTACTCTATGCTACTTTCTCCTCACCCGCACCCTCCCCTCACTTATCTCTCCACCCTTCAGGCTCTCTGCTGTATTCCTGATGAAGGGCTTTTGCCCGAAACATTGATTTTACTGCTCCTCAGATGCTGCCTGACCTGCTGTGCTTTTCCAGCACCACTCTAATCTAGTCTTTATCTACATCTGTGTCAGGGAACCCTCCTGCACACATTGGACAAAAACTGCTCCATCTAATATACTCAAACCCTAGCGTTTCCAGTCAATATTAGGAAAGTTAAAGTTTCTCTTAATAACAACCCTGTTACTTTCATTCATATTCAGAATCATCTTTGCAATCCTTTTCTCTACATCTCTGGAACTTTTCAGAGGCCTATAGAAAACTCCCAACAAGGTGGCCTCCCTTTTCCTGTTTGTAACCTCAGCTCATACTACCTCAGTAGACGAATCCTTATCAAACGCCCTTTCTGCTACTGTAATTCTGTCCTCCCCTGCTTTTTTTACCACCTTCCCTGTTCTTACTGAAACATCTAAACCCCGAACCTGCAACAACCATTCTTGTCCCTGCTCCATCCATGTCTTCGAAGTGGCTACAACTTCAAAGTCCAAGGTATGAATCCATGCTGCAAGTTCACCCACATTAGTCTGGACGCTCCTGGCATTGAAGTAGGTACACTTCAAACCACCTTCCTGTCTGCTGGTACACTCCTGCGACCTTGAAACCTCGTTCATGACCTCACTGCTCTCAATCTCCTGTATGCTGGAGCTACAATTCCGGTTCCTACCCCCTGCTGAATTAGTTTAAATCCTCCAGAAGAGCATTGGCAAACCTCCCCCCTCAGGATATCGGTACCCCTGTGGTTCAGGTGTAGACCATCCTGTTTGTAGAGGTTCCAGCTACACTAGAATGAGCCCCAATTATCCAGGTATCTGAATCCCTCCCTCCTGCACTATCCTTGTAGCCATGTGTTCAACTGCTCTCTCTCCCTATTCCTCACCTCGCCACCATTTGGCATGAGTAACAAGCCAGAGATAATACCACTGTTTGTCCTAGCTCCTTGAATTTCTGCCTTACAGCCCCATCCCTTTTCCTACCTATGTCGTTGGTGCCTATGTCCACCACAACGTGGGGCTGCTCCCCCTCCCCTTAATGATCCTGAAAACACGATCTGAAACATCACAGATCCTGACACCTGGGAGGCAACATGAATCTCTCTCATTCCCACAGAATCTCCTATCTGTCCCCAATAACTAATGCTCTACTCCTCTCCTCCCTTCCCTTCTGAGCAACTGGGACAGACTCTATGCCAGAGATCTGTACCCCTGGTAAGTTGTCCCCCCAACAGTATCCAAAACAGTAAAATTATTATTGAAAGGAACTGCCACAGGGATCCCTGCACTGTCTGCCTGTTCCCTTTCCATCCCCTGACTGTAACCCATCTACCTTCTCCCTGTACCTGAGGTGAGACTACCTCCCTGTAACTCCTCTCAATTACCCCCTCAGCCTCCCTCTGAAGTTCATCCAGCTCCAGCTCCCTAACATGGTCTCCGAGGAGCTGGAGTTGGGTGCACTTCCCACAGATGAAGTCAGCAGGGACACTAGTGGTGACCATTGCCTCCCACATTCTACAGGAGGAGCATTCAACAGCTCTATCATCCATTCCCACTGCACTGAATTCCCAAAGAGACTATCGAGAAAAAAACAAGTAGCTTTACCAAATCAGTGCACAGAAATTTTCTTTTGGTTAGAGGAGGGGGATGGGTGGGAGACAGTATATAAGTAGTGTTTCGGGTGAAGCAATCGCCCAAATATATAAGCTCATTTATTCAGCCATCCCATGTCCTCTCCTGCTCAGCGTACAGTCTGCCTATTCACGAGGTAAGTTTTCATAGGATTTACTTAGCTTCCCTACCACTGCCTGGTCCTCACTCTCACTTCTCCCGCTGCAAAAAAACACTGATTGACTAGGAAGGTATCCTGAAGATCTTTTCTTCCACAACCTCAAGTTAAGATTTACAAATTAAGGTTTAATGTTGTGGGAATTCAGCAGTGCTCTTCCTGTTGGTCAAGAGTTGCAAATATTTTGTTGGAAGACAGTAGTTTCATTGACACAAGTGCAGGTACTTGAGTTAAATTTTGCAAAGCTGCCAGCCAACAGGGTATACAAATAGGGGTGCATCACTGAGGAGCTTGCATTGCTGAGGGTTAGCATTTCTCACAGGATGTTTGCTGTGGAGCATTTGTTGGGAGAAAGTTAGGAGAGCGTGCTTATTAGGGAGTTAACATTTGCCAGTTGACAGGTATTTGACGGGCTTAGGTGTTACCATAAGAATGCAGTATTAGAGATCAGTGAATCCAGCACAGATAGGATCATCAGGGCTAAAACATGTCCTTGGAGGAAGAGAGAAAGAACACTCAGCACCAGGCAGCTTGAAGTGTGTACCTTCAGCAATTAAAGTGGAGTGACAACAAGATCCAATAGAATTCAAGACTTAAAGCTGCAAAGGAATTTGCATGTGAGTTAGTTACAGATATAAACTAGATTCAAGAAATTGAGCACTTTCATCTTGTAGTGTGTCCCATCTACAAGATGAACTGCAGAAATTCACCAAAGATCCTTCAACAACATCTTCCAAACCCATGACCGTTTCCACCTAGAAAGACAAGGGTGGCACTTACACAGAAACACCACCATCTCCAAGTTCCACTTCAGACCACTCATCATCCTGATGAAGGAGCAGCGCTCCAAAAGCTAGTGCTTCCAAATAAACCTGTTGGACTATAACATGGAGTTGTGAAATGTTTAACTCTTTCTACAGTGGTTTCATATAGTTGAGTGGCTCACCTGTCCATTCAGAGGGCAGTTAATAGGTTGTGGACCTGGAGTCACATGGAGGCTAGACGAGATAACAATGGTAAATCTCCTTTCCTAAAGGCCATGAGTGAACCTGATTGATTTTTTAAATGAGTTTTATGATTGTTATTCATGAGACAAGCTTTTTAAACTCAGATTTATTCAGTTATTGAATGTATAATTTATCCGGCTGCCACTGCATTGGCATCTGAACTTCTGGAACATTAGTCCACGTCTCTACAGAAAGCTGACACTCCAGTACTGTACATACTGTCTTTTGGATGAGATGAGAAACTATCTCCTGTTTGGTTGGATGTTGAAGATCCTTAGATACTATTTCAACAAAAAGCAGGGAAAGTAGCCATACCGTCCTGGCTAGTAACATCAAGCAACATCAAACCAAAAAAAAAATGGTCATTATTACATTGTGTACTTATTTGCTGCACATAGGTTACTTGCTGTGACTTCAATATTAGTTACAATAATGCTGTGTTGCTGATAAAACAAAGTTGGCTTGGGTTGCAAAGGATTAACTGCTGGAGAGAGACAAATCATTGAAGCGTATTTACCGTATCTACTCAAGTAATAGTCTAATTTTTTTTAGGAGAAAGTGAGGACTGCAGATGCTGGAGATCAGAGCTGAAAATGTGTTGCTGGAAAAGCGCAGCAGGTCAGGTAGCATCCAAGGAGCAGGAGAATCGACGTTTCAGGCATAAGCCCTTCTTCAGGAATGAGGAATAATTTTTTTAGACTACTTTTTAAAGGTTAAATTTGTGGGGTCAACTATTACATGGATACCACTTTTGAGGGGCTGAAATTCATGCCCATCAAAATTCATATTGTATCATTAGCAGAAGCTAAATGAATAAAGAAAAAGAAATGCAACAAATTACCGGATAAAGACAATTTAAAAAATGAATTACTGCTAATAAGCTTTTAATTATACATACAAAAAGTGAAGTAGAAATATGATACTGTTTTAAATCACAATTACCGATACACATTACATCTTAAGTATGTCAAATACAAAAGTTCATTAATATCCTGCAAAATGACACTGTTCAACATCTCCAGCATTGAATAAAGCTTCCTAATCATCAGGATGAATGATATCATCGTATGGATCCTCTGCATCCTCACTGTCTGTAGTTAGAGGTAGTGCATCATCTGCTTCTTCTTCATCTGTGTCATCTCATTGGTGATTGTCCTCTGTATCATCCAATGTATTCGAAATTTCACATTTCTTGAACGATTTGGAAATACTGTCAGCTTTTGTTTCATTCCATGAATCAATGATCCAATCACAGCTCGCATACTGCCTCCTCTCGTGTACTTTTTGTCTCTATCACATATCCAGTTATTCCACTTCATTCTCATCATGTTCATGAATGGCTTATTGATACCAACATCTATTGGTTGCAAAATACTTGTAAGTCCACTGGGAATTACAGTTATGTCAGTGTTATGTGATCGGATGTTAACAATGACATTTTTCAAGATGGTCCCAGACGAGCGGAACTATTTTCCTTGCATAGTCCACCAGGTTGTAAATTACAAACTTCCTTTATCCATTTTCTACACCTACCTTCATCCATCCAGCCTTGTGGATGCACATGGATGACAATTCCTTTAGGAAATTTCTCCTTTGGCAAAACTTTTCTCTTAAAAACAGCCGTCACTTTTAACTTGGTGCCATCAGTCATACAAGAAAGAACTAAAGTACCTACTTTTCTCATGGCCAGTGGTTCTCACCAATACTGCTTTTTCTCTTTTCTCGTTCACAATTTGACTCTCGAGCTGAGGGTAATAGGCATTTTGTCTATGTTTCCAATGTACGATAACCTGTAGCCTTCCTTCTGCCGATTTCTGATTACGAATTGGTGAAACTGTAATATCTTATCTTCTAGATTAGCAGGCAGCTTTTGTGTAATAAGTCATGCCTTCTCATGAACCTTGGGCACTGTTCCAGCACTTGCCTTAAAATCTGAAATTCCATCCTTCTTTGATTCATTTTGTGCATGGATGCGGATGGCTTCACATCTTCCATTTTGATGACTTTCAAGTACCCACTCAGCAACTTTTTTCTTCAATTGTGGCCACTTGCTAGGTTTACTTCTGCTGGCAACACTTTCATTTTACCATGATCTGAGGTTGGTTTGATATCCTTCTCCAGTCTCTCCCAAATTTCTCCGAAACACAAAATTCTCTTGCTGCCACACAGTTATTTGTCTTTCTGCAACTTCAATAACTTTCAGTTCATATTTTTTGTTTTTTTTATGGC
Source organism: Chiloscyllium punctatum (assembly GCF_047496795.1). Classification (NCBI taxonomy): domain Eukaryota; kingdom Metazoa; phylum Chordata; class Chondrichthyes; order Orectolobiformes; family Hemiscylliidae; genus Chiloscyllium; species Chiloscyllium punctatum. Next base: position 17,679,731 of record NC_092764.1, read on the forward strand.
ATTTTTACATAAAATGATGAAGAAATTTGAAAACCTCAACTAGGTATATGACTGTATTCCAAGAGGTTGGTTGTCACCTGACTCTCATGCTGAATTGGTGAGATTTGAATATCAAATTACAAGCAGTATGAAAAAACATTCACTTCCTCATAGTAACATTTATGTACAGGATATTAGCTTGACTCACAAATGTTGATCTGTTATCTGTGAAGAACTAGGGTTGACTTTTACATGAGATATATTGAAAATTCCAGATTGTTTGGCCAAAGATAGGGGTCGACTTTTGCATGCGGTTGACTATTACTTGAGTACGTACGGTATTTGTCTTTGGCAAATAGAACAACAGATGAATGAACTGTCGAGAGAGTCCCTTCTCACATATCGCATCACTGTGGAGATGATGAAAACCATTGTGCAGAGCTGACTGCACCTTTAATGCTAGAAAGATCTTTGATTAATTATTGCTGCCGTTGCTATGAGTCCCACCAATCAAGGATGATGTGCCAGGCTTTCCTGGGTTCTGCAGCTCAATGACTCAGCAGCTTAATCCTGGAGCCATGTGCATTTGGGAAGAGAGGACAAGAGTTGCACAAAAGCCAGAATTCAGCTCTCTCAGCTTCCGTTGCCATTGCATTTCTGCAGCAGAGTCTGACTATCCACTTTCCTCTGTGCTGTGCCTTGTTTGATAAAGTATCTCTATGAGGCAAAGTGAGTGGCAAGTTTCTCTCCTACACCAATATGAATTTGTCCCTTTTTCGATCAGGCCTTCAGAGTGTCCTCAAAACTTTCCCTCTGTCCTCCTCAAGGCCGGGTGCCAAGTTACATTTGTGAAAATAGGATTTGTTTTGACTTTTGGCGGATGAGTGCAATATCCAGAACAGCAGGTTTTCTGGTGATCACAATTTTAGAGTTATTGCTTTCAGGGAGGATGCTGAGGTTTGTTCGCCTGACTTCCCATTTGTCTTTGTAAAGGCATTGCTGGTGGAAATTCTCCAACATCTGTGGGAAGATTAGGCGCTTGGCCAAATGGAAACTGTTTCCAATGCAAGAGTGAGGTTTCTCAACTGATGAGCAAATATTCGACATGGAGCTGAAGGAGGATTCAGGCAAGAGTCTTCTCAGGCAGTCAGAATGTGAAACAAAAGGGCTGCCAAAGATGGGTGGGTTTAAAAAGCCAGTTAGTACAAGGTTGAATTGAATTGAATTTATTGTCACGTGTACCGAGGCACTGTGAAAAGCTTTGTGCAATACAGGCACAGAGTTAAGTAGCATAGATAAGTAAATAATCGGTAAACAGTGGCAAAAACAAAAACACAGGTACAGGTAAATGTTAAGAGTTTGTGAGTCCATTCAGTATTCTAACAATGTAGGGTAGAAACAGTTTCGAAACCAGCTGGTGCATGTGTTCAGGCTTCTGTACCTCCTCCCTGATGGTAGAGGTTGTAGAAAAACATTACCAGGGTGGGATGGATCTTTGAGAATATTGACGGCCTTTCCTTGACAGCGGGCCTGGTAGATGGATTCTATAGATGGGAGGTTGGCCTTTGTGATTGTCCGAGCCAAGTTCACTATTCTCTGCAACCATTTCCAATCTTGAATGGTACAGTTGCCATACCAGGTTGTGATACATCCAGACAGAATGCTCTCGATGGCACACCTATAAAAGTTACCAAGGGTATTCGCCATTATGCCAAATTTCCTCAGCTGCCTGAGGAAGAAGAGACATTGTTGGGCCTTTGTAACCAGTGGTCCACATGAAGTGTCCAAGATGGCTTGTTGTGGATGGCCACTTCCAGAAGCTTGGCACTCACCACTCATTCCACCTCTGTGCTGTTATTGTACAGGGGGGCATGAGTAACATCCTGCCGAAAGTCAATAATGATTCCTTGGTTTTGCTGGCATTGAGAGCGAGGTTGTTCTCAGTGCACCATTTTTCCAGGTCTTCCACCTCCTGTCTGTAGTCTGTTTCATCACTGTCTGAGATTCGACTGACTATCGTGGTGTCATCTGTAGTGCCTTAGGCTTAACTAACTTCAACTGCTTCATCAATTACCTTCCCAAGTAGCATGTACATTTAGCCTGCAACAGGTAGGACTACATATTTTCATACTGTGAACAGTAACAAAAAAGCCATTGTTAAATTACTCATCTGCATTCCATTCCTATATCACATAAAATAAATCACATTGTTGCTCATGACTAGCCTTATTGTAACACTATTACCATCCAAGATGTGTCCTCTCCAACTCACAGAGGTGGTGGCACAGTGATACACAGTCAGCAAAGAGTTGCCCTGGAAGAGCTCAACATGGACACTGGACCCTATGAAGTGTCATGACATCAGGTCAAGAAACCCTCCCATTAATTACTATCTGTATGCCACCAACCTCCCACATATCCATCTGTCGATATCAATCTTGATAAGAGTGACCACTGCACATTTCCTTGCAGAGACAAAGTCTCAATTTCACATCATGTGATGTGGCACTACTATCATACAGAATGGGATAGATTTTAAACATAGCGAGCAACTTGAGATTGGTATCAATGAAACACTGTGGTCAATCAGCAGCAGAGTTTTATTTAACTATAATCATTTACTCTATGGCCCAGCATATCCTCAACTCTACCGTTAACAAAACGTCAGGGTGAGGTCAGCCCTGACTCAATGAACAGCACAGAGAAAATACTAGCAGTGGCACTGGGAATATCTAAAAAGAGGTAAAAACAAGAATGCAGATGCTGGAAACCAGAGTCTAGATTAGAATCGTGCTGGAAAAGCACAGCAGGTCAGGCAGCATCCGAGGAGCAGGAAAATCGACGGTTCAGGCAAAAGCCCTTCATCAGGAATACCTAAAAAGAGGTGTCAACATTGTGAAGCCATAGCACAGAGGTACAACCAAACAGTGTAAGCAGCATGTGACAGACATAGCTAAGTATCCCACAATAAAGATCAGATCTAAACTCAGTCACAAATAATGGTAAACAATTAAACAGGTAACAGGAGGTGGTGACTCCACAAATATCCACATGATAAGGGAGCCTAGAACATCATTGTAAAAGACAAGCACTTACATTCACCTTCGGTCAGAAATGCCACCTCAGCCTCTTCCCAGGAGCTCCAGCATCACAAATTCTTCAGAGAAATGCCTTAGGCTCAACCAACCTCAGGCACTTCATCAATTACCTTTCTTCCATCACCACATTCACAACACCTGATACTTAAGCAGTCATTGTGCAAATACAGCAAGACCTGGATAATATTCACACATGGGTTGATAAGTAGCAAATTGCATTTGCACCATACAAGTGTTAGGCAATAACCATCCCAACAAGAGAGAAACTGCGTTGATGTTTAATGGCATCACCATTACTGATTGCCCTGCTATCAACATTCTGGAGTTATCGTGCATCAGGGACTGATCTGGACTGGTCAGAAAAATACTGTGCTATGAGGTGGGAATTCTGCAGTCAGTAACTCACCTGCTGACTCCACCATCTAAAAGGCAGATCAGGAATGTGTTGGAATATTCTCCCCTTGCCTGGATGAGTGCAGTTTCACAACAACTCCACCATCTTGAAGGGCAAGGAACACCACCATCTACAAGTTCTCCTCCAAACCACTCAGTGTCCTGACTTGGAACCATTCTTTCATGCTCAGTGGGTTCAAATCCTGGAACGCACACTCAACCAGCACTGTCGGTGTACGTAGACTGCAGCGGTTCAAGAATGGAACACACCACCAGTCCCCAAGGGCAATTATGGATGGGCAAAAAATGCTGGCCCAGCTAGCAATGCCCACATCTGGGAATGAATTTTAACAAAAGTTCACAATGCTCTTCAGTCTAACTTTTGCAATAAAAAGAGATTATCTTGTCAGGCACAGGAAAAAGACATATAGTGTTATGATCCTATTGGACATGAATTCCACCTGCACCAGAGACCAGAGGTTCTGCATCTAACAGTGTCAAGTGCAGGCCTGAAATTTATAACACTTCAGCTGGGTTAAATATGGTTCCTTTAAGATTCAGAATCTGATTGTACTGGCTTTACTGTGTTCACATGTTCTACACCGGCTTTGGCTGTTCCATTTGGATTTGCACAAATATCTGCATTATGCCTTTGCAAATGTGCTTATTGTGATGATGTGCAGAATGTATTCAATTTTCAATGACAAAGAACCTGCACACAGTTTAAATATCAATCAACAGACTTAGTGGGAAGTTAAAATCCATCTAGACCATGTTCGGAGAGTGACTGGAATGCCAGATTAGTGAGCTCACCGGGATTCAAGCACAAGTATCAGAAACTACTTAATTTATTCCATTCTTTCTCCTGCTTACAGGAATCCATGGTGATGTCCGACGCTAAAGACCATCATTCTTTCATTTTATGGCCAACTGATTATTTGGTTGGAAAAGAAGACATAAGATTAGATTATAGTGTGGAAACAGGCCCTTCGGCCCAACAAGTCCACACCGCTCCCGCCGAAGCGCAACCCACCCATACCCCTACATTTACCCCTTACCTAACACTACGGGCAATTTAGCATGGCCAATTCACCTGACCTGCACATCTTTGGACTGTGGGAGGAAACCGGAGCACCCGGAGGAAACCCACGCAGACACGGGGAGAACGTGCAAACTCCACACAGTCAGTCGCCTGAAGCGGGAATTGAACCCAGGTCTCTAGCGCTGTGAGGCAGCAGTGCTAACCACTGTGCCACCGTGCCGCCCACAAGTGAAGAAGATATTTGGTATGGTTTCCTTTATTGGTCAGAGCATTGACTATAGGAGTTGGGAGGTCATGGTGTGGCTGTACAGGACGTTGGTTATGCCACTGCTGGAATATTGTGTGCAATTCTGGTCTCTTTCCTATGGGAAGGATGTTGTGAAGCTTGCAAGGATTCAGAAAAGATTTACAAGGATATTGCCAGGGTTGGAGGATTTGAGCTATAGGGAGAGGCTGAATAGGCTGGAGCTTTTTCAGTGGAGGGTCAAAGGTTGAGGGGTGACCTCATATGGGTTTATAAATTCATGAGTGGCATGGATAGGTTAAATAGGCAAAGTCTTTTCCCTGGGATGGGGGAGTCCAGAACTAGAGGGCATAGGTTGAGGGTGAGAGGGGAAAGGTATAAAAGAGACCTAAGAGGCAAGTTTTTTTATGAAGAAGATGGTGCATGTATGGAATGAGCTGCCAGAGGAAGTGGTAGCGGCAGGTAAAATTACAACATTTAAAAGGGATCTGGATGAGTATATGAATAGGAAGGGTTTGGAGGGATATGGGTCAAGTGTTGCAAATGGGACTAGATTAGTTTGGGATATCTGGTCAGCATGGATGAGTTGGACTGAAGGGTCTGTTTCTGTGCTGTACATCTCTATGACTCCATAACTTGTCTGCTGAAGTTTACAATCTTAGCTGAAATGCTGTTCAAAGTTATTGTCACCTTATTATTATATGTTCTCTACCTATTTAATATATAGGCTACTAATCTAGAAGACATACTTATATTTAGGCAATGCTTTTATTGTAACAAAAGTAATGTCCTAAGGAGTTTTACAGGAGCATTCTGATGCAAAAATTGACACTGAAGTTACATTCGACAATATTAAGCTAAAATCTTACGTAGATTTTAAGAAGTATCATGTCCTGATACATCATTGTCTAACTTGCATACAAACAATATAAGAATCACATCTGAGAAACTGAATTAAAAATACACAATATAGACATGATGGGAAATATTGCTTTGGGGAAAAATAGAGGCTGGTACTGATCTGGTTATCTATTGGTCGTTGCTATTTACGGGAGCTTGCTGAGGACAAATGGAGCGCTTGAATTTACAACAAAATCATCGACCGATAAGGACTTTGTGACAGCTCTAGGTCGGGAAAGCCTCGACCTGTAGTCTGTTTGGGGGAAGGGAAAAAACCCGGCAAGTGTCTCATTACAAAAAGCAGAGAACAGGCTCGTGTTTTTTTATTATTATTTATAAGCGCTGGCATTATCTCCTCAAGGCCGTTGCACTTACAACCAGGAACGGAGAAGCCGACAAGGAGGACGCGTTTAAAAATTCATTCAGATGGGGAAGGGACCACAAAGAGAGTGCGTGAGTGTTTCCTTTTCGTCAAATTGCTTGGTTGCTTTCTACAGAAAGTGCAGTGTCGTCATTCAATTTGACCTGGTTGGTACCCATTTACTGAGAAGTGTGTGTGTGTTTCTGGTTGGAACGTGTTCCGTGCCGGGCTTTCAGTTTGATTTGGGATCTCGCACCCCCCCCCCCCCCCCCCCGCCACCTCCGCGGAGATACAGCGTCTGAAACGCAGCCAGCAGCACGTACCAGCTTTGCAGCCGCGAGTTTGAAGCCGATTGTCTACCGGGGTCATGGACTGAGGGATGAAGGGCTTTTGCCCGAAACGTCGATTTCGAAGCTCCTCGGATGCTGCCTGAACTGCTGTGCTCTTCCAGCACCACTAATCCAGGATCATGGAGCGAGTGATGTAGGTGAGAGCGAAAGTTGCTTGTTTTGTGTTGATGTCGGTGTCTGCAGAGGTCGCCCTCGCTCTCTCCCTCCCGGTTCCACCCACCCCCCCTCCAGTCAATGTAAACGTGACACGCAGCACGATCCTCAGTGGTAGGCGCAATGGACACTGACATTGGCTCGTCAGAAACCGCCCCCCTCCCCCCCTCCCACAACAGTAAAGCCCCGGGAGACCTACACATATTTATAAAGACCATCCTCACAGATTTGGGGTAGAGAGAACACGCATCTGAAAAAAAGGCATAGCGAACTGAAAATGTTTACTCCTGCTTCTCTTCCCGGACATGTTGAGTTTCACAGGGCAGGAGCAGGCCATTCGGCCCATTGTATCTGCCTCGCCATTTACCGGGATCATGGCTCACACGAAATTCCTCACACCCAATTTCCTGCCGCTTCCCTGTAATCTTTGATGCCTGTACTGATCCAAGGTTAAAAATCACACAACACCAGGTTATAGTCCAACAGGTTTAATTGGAAGCACTAGCTTTCAGAGCACTGCTCCTTCATCAGGTGGTTTTGGAGTACACACCCACCTGATGAAGGAGCGTTGCTCCGAAAGCTAGTGCTTCCAATTAAACCTGTTGGATTATAACCTGGTGTTGTGTGATTTTTAACTTTGTACACCCCAGTCCAACACCGGCACCTCCAAATCATGTACGGATCCAGAATCTCTCTTGGCCTTTAACACACACAAGGACTTTGTACTTACAGCTCTCTGTGGCAGAGTTCCAAAAACACCCAACACTCAGGGAAGACATTTCTCTTTGGCTCAGTCTTAAATTGTAATCATTTTTATTCTAAGACTATGCCCTCTGGCCTAAGGCTCTCCATCAGGGGAAACATTCTCTCAGTATTAATCCTGTGAAGCCCTCTAAGGATCCTATATGTTTCAATGCGATCACCTCTCGTTCTTTCTGTGTGTTTGCTTTTTTAAAAAACAAAAGTATCACGAATGCTACAAATCAGAATTTAAAGTGACATGTACAGCGGGTCAGATAACCTGCCACCAACGATACTTATGGGGAGCTTTCCCTCGGGGGTGGGAGATATTCTGGATTCTGGGACGAGAGTGTATTGCTGGAAAAGCACAGCAAGTCAGGCAGCATCAGAGGAGCAGGAGAATCGACGTTTTGGGCAAAAGCCCTTCACCAGGAATCTGGATTCTGTCCAGTTGAATTCACACCTGAATGTTGAGCTCAGTAGATGCCCCGCCTGTGTCTGTAGGCAAAAATGAGGACTGCAAATGCTGGAAACCAGAGTTTAGATTAGAGTGGTGCTGGAAAAGCACAGCAGGGCAGGCAGCATCAGAGGAGCAGGAAAATTGACGTTTCGGGCAAAAGTCCGTCCGGATGAAGGTCTTTTGCCCGAAATGTCGATTCTCCTGCTCCTCGGATGCTGCCTGACCTGCTGTGCTTTTCCAGCACCACTCTAATCTAAAGACTGGTTTCCAGCATCTGTGTAGCTCACTCTAATCTAAACCCCGCCTGTGTCTGTAGCCGATTATCCCCAATGTGATTGTACAAAGGCTGGCGTGGGGCATGAGCCCCGGTTGCAAATACTGGCTTCTGTCCACCTTGGGTCTCCGGTCTCCCTGGGTTTCACGTGTAGATGAGCCTTCAGCGAGCACCGATCCCAAAGGGACACTTTGGTGAGTGGAACTGGAAATCCACCCAAACCGGGGTGTTTTCTTTCTCCTCCTGCCGGCCACCTTGCAGCTTTGACACCGCGATGCGAATGAGAATGTTCTGAGGAAGGGTCACTCGACCCGCAACGTTAACTCCGATTTCTTTCCACAGATGCTGCCAGACCTGCTGAGTTTTTTCCAGCAATTTCTGCTTTTGTGTCTGATTCACAGCATCCGCAGTTCTTTTGGTTTTTATCGCGAGTGCCTTTTTTTTTAAATCTCTTGACCGGCTCGACTATCTCTTCCTCCATTCCTCTCTCTTTCTGCCCCACCTCCCGAACTCATCCAGGATTTCCCACTTCCCAGGTTCAGGCGATCTCAGCGATTGCAGTGGGAGGCTGCCTTTTTCTGATTTGTGGCTGCCTGTTGTGCAGAGGCGGGGTGGTCAATGAGGTTATGTTTTGAGTTGCTTGCAACCTCTTCAAATATAACTTGAACCCATCCTCCCCCCCGCTGCACGACCTTCATTTCTAGAACGCTTGGTGGTGGGGGAAGAGTCTCACCTTCCGCTAGCTCTCTGCGTCGTCACTGGCGTCACTCAGTTTTGTGTGCAATCTGCTTGGATTTTTTTTTCTTGGGTCTTATTTTACCCCTCGTGTGGTATATATAATGTTTGCAGCCTCGATGATAATCTACTAGCAACACACACGCACACACAGAGATACAAAATGTGGCGGTAGCGCTTTCTGCAGTGCAATTGCTGAATTTCTGCTTGAATTCTTGCACAGATCTCTCTGTAAAATCCACCTTTATTTTGGTTTGTCTCCGCTGCTAGTCTGTGCCCCATGGATACCACCGGGCTCTTCATGCCCCGGAATTTCAGCTGCATCGCCGCTTTATCCGGCAGTTTGGCCGAGGAGTGTGCACTGGCCACGATGGGGGACAACGAGAACTGCAGACGCCAAGGCCAGGCGGACAAGCAACGCAGCCGGGACGGGACCCCCAGCAGCAGCAGCAGCAGCAACAAGAACACGAGCCCCGGGCAGAGGAGGAGGGCCAAGTCGCTGCCGGCTCCCGGGGGCCGAGCGGTCACCGTGCTGACCCGGGCCAGCAGCAAGAAGGTTCGCTTCGCCGACTCGCTGGGTCTGGAGCTGACCACCATCCGACACTTCTGCGACGCCGAGGTGCCTCACGTCCCTCAGAGGGTGATGGCCAGGCTGAGGGAGCAAACCCCCGAGCGCCTGCTCAGCAACAACATGATGGCCATGTTCCTGGACAGTCCCACCCGCCTCCTTGAGCCCCTCTTCAGCAACCCGGGCAGCTCGCCCGACTTCGAGGGCAGGGTCCGGCGGGACCGCGTTTGCCTGGAGAGCATCTCCACCGACCAGTTCAGCGTGCTGGGACTCGTCCGGGTGCTCAACATCGCCTACGAGAAGCAGGTGACGGTCAGGTACACCCTCAACCACTGGCAGTCCTACATGGACGTCGCGGCCACCTACAGCGCCCACTCTGCGGACGGCGGCACGGACACTTTCTCCTTCAAACTGGTGGCCCCGGTCTTCCTGGACACGGGAGGCACCCTCCTGTTCGCCATCCGCTACTTGGTGGCGGGCCGGGAGTACTGGGACAACAACAAGGGCTCTGACTACCAGGTAAGAAGCCACAAGTTCAAAATCTCCCCGCCCAAGGACTGGGAAAACGGCTGGATCCACTTCATTTGAAAGAGGGACAACAGGATGTTCCTGTCTCCACCCGAGCCTGTACCATACACCCAGCATGTCACTTGTATCGACGATGAGAAACGAGGTTCTAATTTTGTTTCTGTTTCAAGCTCTTCAACTGTTATCATGTTAAAAATGGACTTTAATTTTCTTTTTTTTAAAAGAACTTGTTTCATTGGGAAAATTGGTCACAGTTATTTTGGGAAATTGACTTGAGTTTGTTTTTTTTTATTATTTGGTTGGGGAAGGAATGCCTGTGTTTCTCCAGCACTTTGTGTGTTTTATTATTGTTGCTGAAATTTATGTGACCAGGTTAGCCTCAGTAGCAATGAGCTACAGGAAACCTATGCAAAACGAGGAACAATGTGAGATCACATCCAATCCACAGCCATAGATCGCTTGAGATAGGGGTGGCTTCTGCTGCAGAAGCCACCTTAGTCGTGGGTAATATTTTTAAGTCTTTTTTAATGCACTTTGCAGTTCCAAAGTGGCACTTTCTATTGACTTCGTTATATAGAGACCAATATAGCTCATTATCAAAGTGTAATAAGAGTAATAGCATTTTTAGAGGAAAAATGTGTCTTAATAAAACATTTCTTCCACTTCTGCAAGCATGCTATTAATCACATCACCACGCATCATGGAGCTGCTTCCTGTGGCCCTTATCTCTTCTTAGTGACTGGCAGTATTCCAGGGCAGTGACCTGAATGACCTTTTAGTATTGAGAAAAGCACTGACAAGGAGTTAGGTATAGTCCTTAGGGCTAAAGGGATCAAAAGGTATGGGGGAGAAAGTGGGGACATGGTACTGATTTGGATGATCAGCCCTGACCCCATATTGAATAGTGGATCAGGCTTGAATGGCCTGCTCTTGTTTCCTATGTTTCTATAACAATGGAGGTCAAAGCAAGTTGTTTGCAATGACCTTGCGGAAGTGAGGAGAAAGGGAAGTGGTGTCAAATGTAAATGCTTTAGATAATACTGTAAAGAATAGTGAAGTAAACTGCCAGAGAAGCAAATTGTAAAACGATTGCAACGGTTAACCTAACATTTTTCCAGTCAGATAACAGATTTAGTTCTGGTAAAATAAAAGTTAGGTGCTCTGATCAGTCCAAGTTCCGGGACTTTTCTATTTCTAGAAATGCTGTGATAAAGAACTTGACAGATGATATTAAGAGTTTCAGAATTAACAAAAATCAGAATACATTGAAGTTATGGACTGTTGCAAAAGTGTGGGGAGAGGAAGAGAACACAAAACACTATACTGTGTGTATTCTTTGATTAAAGTATAAATGTCTTTTCTATGGCTAGTTTTAATTCATTTTCTGTTATAATATACAAACCTTTCCTATAAACAAATGTTTAAATCCTAAAGAGAGGAAAACATTTAAAGGCATATCAGTGTTAGTTTCACACCAGAAGTAATCTCTTATTGCAGCAGATGCTATTTCTTGTTGTGGCTTGTAAAATGGTATTTTCCTTGCAACTTCCATGCTATATCACTGTGTCATTGTACAAAGATAGGATGTACACTTGTGTTTGATGAATCTCTTGGAAAATGCTGCATGTTTTATTTTTAGCCCCTATTTTGTGCTGGAACAGCCTCAGCATTGCTCATACCTTAACCTGTAATTTGATTCCACTGTTTCAGGAAATGAGATCAGAACTGAAATAACCATCAAAACGTTATGTATGCATTTATAGATGAAGGTATTTTTCTGGTGCAGCAATAGTGTCACTGCCATCCGACTAGAAGTTCTGGGCTGAATTCCCACTTGTTGGCCATGGGAGGTGCTCTCTAGTATGAGAAAGTGAGGACTGCAGCTGCTGGAGATCAGAGTCAAGACTGTGGTGCTGGAAAAGTACAGCAGGTCAGGCAGCATGCAAGGAGCAGTAGAATCGAGATTTTGGACAAAAGCCCTTCATCAGGAATGAGAACCATTCCTGATGAAGGGCTTTTGCCTGAAATGTCGATTTTCCTGCTCCTCAGATGCTGCCTGACCGGCTGTGCTTTTCCAGCATCACAGTCTCGGCTCTGTAGAATGGTCAGGCAAGTTGATCATCAGCCTGTAAGTTCTTCCAGCGTGCCTGATGATAGCTAGGCTAGTAAGAGTCGGACTGTCTTCTGATGAATCATCCTGCAGAAGGCAAATTACTGCTGTACTTTGCTCTTAAGTGTGGACGAATCCTTAGAGATGAGAGCAGGAAAATGGTAGCAAGAGACTTAAGTAGAAACAAGTAGCAATTCTTTTAAAAAAAATCTGCATAAGACCATGTTAATTTGGCCAACTTTTGTGAGGAATCTCTGACCTGCTATATGTCGATCATGAATATTGAGATGCATAGCAAGGTGGTAGTGTGCTGACTGAGTCCCTCATTTTATGTTGTAAATATGATATAACTCTTAAAATGAAAACAATACCCATGTAGTTGAGAGGCAAAAGTAAATAAGCTTAGATCATATATGCAGAAAGTGCTGGAAAACTCACCAGGTCTGGCAGCATCAGTGGAGCAAGAAAAGCAAAATTAATGATTTTAATCAAAATGAAGAGACACTGTATAACTTGTTGAGTTTTCCAGCACTATCTGTTTTTATTTCGAATTTTCAGCATCCAGAGTATTTGTGTTCATTCAGCCAAGCTTATTCTCAGTTTGCTTTCAGTGCTGCCCTTTGTTGGTTGTGAGGTAATGGTGCTAGATTAGTTCTCAGGGTGTCGGTTTGAATCCCACCATGAAAGGTGGTGGAGTTTGAATTCAATTAAAATCGGGATTTGAAAAAAGCCAGTCTAACATTACATCTAACCATTGTCAATTGTTGTAAAAGCCATCTGGTTCACTAATGTCCTTCAAGGAATTGAATCTGCCATCCTTACCTGATCAGGCCTACATGCAACTCCAGACCCACAATGTTGACTCTTAACTACTCTCTAGACAGTTTAGGGCTAAGCAATAAGTGCTGGCCTAGCCTGCGATGCCCTTATCCCATGAGAAAATAAAGGAGATAAGAAGAGGAAGATGGTTTGTTTTACCTCCATTCACCCTCCCTATCTTCAAGGCAAATGTTCCACTTGGTGTTTCCTGTCCTTTTACTTTTTTTGTGAGCAATATGTGAATCACAAGAATTTTAAGGTGCAATGTCAGGCTCACAACCATGTTTAACAAAATGATGCTTGCATTACTGAACTGGATGATGCCTTGTTAAACACTGTAAAATTCATCTTTGGCACGGTGTCTCAGTGGTCAGCACTGCTGCCTCGCAGCGCCTGGGCCCTGGGTTTGGTTCCACCCTTGGGCGACTGTCTGTGTGAAGTTTCCACATTCTCCCTGTGTCTGCATGTGTTTCTGCTTGGTGCCCTGTTTTCGTCTCACAGTTCAAAGATGTGTAGCACAGGTGGATTGGCCATGCTAAATTGGCACGTGGTGTCCAGGGATGTGCAGACTAGGTGGACTAGCCCTGGTAAATGCAGAGTTATGGGGATTGGGTGGCGGGTTTCTGGGTCTGCGTGGGATGCCCTTTAGAGGGTCACTGCAGTCTTGATAGGCCAAGTTACCTCTATTCACACTGTAGGGTTTCCATGATTCTATACAGCAGATAAGGGACTATTCAGCGGACTTTTATATGTATATTAATCATTAGCCATAGCTGCTGGAATATCATTCCTTCAGACGAATGTCTTATAGGAAAAGGTACAAACAATGCTGGTTATATTGCAGGGTTTAAAAGTAGGATGGGACGTTTTCTTAGAGATTTTCATCAGACATTGAATACTGGAAACTTTTAAATAAATGCATAGATTATAATCTCGATACTAAAGCAAGAAGGTAGACAATGTTATAAACTCTACTCAAGTCCAATCTGAATTTTGACATGTAAATCTCCTTCAGAAGTGTACTGCCTCCTGTTTATGTCTATACCTCTTGCATTCTTGTGCATGTAATGTAACTAGTAGTTTAAAAAAATGTTTGCTTGTTTTCACCACCACATAAAATGGACCTGCAGGAACATTTTTGGCTTATTATCATTTACTTCTGTGCAATCTGCAGACTGACAAGGGGAAAATCAGATTGAATTCTTATTTTAAAAGAAAATTGAATTACTCAGTCCCTAAAACTTACCTTTCCAATTGAACCTTCCAAATAACCTTTACATATGAATGCCAGTATAGGTCAGGGACTTTCATTATATGAAGAAATCAGAGACACTGGACTGTTCTTTTTTAGTGTCAAGAAGCTTAAGATGAAATTTTACAGACGTGTTGAAACGTAGAAGGTGTTTTGATGGAGTAAGTAAGGGGAAACTGTTTCCACTGACAGAGGCTGGTTGATTCTCAAAGGAGACCAATTTAAGATAATTACCAAAAGTGGCAAACTTTTTTTTTCACATGGTGAATTATGATGATATTCTAGAATGCAGTGCCTGAAGGAAGGTAGGAGCAGATTCAAAAATAGTAACTTTCAAAAATGAACTGGATATAAACTTGAAGGGAAGAAATTCAGTGTTATGGAAAAAGCATGAAGATTTGGATTAAGCTGACACAGACATGATGGATGAAACGGCCTTATTATAGTCATTTAAGATACTCTGATTCTATATTATATGTATAATTATAAACTCTTGAATTTTAGTCACTTTGATTTCAAGACTGACTTTTGTGATCTATAGGTGGTGTCAGCAGTGAACAGCTGATCCATTTCAACAGAGTTGCTTCACTTAATCTATTTCATAAACAAAGGTTCCATTAGTGAAAAGCCAGAAAACTCGTAACCTGGTGCATGTGCTTCCATTATGCAATATAGTTTCTGTCAGTGTTTGTGAGAAGCAGCTGGTGTTAACTTAATATTTATGTTGGGCTTTACGTGCACTGTGAAGGTGCACTCCTCATCGCTCAGCTGAAGCTTACACACAGTTTAGCGGTCAAGGTAATTTATTGTGTTGGTTTACTTCATAAACTAATGGTAAGTGGCTTGGAGAAGAGCTTAAAGGTGGTGCTGTTTCCAGGTATCTGCTGCTCTTGTCCTTCTAGATTGAAGTGGTCGTAGGTCTGAAAGGTGCTGTCTACGGGACCCTGTTGAATTTGATCAATGCATCATGTAGCTAGCACACACAGCTGCTGTTGACGAAACTTAACTTACTGTTATGGCACTTTCCGGGATTGTTTTGCTGTGTAATGTCAGGAATTGTTTTGAAACAATTGTTGGGAAGCAAGCCAATCTGTTTCACAGTTTTTGAGTGAAGAAATTGACTATTGCGTCCATTGCTGCTGCTCCCCTCCCCAAATAAATCTATTCTAGAACATTTGTGTTCTTAACACTGTGAGTTTGTTTTAAAGTGTAGCCTTTGTGAATTTTGTCAGAAGTCACGTGATGCCAGGTAATAGTGCAACAGGTTTATTTGAAATCACGCTTTCAAAGCGGTGTCCCTTTGTCAGTCACCCGACAAAGGAGTAGCGGTTCAAAGCTTGTGATTTTAAATAAAGCTGTTGGACCATAACCTGGTGTCATGTGACTTCTGATTTGTCCACCCCAGTCCAACACCAGCACCTCCACATCATGTGAATTTTGTGTTTCTTGAGTCTTGAGTAAGAAGCTTATGGGTTCATTCTCAGAACCTGAGTACCAAAATCCAGACTGTAACACTGGCGAAGTAATGAGGGAGTGCTAAACTGTTGGTTAAGGTTAAGTGTTAAATCAAGGCCTTTGTTGCATTCTCACAGTATATTTATGTTTGTTATTCATTCATGGTATATGACTCTGCTGGATGGGCCAGCATTTATTGCCCATCCCCTATTGTCCTTGATGAGGTGGTGGTGAGCTGTTTTGTTTATAATTATAATTACTTACAGTGTGGAAACAGGCCCTTTGGCCCAACAAGTCCACACCGACCCGCCGAAGTGCAACCCACCCATACCCCTACACCTAACTCTATGGGCAATTTAGCATGGCCAATTCACCTGACTTGCACATCTTTGGACTGTGGGAGGAAACTGGAGCACCCGGAGGAAACCCACGCAGACACGGGGAGAATGTGCAAACTCCACACAGTCAATTGCCTGAGGCAGGAATTGAACCTGCGTCTCTAGCGCTGTGAGGCAGCAGTGCTAACCACTGTGCCACCGTGCTGCTCACTGCAGTCCCTTAGAGGTAGGTATCCCTATTGGCTTGTAGGGAACTTGCAGGTGGTGGCGTACCATCTATCTCCTGCCCTTTTCCTTCTTCTAGATGGAAGTGGTTGTAGATTTGGAAGGTGCTACCTAAGAAGCCTTGGTGAATTTCTGCAGTGCATCTTGTAGATAGTCTACACTACTGCTACTAAGTATTGGTGGTGGAGGGAGAGAAGGCTTGTGGATGTAATGACAATCAAACAGGCTGCTTTGTCACCTGCATGGTGTCAAGCTTCTTGAGTGTTGTTGGAAGTGCACCCATCTAGGCAATTGGGGAGTATTCTATCAAACTCCTGATTTGTGACTTGTTGATGGCATCAGGGAGTCAAAAGGTGAGTTATCCAGTGCAGGGGTCATCGCCTCTGACCTGCTCATGTAGCCACTGTTTTCATATGGCTTATCCAGTTCAGTTTCTGGTCAGTGGTAACGCCCAGGATGTTGATAGTGGAGGATTCAGCAATGGTAGTGCCATTGAATGTCAAGGGGCTTGATAAAGAGTATTGCTTTTTGGAGATGGTCATTACCTGACACTCTGTGTTGCAAATGTTACTTGATACTTGTCAGCTGAAGCCTGGATACCTGGGTAAGCACTAGCTGTTGGAGCGCTGCTCCTTCATCAGTTGGTTGTGACTCATCCAAAAGCTAGTGCTTCCAGACAAACCTGTTGGACTATAACCTGGCGTAGTGTGATTTTTTAATTTTGAAGAAGAGCAGTCAGCTTATCCTGGTGTTCTGGCCAATTGTATCTCAGTCAACAACACACAAACAGATTTTGTAGTCAACGTCCTACTGCTGTTTGTGGAAGCTTGCTGGCTGCAAATTGCCTGCGAGAGTTCCTAATTCTCCTGAGTACCTCATTGGCCATAAAGTGCTCTGACACATCAGGTGGTCATGGAAAGTGCTAAATCTTACATAGAAAAGTAATTATCCAAATGTTTAGCAGCTGTCATAAGATTTCAGCCCACTGTTGTGAAGTATGCAAAAGGGAAGCCCACAAATCTATTTTCTGTGTATTATCTAGCATTTACTATGTTCAAATTAGGACAAAAAATGATCAACACAGATCATTTTAATCTCAGGCAGAAGTAGATACTGCAGATGCTGCAAATTTTACTCAAGATTAGAGTAGTGCTGGAAAAGCACAGCAGGTCAAGCAGCATCCAAGAAGCAGGAAAATCAACGTTTCGGGCAAAAGCCCTTCATCGGGAATGGTTTGGCTCTCATTCCTGATGAAGGGCTTTTTCCCCGAAACATCGATTTTCCTGCTCCTCAGATGCTGCCTGACCTGCTGTGCTTTTCCAGCACCACTTTAATTTTGACTCATTTTAATCTCAGCCTAACTTGCCTTTAGCAAGACAAAAGTGATGGCCATAAACTGTTCTGTTACCCTATAAAGTCAGTAGATTTGATTTCTAACTGGATTAAAGGTAACAATTGTACAATATTCTCAATTGCCAAATGCCAACTCCACTTCACCCGTAAGACCATAAGATCCAAGAGCAGAAAAAGGCCATTCAGCCCTTCAAGTCTGCTCTGCCGTTCACATCCCACTTTCTTGCATTTTCCCTACAAGCCTTGATACCTTTACTGATGAAAAATCTGTCTGTCTCAGTCTTGAATGTGCCTGTTTTGTCTGTCATCCCTGAGCAGCCTATGGATGGACATCAACGAGAATGATGGACCATTATAGCAGAAGTAGAATTATGGTGAGTAGTTCTGACCTCCCTGTTGTAATTGTAATGGGTCAGCATGTGAACCTCATAGAATATGGAGCTGTCAATCTGGCCCAATCAGGGAGCTCCGGCTGATAGATAAGAACAAGAATGTTCTGGTCTCTCTGACAGCTGGCACTGAGGGAGCTGGATCAGTACCAAGGACTCTCCATGTGTAATTAAAGGGTGACTCGGTGAGAGGATGCTGGCCTCTGGAGTTATTTCACTACCTGTAAGGGAGATCATTCTCTAAGTCTACATTCTCTATCTTTCAGGAATTACCATTGTTGTCTGACTTACAAATATTAGTGCACCAGTAACCACAAGCCTGATCTAGTCAATGAGTAGCTATACTGTACCAATGAAGAAGATGCCATGTTTGTTCTGCATGTGTACAGAACTATGCCAGTCGGAAGAACAGTAGCAGAGATAAGATTGGCCTTAGTGACAGAGATGGGTGAAAATCCATTTGGTGGTTATCTTGTTGGAAGTGTTTATGGATGTTTGCTTATGGGATCTTACTTCGGGTTGGTGCCATCCACAGCTAATATTGATAGTATTCTTGTATTTCAGAAATGATTATTTGAAGTAATACCCCTCTCAGTGGCATTTGTTATGGAAGTGCATACCAGATCCAGATAGCACTGTTATATCAGAGGGGCAAAACTAACCTCTGAATCCACGGTTAAACATTCCCTGAAGTACTGGAATACATTTGTAAAACTGTCATTCTGTCAATGTAGCAACGTTAGTTTTATACATGTGTCACCTACCTTAAGCACCCTACGTATTCTGCATAATTGTGGCATATGTTACCATTTTAAGAAACAGTTCAAAATAGGTCATTGTTTCCGGGGCTTCAACCTCTTTCACATCTATTAACAATCTTGGCTTCAATTGATTGTGCGTTTGCAATATTTTTTGCGAGACATGTCAAGCTGCTATATTAATTCAAGTTCTTCATTCACATTTGAAATATCCTGTGGTCAGATTAACTAAGCAATCTTTTTTGATGGACAAATGTTACAGCAATCCTTCAAACCAAATAAGAAAAGCTACTTATTGTAAGGAAAGTTACCCATTTTAGAGATCATCTCCTAACCAATTGTGTGCATGATGGCTCCATTGGTAGCAGTGTAGCTTTTCATTCATAAGTTTGTGTTTTCAAGTCCCATACCAGAGACTAGAGCAGGCAAAATTGGCATTGGAGTGCCATACCACATTGGATCTGCCTTTTTTTGGGGGGTTAGGCACAACACCAAGCCAGTGTCTGCTTTCAAAGTGGACATCAGAGATCCCATTTGAGCGAGGTATCAACCACATTATCCTGTCCAGTTTCTGTCCTTCTATTGATATAATGAAAGGATAGAGCATCTGCTCACTGTCACATTGCTATTTGTGGTTGGCATGATGGGGAGGTGCTAGTGTTGGACTGTCGTGGGCAAGGTCAGAGGTCCAACAGGTTTATTTGAAATCAGAAGCTTTCAAAGCTTTGCTCCTTCGTAGGTGAAGTCTTCTAATGAAGGGGCAGTGATCCGAAAGCTTGTGACTTCAAATAAACCTGTTGGATTATAACCTGATGTCAGGTGACTTCTGACATTGCTATTTGTGAGAGCTGGCCAAATGTGTTGGCTACTGTGTTTCCTACACTGTAACGGTGACTACGCATCAATTGTTTCTTTAGCACTTTTGGGACATCCCATTCTTGTGAAAGGCATTGTACAAGTTTCTGTTGTGCCATGTCCAAAGAGCTTTGAATTTGTTAATCAAAGTCTTCATAATCTAATCATGTAGATCAATTGTTTAATACAACCTGCACTTAAGAACTCAGGGCTAACTGAGCAGAATGATGATTTCATCTGGAAAAGTAGCAGAGATATTACAAATGGCCTTTGCTCCCATGAGCTAAGGAGTATGAAAATAAAGTCAACCAAAGTTTACATTTCTGATCGCTCCACACACCTTTAATGCAAACTGACCTTTGGAGCAATAGGCCTGAGAGGGGTTGTGTGAAGTGGGAGCTCTCTTTGTGAATTAGCACCTTTTGAGGAGAAATGCAGCATGAATCTGTCCAAGTCTTGTGTTAGTGTCAGTGCCAACAATATATGTGACATGCTGCTCCAGTATAACACCTGCCCTTTATTGTTCACTGTGGGACATAGGTGTAGCTGGCTGGTAGCATTTAGTACCTGTCGCTAGCTGCTTTTGAACTGAGGGAATTGCTAGGTTGTTTCACATGGCAATTAAGAGTCAACTACATTGCTGTTTGTCGGGATAACACATAGACCAGATGGATGACAATTTCCTTTCCTGAAGGATAGATGGGATTTTCCTGGCAATCAACAATGGTTTCATGGTCATCAGTAGATTCTTAATTTCAGATTTTTAAAATTGAATTCAAATTCCACCATTTGCCATGATAGGATTCAAAACCAGGTCATCAAAACAATAGCTGAGTTTCTGGATGTATAGTTTAGCAATAATACCGCTAGGCTGTCACTTCCATGGGAATAGGAATACGTTGTTGCTTGACTGGTTTTGTCAAAGGGCCATAAAGGAATTTTACACACCTCCCCTCCCCATTCATTTTATCCTAACTTGTCTCCTTGGTTTCTAATTGGAAAATAAAGCAAGAAAGAAATACAAGGAGAAATAGGTAAAAATAACATTTGTTAGTAACTGATAGTAATGCAGTGTTGTCGACATGTCTATCATAACATTTATGATGGGCGTCAGAGGAAATTTCCCTGACTGTCACTTCAGATTTGGTTCTAGATGTCAGCTGATGTAAAAGGTAATGATTTGACAAGTGTCATCTAGCAAAGAGACTTGTGCAGATTGATAGCTCCTTTGTAAGATTAATCTGGGCCCAGCGTTGTGCAATATACTTGAGGATCACGTCAGCTTAATGCAATTTCTGTAAATTGAGAGACTGCATGACTGGCCAAGAAACATTGTCTGCAAATCAAAAGTAAATAAATAAAATAAATATTATTCACCTATTCATGAAAGGTGCATTCTCCTTAATTTTAGGAATTTACGATGTGACTTGTGTTGTAGTATTTTAATATGATAAATGTCTGTATTTTTACATGTATGTAAAGAATTACATCTATTTTTTATAAATGAATCATGTGTTAAATGTTGTTTGAAGTGTATAAGTATTGAACACAAACTATCTGTCTGCCTTGTCTTTGTAATTCAGTATCCTGTTATATATATGCAGAATCCATTCTTTCTTTGTGTAATTTATGAATTGAGTGCTCACCATTTTCACTACATATTGCTTTGCTTGAATTTTGACAGATGGAAGTGTATGAATTTTACTCTTACTGTAGCCTGAGCAGAATTGTATTGTGGCTTTGAGAGTGTGGAGGGTGTTCTTGCTTGCTGGTTGGAAACCTGGAAACAGATTCTTGTCACTCCTTTTTTTGCCAATCAGTCAGAGGTGAGACCACCCGTGACACTTCCTCTGAAATCAGGAGCTTGTGGTGGGGAGGGGGGAGAAGTTCTCAGCAGTGCCTCAGAGGAGGCAGTGATTGCTGCTGAAATAACATCCACCAGAGTCTCAGGATGGAGGAGTGATCCAGGCTACAGGCCTAGTGGAGAGGGTCGGTGTGGATGCAGGCTTCACAGTGAGAGAGAGTGGTGAGAGGGAGTGCTAGCACCTGTCCAATTGAGCATCCATCCTGGCTCCAAACCTGAAAGAGCAGAAGCTCTTGTGCTTGGTTCTTGTTGCCGTATGGCACTCTTTCTGCCCAGTTACCCTGAGGTAGGGTTTTCATGTCTGGTTGTCTGGGCTGAATGTGTGCTTTGCTGCTTAATGGGGAAGAAAGTACTGGAGAATTATAAATGGCAAGAATAATAAAAGTTAGTCATTGACGCAGATTTTCTTGTGTTTGATTTTGAGCTTTAGGCGATTTATCAGATAGGCAACCTCCATGAGGTTTCTGGGAAAGAACACTGCACAGTTTTTTCTTGACCTACTGTCATAAATTATTTTCTTTCAAACCTATCAGTAATGAGAATATTTTGATTGATATTGCTTGTGGAATCTTCCTCTGTCCTGTTTTCTGTATTGAACCTAATTTGCCCTGGCTGTTTTTCCTTGTGGTGAGATCTGGCCTTCAGTTCAATGAATTTTTTTTTAATTCTCAGCTTTGGAGCTCGGAGCTTGCCCATTTATCTGTGCAATAGTACATTGGTGAACTATGCAATATTGAATACTAATAGCTACTGGTTCTATCAAACCTGCCAAATAATTTAAAAGAATAAAGAAAAGTTCCCAGATTTTCCATGCAACAACTTTTTAAACTGGGGTGGTATATGTTTTACCTGTGTCTCACCCAGGTGACAACTGTTCATCTTTCTGTATATGTGCATGTCTATTTGTTGAGTGCAAATTTCTGACCTAACCATGCTACAAAATAAACCTTTGTCATTGTGTGTCAGTTTGAAAGGAATAGTTTCTATAATTGCCAGTTTTAAAGATTTTAGTGTTGCATTGTACTACAAGGTAACATTTGTAATTATGGCAATGTTACAATGTTCAAACAGTTTGTGGTTTAATGTTCTGTTTATATGCAGTAAACTTGGCCAACAATTAAATCTTATAATGGCCACTTAGAAGTTCCGTTGTGTTATTGGAGTTGGGAGATTGCAAGAACCAAAACTGTTCGGTGGCCAAAGAAAGTCAACCTGGTTGTATATGGAACGGTACTGCTGTATTTTCCATTTGTTCATTGTGAAAATATTGCTTTATATTTTGTATTTTGTGATGTCAATAAACTGTACTCCACTGCAATTCTAATTGTGGGCATCTCCTTCAACATTGCCTTTCATTACCTCTGATCCAGGAGGCCAGAGTTGAAGTCACACCTGATCCACAGGTGTACAGTTGCATCTCTGAACAGGTTGAGTAGAAAATGTCTAGAAACTCATTCAGTTTTGGTCCACTCTGTTCATAGCCAAAACAAAAACATTCTTTTCAAAAGGCCTGAGAAATTCCTAGGTGGATGATCTCAGCAAAGGTGATACTGAGGGTAATAGAGTAGTGTCATAGTTAAAAAGTGTGGTGGAGAGTCGGCATTTCAAGCATAAGCTCTTCATCAGGAATGTCATCAGAAGAGCTTATCCTCGAAACGTCCATTGTCCTGCTCCTCGGATGCTGCCTGACTGGCTGTGCTTTTCCTGCACTGCACTTGTTGACTCTGATCTCCAGCATCTGCAGTCCTCACTTTCTCCCAGTGACATAGTTAGCCAGGGGTCCTGTTGATGTATTTGACTATCTGGGCCGAATAATAAAAATGTTCACTCCGATACCTGCCCTCTTCCCTGCTGTGGTCCAATAATGGTCTCAAGGCAGCAGCTCCTCTATGAGGAGTTCCAGTTTGAGTGATTTATTGGAGGGCCATGGAACTAGAATCCAAACAAGACACCTCACAATCTGGACAGGAAAGAGTGAAAAAATTAGGTATATTAATAAGGTAGAAAAGTTGTATTTGTCTTAAGTGGGAAGAGTTAGCTATTTATGAAATGCACATTAATATGTGATATAAATTGTAAAGTAGATGAACATTAAGTCCTACACAGTATGTAAGAAGCATTGTTGAAAATTTTAACATGTGTGTTGTATTAACCGTCAAACAAGTCATAGAGATTCAAATCTGTAAATTTTTCTATATTTCTTAAATCTCCCTCTTGCCATCCATCCTTGGCATAAATCATTCATCAGTAAATTTTTAAGTATTGATTAAAATGCTTTCAATGGTCAGACATAATCCCACCTGAATGATACTGATTACTGATCTAAACTGTAAAGGCATGAGCCAGATCACAGAACAATATAAAGTGCAAATCAATTTAATTCCTTCCTGTGAAGATGGGAAAATCAAAATGGAAACAGATATGCTGCCCATGCTTCTCTATTTGATGAGACTTGTAAGGCAATTGTAAATGTTAACCAAAATGATGAATGTGGTGGTCACAGAAGTCAACTCTGGGTCACCTGCAGAAGTTTAAATCCTGAATGTAACAGTAACTTATCTATAAGCTTCACAATATTTTGATATGAGTCAAGTTTCATTTAGTAATAGTACCGTTACGTTCAATAGCTGAGCTTGTATGTTCAATAGCTGAGCTGTGTTGACACTGCAAGTCTACATTCAGCTCATTATTGACAGACCTTCAGTATTCAGGCTGCATTCATGAAGACACAAGTAGGAAATGCAAACCCTGACCCTGAGTGTAGTCTGTGGTGATAAATTATGCTGCCGTCAACTTAATTCTGTTGAATATCATTGTCTGCATTCATCTCTTGTTTCCTTATTCCCAGTTTATTTTAATTGGTATGCACTGTAAATTTAGGAGAAAATGAGGATTGCAAATACTGGAGAGTCAGAGTTGATAAAGCATGGTGCTGGAAAAAGCACAGTAGGTCAGGCAGCATTCAAGGAGCCAGAGAGTTGATGTTTCTGGCAGAAGGGTTATGCCTGAAACGGTGACTCTCTTGCTCCTTGGATGCTGCCTGACCTGCTGTGCTTTTTCCAGCGCCACACTTTTTATCAATTCATGCATTGTCAATTTACCAACTGTCACATTTTGTATTAGTGAGGATTTCTTTTGTTGTCTTTCAACAATGTCTCAGCCAACTTCACAAACTTGTGACACTTTGCAAGATGTCAGGTAAGTAGACAGTTTAAATATTTGACAAGCCTAATTAGAAATTCACTTCAAGTGCTCCCAACAATCAAAGGGCAATTTGATTGCAGAGACCTTTGATGTTGCAACTGTAATGTTGTAACTGTTAACATGTGGAAATATGCACAAGATTCCATAGTGTACTGATAAGAATTGCTATGTGTTACTCAATACCTTTAATCACAAGCCTCCCAGGTTTCCTGTTCTTTAGGCTGCTTGATCCAAGGATTCTAAACTCTTCCATGTTTGATCAATAGCTCTTCTAGCCTTGTCGTCTGCAGAATGACCTGGACAGTTAAACCATGTAAGAGACTTTATTCCATCATTGGACTAAATGTTCACGATATGTAACATCACTGGGTCTTTATATTGAAGTTGGCTATATTCCTTCAGATCACCCAGTGCAGTGTTTCAGGGTGCCAATCTTGACTTAAATCTCCTCCAGCATTTTTGTAACTTATTTTTAAGATAATGGGGTTTCTAATGCACCTGTTAGGTTTACATGTACTGATTAAATATTTTAAAGTTATATAAAATCACTGAATATTTAATCCAAAGATGTTGTAATTCATATTTAGGAAATACAATTTGGGATAGTCATGGATTATTTGGCTCGTGTTCCATGATTTGTCTTTGCCCTTCAAAAGTATTCTCCCACTGCATTACATCTTATTAAGACAAATTGCTCCCCTTTCTTCCTCATAAATTGTACTAGTTTACCTCTTTAAAAAAAATTCATGCCATTTGTGCTGACTGTTCCTTGTTGCACGTTCCACTTTCTCACCATTTGGGTATTGCTGTAGAAAGAGACTTGCTTCAAACCCTTTTTAGGTCACAGACTCATCAGGACACATGCAAGAATGTCAAATTTCAAAGCGAGCAATTATTTATACTGCATAAGGAAAGGATTAGTTGGCAAGTCGACTCTCATTGAATAAGGCGTTGCCATGGTGAATGCACCAGGAGCTTTTTAAAAAATTTGTTCATGGGATGTGGGTGCTACTGGCTCGGCCAGCATTTATTGTCCATGTTTAATAACCCAGAAGCCAGTTGTGAGTCGCCCACATTGCTGTGGGTTTGGATTCACATGTTGGCCAGACCAGGTAAGGATGTCAGTTTCCTTCCCTAAAGACCTTTTGTGAACTTCATGGGTTTTTGCAATAGTTACATGATCATCACTAGACGAGCTTTTTATTTCAGATTTTTATTAAGTTCAAATTTCACTATGGTGAACATTAAACCCAATTCCCAGCACTTTGGCTGGGGAGTTCTGAATTAATAGATGAATGGCATTACTGCCACTATGCCATCACCTTCCCCTAAAGTGCCCCAGGTTCTTGTTTAGTTTAAAAGAGTGTGTAATACTTCCAAAATGTTCCTTATTCCTGCAGGAGACAGATCCCTGTGCATGAATATATCCAGCTTCCATCAAACATCCTTCACCATTCTTTTGGTAAGAATGTTTCTCCTGCATTTTCCATAGGATTTATTGATAGTTTATTTTCCAGTCCTTGTCTTACCTAATGAAGGCATGATATGAATAGAATTTTTAGATTTATGTAACTGGACAATGTTCTGAACAATCTGCTCATCCACATCTCCAACTTGATAGAGATCTATGCAAACTGAGCTCTGGTTAATAGCTTTCATTTGTGGGCGTTGTGTTCTTTGCGCTTGTCAGCTCTTCCCTAATCTAGAAGAAAATTTTAGGAATGTTTCAGAAAGAACTCTTAACTTTGACAGCTTGCAGGCTAGCGACAGCTAAGCAGAAGCAATGAAAGAAAATGTTATGTAGAAAATCAACAACTTAAGGGGGTTAAGTTTTAGAACTCAATATGTGTGGATGCATTGTAACTGATCCATAAGGAAAACCCATTGGCTTGAATAAATTCTAACCCCCTATTATTGAGATATTTGGTGAAGTAATCAAAATAGAAAATATTCTTCTGATTTCAGTAATGGCTTTAGTAACAATTTCTTTTGTTTCTTTATTAATTTAAAATATTATGTGTGATGTACGCTTTGTCCACAAACCTTAATTATTTGTATCAGAATATTTCATCTTGCTTTTCTCATTTTCCCTCACATTTCCCATTTAAATTATATGCTGTAAGCTGTCACTATGCACTATGTTGGTGAATAAACAGCACCATGAACTGATGTTCTGCACCTTCTTGTTAATTTTCCTGCCATCCTTTGTATGTAAAAGTAAACTTGTGTTCATGATCTGATTTAAAAGCCAAATTTAAAATCAAAATTAACCCCCTTCTATTGGGCAGTCTTGCACATCATACACTGAGCATCCATTTTGGATTTTCTCTACACTCTTAGTTAACATTATCCAGAGTTTAAGCATGTCTTACAGAGTTACATTTTTTTTTAAAGAGCTTAATTAAATTTCCTTTGTCCTTTAACTTGATTGCTTGTGTAATTCCCAAGACTTGATATTGATGCAACCTGAAGTTTGGATATGAGCCCAACACCAACAAACCCATCAGTAGATCAAAAAAACACCAGTGTGTCTCGAGAACAAAGCAAGGCACTGTTTATGGTGCAACAATGCATGTTATGGAGGCCCAACTGTGGCAGAAAAGGAACCTTGATGGAGGATAAATTCAGATACATGAAACTGGTCAATTAAAGAGGACTGTTCTAAATTTGCTTTATTCACCCATTACCCATGTGTTTGCTGACCTGTATTGGCTCCTTGTCCAACACTATTTACTTTTCTGTCATTCTTCTTTACAAATCCTAAACTTATCTTCACTTTTCCCTGTTTCTGTCAGCTCCCCAAACCCTCCAATCAAAACCTTAATAATATTTATAAAGCGTATTAACAAAATTAACTGACATCTCTGCATGCCTCCAGTTTTAATCACTTCATAGTATAATGCCTGTTACTTCAGAAGTCTTGGGCCCTAATCCCTGGGATGCCTTTCTGATCAATCTGAGCCTCAATTGTTACCTCTCTTTGCTCCGTTAAGGCTTCCCTTTTAAGATCACCCCTTTGATTAAGTATGCTGCCAGCTGAACTAATGTCTCCTTTGGTGGCTTGGTGTCAAATGCTTGTTTGATAATGCACCTGGGATGTGGCCAGGAGTGAGCAATAATATGTATGCAAGTTGTTGTTGTTGGATTCACTGTAGTTCACCTCTCTGAACTGGCCTCCGAAGAATCAGAATCAGTTTGTCCCTTTGTCAGCTTAATGGGCCAGGTTGTGATTATCCCACCTTTGATATGAATAGAATTTTTAGATTTATGTAACTGGACAATGCACCCCCTGTCTGTGGGTGAGATGTTGTTACCCAAGATAGTCTTCCAGCGGAGCAAGGGGTGAGATGGTGTCACCAGTTACTAGCTCTGACTTTAATGTCAAATTCATTATATTGAGTGTCCTCACACTCTTTCAAATCACGACTATAGATTGCTGTAAAATATGTCAGCAGTTAAAGAAAACAGTGTGTCCTGCAATCAGCATGTTTACACTGATCACCCATTTTACTCATCCCACCACCACAATGTCTGAAAACATGAATGTTTTCCTTTCGATAACCTTCATCACTGACCTGACCCTTGGAGTTTGGATCACTTAGATATCCTATGGCTAACTATTAGCATGAACTCCTTTGATTCTGCTGAGTAGGGTGCAGGCACCAGATAGAAGCTTGTCGTTACAAGCTGCTAGCTGCATTGTTTATCTCTCCAACCTTCAGGCACTCTGCCTATATTCCTGATGAAGGGCTTTTGCCTGAAACGTCGATTTTCCTGCTCCTTGGATGCTGCCTGAACTGCTGTGCTTTTCCAGCACCAGTCTAATCCAGAATCTGGTTTCCAGCATCTGCAGTCATTGTTTTTACCTAGTCTTAGGAGGCAAGCCAAATGAAGCATGTTTCGCTAAAACTCTTCCATGGCGTTCATCTTTTTGACCAAGATTTGAGCCATCCTTACATACAAGCTGTACCACAGACCCTGTTCTGATCTATTCCTATGTAAGCCTTTCTGCACCTCTCTGACCCACCTTGAGACCTTTACTATCCTAAAACAATTCTACAGAAATGTACCTCTCCATGGACTGTCACAGACTTAGTTTGATGCTTTTGTGAGATGTCATGGAACATATGTTAAAAGATATATATAAATGCAACAACCAGTTCTGAGGACCCAAAATGCTAACTCTGATTTCTCTCCACAGATGCTACCTGACCTGCTGAACTTTTCCAGTAGTTTTTGTTTGATTTACAGTATCTGCAGTTCTTTCAGTTTTTATTATAAGTAAATGCAAATTGCTGATGCCTTAACCTCAGCTACAGCTGTTGGTCAGGCTTAATTCATTTCTGATGAAGGCCTTATGCCCGAAACATTGATTCTCCTGCTCCTTGGCTGCTGCCTAACCAGCCGTGCTTTTCCAGCACCACACTCTCGACTCTGATCTCCAGCATCAGCAGTCCTCACTTTCTCCTAGTTGATTCCTCCTTAATTTATTAAAACCAAAATCCCCTGGATGTCAATCCTGAATATTTTATAGGTTGGATGGATTGACTCACATCCTGGGAAAGAGGTTGATCCCCTTCTTGCTGTTGAGTCTGAAGCACATTACGTTGGAAGCACTCAGCATGTCAGTCAGGGTCAGTGGGAGAAAAAATACCAGTCAGTATTCATTTTAAGTTCAACTCTTCATTAAAAACTAAAGCAAAATAACAACGAAACAGATTTGGAACAAGGAAAAAGAGAAAATTGAGGAAAAGGAAAAGACGACATGCATGTTCAGAGTGAGATGTGTTTAAACAAGCCATGATCTGATGAAATGGAACACAGTGTATGCATGCTGTGCGGTTAACATGCAACAGTGAGAGATCACTTGAATAACTAAAGTAATAGGGAGGGGGAATAGGCCGTGATGATGGGGTCAGTTGGGGTGGTGTAATCGTGGGATATTTGGGATAGGGAAGGTAGGGATTGGAATTGGGGTTTAGGGCATGGTGGAAGGAGGGTTGTTTGGCAGGCTTTGGGGCGGGGGTGGGGTTTGATGGTTATAATAAATACTTGGGGTTGGGGGGCTAGTACACATAAGAAATACAAGATCCTGAGGGGATTCGTCAGGTGGATGCTAAGAGAATGTTTCCCCCTCTGGGAGAGACTCAAACTAGAAGATGCAGTTCAAAAATGAGAAGTCTCCCATTTAAGACACAGATAGGAGACCTTTCATTTTCCTACTGGAGCACCACTGATCTGTGGAATTCTCATTCCCAGGGTGGTGAGGAGGCTGAGTCACTAATTACTTTTAAGGCTGAGTTAGTAAGGTTCTCAATTGACAAAGGGAGTGAAAGGATATAATAAAGTCAGGAAAATGGAGCTGAGACTACAATTAGATCAGCCATATTCTTATCAGATGGTGGAACAAGTCTGAGTGACCTACTCCACCTAATTCAAATGTTTGTACAATGGGGTGTGTGGTAGTGTCAAGGTGAGTGCTCATAGTTTTATAACAGCAGGAGAGGGTGAGTGGAGACAATCCAGGAGGATGCCACCTACTCTCAGGATAAGCCTGGCCTCTCCTGTGCCAACTGCACGATCCTCAGCTCCTACGCAAAGGGGTGAACACACCACCCATCTCACCTGGCCAGCATCTCGTGCTGTAAAAACATGTGAACTGAAGTGAAGGTTTGAATAAGTGACTGAGGGATACAAATTGCCCAGCAGAAAGATGAGGTTTGATCAGAATTGTATTGATGAAAAAAGCCAGAGAAATGAGAGGGAAATGAGTTGGAAAGAAGCAGGAAATTTGAGTGCATTCTGATAGGAAGAAGAGATAGTATGAAGACACTCACTTAAACCTGTGTTCAGTACAGAGCACATCTTGATCACCGGATATGGGATAGACAGGTGGTTAGTTTTGTGTTCCTGTCAAGTCTGCACCTCTGATAAAAAACAGGCTGGATGACATCGCATGAGACTGCATTATGCAACTATGATTATACTTTGTAATTGCCTTTAGACAATTTGAAAGCTTTCCAGGATAAATATACAATTGGACAACAATCCCACTTTGTGTATTTTATGCATATCAGTAAAATGCAGATTCATTGCTGCTGCAGGTTATTTGAGCTTCCACTTTCTGGAATCACAGTCAGATTTGTTCAGCGATTCATTTAATTACCCTCAGTGCCTGTCTTCGTGCATCCATATTTATAGCTCTCTCTTCAGAGTGCTTGTCAATAAGCCAGTGTCCATTTTCTTAACACACTGTTTCTGCTTAGTTATTTCAGTACATCCTACTTCAAATAGAAGCACAAATATAAGTTGGTAAAATTATGCTGCTCACATATGCATTAAATCATAACCATATTTTAAAAAAACATTAAATGCTTCAAAGGTGTCTGATCGGTCAGTATTAAAGGAATTGATCAGATAAGTCCCTTAATCAACCAAGAACTAGCTGAGGACTAAGTTAAAAATCACACCACACCAGGTCATAGTGCAACAGGTTTATTTGGAAGCACTAGCTTTTGGAGCACCTACTCCACAACTATCTGATGAAGGAGCAGCGCTCCGAAAGCTAGTGCTTCCAAATAAACCTGTAGCACTATGACCTGGTGTGGTGTGATTTTTAACTTTGTCCATCCCAGTCCAACACTGGCTCCTCCACATCATAGGTGAGAACTGTATGATGCCTGTAGAAACCAATAATGTTTACAAAGAAATTTGAACATCTAGTAAATAACTGTAAGGGTCACACAACAACATTACATTTTAGCTCACATCCAACTGAAAGCAATATTGACTAAGCATTATTTCAGTAAGCAACCTATATTCCAAACTAGAAAGACAATCCCTTCTATTTAATTTAAGTAGCTGAGAATCCCCTTCCACGGTTATAGTTTACTCTGTCCTTTAAGCAGACACTCTTATTCTCCTGGAACCAGCCCAAAATGATCCTTAATTCCCAAAGATTGTCTTCTTTGATTTCCCTTCTCTGCCAGGAATCCTGTATTTATAGAACTGGTGAGGAATGAATGGAGATTCCTCCCTTCAGTCAAAGCTAGATGAATCATCTAGCCTTGATGAACCCTCACTACGCCTGTCCTTTCAAATGATTTCACCTGAGAAAGGAGCAGTGCTCCGAAAGTTTGTGATTTCAACAAACCTATTGGACTATAACCTGGTATTGTGTGACTTCTGACTTTGCTTACCTGCAGTCCAACGCTGGCACCTCGACATCATTCCTGTTGCTTATTTCAGGTTTTATATTTTTTTCTCTTTAGTGTCTTCCTTCTCATTCAGAAATTCCAAAAACTGACCAAATGTGTGTTGAAGAAATATGAATAAGGAAGGTCCAGGTTATACTGCAGACTGATTTTCAATCACACTGACTTTAAATAATATACTATTCTTTTGTTTTCTCTTCCAAAATAAACAATTTCACATTTTCTCATTTTATAACCACTTTATACATTTGCCGATGTTTTGTTGACTTACCTTTCAATTTCACTCTGTAAACTGTTTGCATCCTCTTTGCCTTTCCACTCATTTTGTGTCACCTGCAGGTTTGGCTGCAGTACATTCCTTTCCTTCCTCCAAATCATTAATATATATTATGAACAGTTTCACTCCCAGCACTGATCCCTGTGGAAACAGTCTGGTCATTCATTGGCAAGCTGAAAAAGAAACCCTTATCGCAGGAACATGCTGTTTCCTGCCCATGAGCCAATTCTCTATCACTGCCAATCTACTACCTTCAACACGGTGGCCTCTTATATTATGACTTAACCTTTTGTGAGGTACTTTGTTGAAAGTCTTCTGAAAGTCCAAGTACAAAGCATCTACTAGATCCCTTCTATCAAGGCTTCCTTGAAAAACTTGAATGAATTATTCAGACTCGACTTCCCTTTCATGAAGTCATGCTTTCTCTAATTGGTTGATTATGACTTTCCAAATGTGTTGCTATTACTTCCTTAACAATTGATTCCAATAGAGTTACAATATCCCTTATTGCCACATGTAATCAAGTACAGAAGTACAGGAGTACAATGAAAAGTTTACAATGTTGCTTCTTATAGCACCATCCCAGGTATAAAGTGCCTCGGTGCAAATGTTAGGTACAAAGACAGCAATAGAAAAGAAAAAGGTAAGTCGCATTACTTTACAGTGATTCATAGTATAAATTATAAATATGACCTAGTTAAAAGGATAGATATTACAGTCAGATAAAAACTTACAAATAAACATTACATTGCAGTAGTTCAGTGCAGGGGCTTCCCCACACGGTCTGACCGCCCGTGCCAGACTCCAGTCCAACAACCGTCCCCGCTCTGTTCTAAGCCTCCAGTTGCTCCACATCGGCTCTCCACTGTTCTAAGGTAAGTTTTCTCCGGTTCTCATTCCCCTTGCTGGCCTCTGCTCTGGGACTGCTTCCCCTTCACTGGCCTCCTCTCTGGGCTCACTACCCCTC
The DNA here is from genome assembly GCF_047496795.1 of Chiloscyllium punctatum. Lineage (NCBI taxonomy): Eukaryota > Metazoa > Chordata > Chondrichthyes > Orectolobiformes > Hemiscylliidae > Chiloscyllium > Chiloscyllium punctatum. Next base: position 17,712,637 of record NC_092764.1, read on the forward strand.
GCCGGCCTCTACTCTGGGACTGCTTCCCCCTCACCAGCTTCTGCTCCGGGACTGCTTTCCCCTCACCGGCCTCTGCTCCGGGACTGCTTCCCCCTCACCGGCCTGTGCTCCGGGACTGCTTCCCCCTCACCGGCCTCTGCTCCGGTACTGCTTCCCCCTTCACCGGCCTCCACTCGGGCTCACTACCCCTCGCCGGCCTCTACTCCGGGACTGCTTCCCCCTCACCGGCCTGTGCTCCGGGACTGCTTCCCCCTTCACCGGCCTCCACTCGGGCTCACTACCCCCTCACCGGCCTCTGCTCCAGGACTGCTTCCTCATTTCCGGAGGAGAGCAGCTGGGGGATATTCCTTCACCACATCAAGATGAACCTTCACCTTCACTCCTAGAGTTGAGGAAGAACAGGAAGAAATACTTTTTCAAGAATAGACGGTCAGCTGATTAGCATATAATACCCACTGTTCATCTCCCATTTTGAATAGAGGTATTACATTAGCAGTTTTCCAATTTAGAAGATGCTGTGGCTTTAAGAGATACATTTTTGTCCTTTTAAGAGTGAGATTGAACAAGAGGGGAAGAGCCATCTGTAGTAACATAAACAGCTTGTGAGGCCTTGATTTTTTTTTAAAAGTTGGAACAGTAGAAGCAGCCTGGATGGGTGTGGCCTGCTCTCAAAGACTAGAATTTCTAGTTTTCTTTTAGTTTTTAGATTTGACAGAACCTGTTGAAGGTTTGAAGAAATAGAAGCTATTTTTTCCTCTCTCTTGGTTACAACTAGAAGCTGGGGTTTCTCTTTCTACTGGGGGCATTGCATGTGAGAATCTGTGTCTGAATTTGTGTTTTTGTCAAGGGGTGTATTATGGAATATTACTATATTGGAACAGTTAATTGGTAATAATTACTGTATCTATTGTTGTATTAAGCTTTCCAATAGAGTTGTTATTCTAAGTTCTTCTTTTGTGTTTCGATAAATTATGATTTGCTTAACGGCAAGTGGTTTAACCAGTTAAAATAAGAAAATGTTGGGGTCCAGACTACCTCCTTAAAATATTTGAGGGGGTCTGGACTAGTTCATAACACAATCCTCTTGTACATTTCCAGAATCTAAGAATTTTTGGAAAATTGCAACGACAGCATCCACTATCTCTAGCTACCATTTTTAGGATCCAAGGACGCAAGCCATCAGGGCCAGGGGTGTTACCTACCTTTAGCCCCATTAGCTTTCTCACACCCCTTCTCTAATGACAGTGACAGTATTTAATTCCTCTCCCATGTTCTTTAATAGTACAGGTATTGGGATATTTGAATAATCTTCCACTGTACAGACTGATGCAAAATATCTGTTTAATTCCTCTGCCATTTCCTTGTTTCCCCATAACCATCTTCCCAGATTCATTTTCTAAAGCACCTATGTTCACGTTGACTTCTACCACTAAATACATTTAAAGAAGCTCTTATTGTGAGTTTTTATATTCCTCGCTAGTTTGCCATTGTAGTTTATTTTCTGTCTCTTATCGGTCCTCCTTTGCTGGATTCTGAATTTATGCCGATCTTTGGGGACAGTCGCTGACTATTATCTCATTAAATGCTTTGATTGGTTTGTATACTCATCTGTTTAGACAACTGAGGTGATATAATGAAGGACTTTTCAATTAGAATTGGATTCAATAAGGTAAAAATAGAAACAAAAAACTAATCAGGATGCAGAATGGTGGTGTGTTACAGTCCACTTGGGGTCCAATATCTGTGGGAACATACACTTTTACTTGTTTGTAGTCTGGATTCTAGAGGCTTCAATCACATGACTGACTAAGAATCTCTCTTCGTTCTTGTCATCTGTCATTGGCATACAAGAATTTGCTGATTGGTAATCAATCTATTTATTTTGCATGCACCTTCCATGGCCATCAAATCCTGAGGTGGAACTCAAATTCAGTGCTTTGGCTCATGCATGGACTTTGTACCTGCTGCGATATCACTTTAAGAGGGAACATGCTAATGACCAGTATGTAGAACATATGGCAAGCAGCCAATGTAAGTATAGCTTGCAGCATGTTGTTCTAAGGGCGTAGTAACTGTGTGTTCATTTGACAACACTTGTTGAACTTCTGTAACAAATCTGTCTTCTGAACAATCCTAATACATAATTTTAAGTAAACAACCCAGGCACCAGTCCTGCTGTGAGGTTGGTTAGTTTTTGTAAATAAGGACAACACCACACACTGGGCCACGAGATCTCCTTTAGACATATAAATAGATCATTGAAACATAGAAAATAGGTGCAGAAGTAGGCCATTCAGCCCTTTGAGCTTGCACCACCATTCAATATGATCAAGACTGATCTCAGTATCCCATTCCCACTTTCTCTCCATACCCACTGCTCCTTTTAGCCACAAGGGCTACGCCCAGCTTCATCTTGAATATATCTAATAAACTGGCCCCCACAGCTTCCTGCGGGAGAGAATTCCACAGGTTCACAATTCTCTGTGAAGAAATTCTTCCTCATCTCAGTCCTGAATGGCTTATTCATAGACTGTGAGCCCTATTTCCGGACTTCCCCAATATCGAGAACATTCTTCCCACATCTAGCCTGTCCCATCCCATCAGGATTTTACATGTTTCTAGGAGATCCCCTGTCAGTCTTCTAAATTCCAGTGAATGACAGAAGATAAATGGAGTTCAGGTATAGATTACCTATGATCCAATTAAATATTGGAATATGTTTTGAGGGGCTGTTTGGTTTACTCCTGTCCTGATGCCATCTACAAAAACAGAGAAGCAGTTTCGAATGTAGATTCCAGAGGATGGATATCCATCCATTGGGTAAGAAGGGTGAAGCAAAGTGGGAAATATATGCATCTATCTTGGCAAAAAAGGACTTGGAACGAACAACCATAATAACTGTTGGTGAACACAATATTATGTTACAACACAGCAGTGAACCTCTCTGTTAATTAAACCAAACACCCAGAAAAGTTTCCCCGTCTCATAAATTGTTAAAATATGAGTGACAGAGAACTCGCAAATTCCACCATTTAAAGCAAATGATATCAATTTATTCTTTAACTCTAAAAGTGAACATTAAACAATAACTATTCTCAACTCTAATTCCCCCCTTTCTCTTAACTGCTTATTACTTGCTTCAACTCTATAACAATATACTGTTCCAATAAAACACTTATTAAAATTACATCAACTTCATTTCAAAACCACACAGCGGCTGCCGTCTTCAGTGTCTTTCTTCTTCAGGCTGAAAATCTCCCTCGTCTCCTTTCTTTTACCACAAATATGTTTCATATGAAAAGGGACCTTTGATAGAGAGGGTTTCAATGTTTTGGGTCTCTTTGTCAATGGCAGTTGCTCTGTCTCCAATTTTCAAAATGCCTGCCTTTTTTATATCCCTAACATCAGATCGTCTCATTGGTTTGATGTTGGCAAAACAATAAATTCAAACACAATTGGGTTTTAGTATCCTAGGGCATAATTTAAACTGATTAGTTAAATTCAATTTGTTGTCAAAACAACAACCAACTCAGGTATCCATTTCACAGCCAAATATTACGTATCTTTAATTTTACAGTACTTTCTGAGACTGCTCTCGTATGCTCTCAGTGCAGAACAGCATTCACTCGCTCTTGAAGGTACAGTACTTCATAACTTCATAACAGTTGTCTAACAGATAAATAATAGAACATAGAACATATGGGCCCTTCAGCCGTCAATGTTGCGCCAACCTGTGGAACAACCTGAATGCCCATCTAACCTGCACTATTCCATTCTCATCCATATGCCTATGCAATGACCATTTAATTGCCCTTAAAGTTGCTGAGTCTACTACTGTTGCAGGCAGTGCGTTCCACACCACCACTACTCTTTGAGTAAAGAAACTACCTCTGACATCTGTCCTCTATCTATCACCCCTCAGTTTAAAGCTACGTCCTCTCATGCTAGCCATCACAATCCGATGAAAAAGGCCCTCACTATCCAACCTATGAAACTATCTGATTATCTTATTTGTCTCAATTAAGTCACCTCTCAATCTTCTTCTGTCTAATGAAAACAGCCTCAAGTCCCTCAGCCTTTCCTTGTAAGACCTTCCCTCCATATCAGGCAACATCCTAGTAAATTTCCTCTGAGCCCTTTCCAAAGCTTCCACATCCTTCCTATAATGCAGTGACCAGAACTGTACACAATACTCCAAGTGTGGCTGTACCAGAGTTTTGTACAGCTGCAGCATGATCTCATCATTCCAAAACTCAATGCCTCTCCCAATAAAAGCTAACACACATATGCATTCTTAACAACCCTATCAACCTGGGTGGCAACTTCAAGGATCTATGTACATGGACACCGAGATGTCTCTGCTCATCTACACTACCAAGAATCTTACCATTAGCCCAGTATTTTGCATTCCTGTTACTCCTTCCAAAGTAAATCACCTCACACTTTTCTGCGTTAAACTGTATTTGCCACCCCTCAGCCCAGCTCTGCAACTTATCTATGTCCCTCTGTAACCCACAACATCCTTTGTCACTATCTACAACTCTACCGATCTTAGTGTCATCCACAAATTTACTAACGCATCCTTCTATGCCCTCATCCAGGTCACATAAAAATGGCAATCAGTAGTGGATCCAAAACAGATTCTTGAGGTACCCCACTAGTAACTGAACTCCAAGATGAATATTTCCTATCAACCACTACCCTCTGCCTTCTTTCAGCTAGCCAATTTCTGATCCAAACTGCAAAATCACCCTCAAACCCATGCCTCCATATTTTGTGCAATAGCCTACGGTGGGGAACCTTATCAATGATGAATGCTTGTGCTGTAGATGAGGACAGTGACAGTAATCAGCACTTCCCAAAGGTGCTAAGAAGCTATTGTTTATTCAAGGGGAAAAGACAAATAACAAACAGTCAATAATGATAATATTAATAGTACTAGATAGATTCTCAATGAGATCAATGGATTGCCTTTCGGGGAATCCTGGATATCTGTTATCTTCCTGGTGCTCCAAAATGTTGAATAATGGAGAATTGTGAAAATATTTTAAATGGAGAAGGAAACCAAGAAGTCAGAATTAATTTGGAAATTAATAAAAAAGATCTTGAATGAATGATTTTTTTGCCGCATGTATGTTACCATGAGAAAAATTGGTAAAATACAGTGGAAAGCTTTTCCACTGTCACCACGATCCTGTATAGTTTAAGAATAAGAAAATAAAGAAAGATATAGCGTAGAGTCCATCAGTCCTGAGCCAGCTCAACATGAACAATGCCTGTGCGGCCATCCCCCCTCCACCACCTACCGCCGTCTACACCAAACCCAAACAACTTTAACGTCACTGCTCTTCAGGAGCCATCTTTTGCCACCGGCCCAATTCCCCTCTGCCATCAGTTCACTGTCTGCACTGGATCCACAAATATCAGAGTTGCATCTCTTGTCACTGGGCCCAGCTCACTGATGTTTCTGTGATGCCCTTCCACCACCTCTTCGCTGTCATCAGTGCTGGACAAAACCAATGACAAAGTTTCAGATCCTCAGACGCCAACTTTCACCTACCTCACTGACGTTGCCTCCGCCGATGTAGCAGCCACCGATTCCAATCACCTTGGCAACGTAAGTAATGGGTCACTCGAGTCCACTCTAGGCTCACTCACTGCTGCCATGAGTCTCTGCTGGCATCGCTCGCCACTGCCAATACCATCCAAGCTCAGGACAACGTGTAAGTAAAGGAAAAGAGGAGGGAAAAAAAGAAAAGAGAAGAAGAAAAAGAAGGAAAGAAAAGCAGTTGGAGAGGATGAGCCCCAGCCCAGTGCCCTGCTCCTCCACCCATCTTGATGATGAAATCTTGTGCTGGGAATTTGAGAATGAAGGTGTCAGACAGTAGCATCTCCAAAGTAATTATCTGAGGATTAATACTTATTTCACAAGCCAGCAAACTAAACACAACAGCCACTAAGCTCCTCAAGTCTGATCCCAGCTATCCCAGCAACAGTTAGGAATGGAGCATAATGCTAATGTTACTGTGCTAGTAATCTGGAGGTGTGGACTAATACACTGGAGGCAAGTGGTTAAACCCCAACACAAAGGAAATTAAGTTTAATGAATTAATACATCTGGAATAAAATGCTTGCCCTGGCTTGCCACAGAAGTCTCTCTCTAGATGCACAATAATGCGACTGACTCCTCATTGACTAGCAAGCTAATCAGTTGAAAATGGCTTCCACCACCACCACCATCAAAGGCAATTAGAGACAGCCACAAATGCTGGTGTTGCCGGCAAATCTCACAATTGAAAGTACTGTAGGAACCATCACTTAGATGTCTCAATGGCCTTATCACTACACCAGTGGCAAAGTGATGGGGTCAGAGTGAGCATAAGTAAATTCAGGCTGCTGCGTGGTTTGAGAAATTGTTTGCAATGGAAAAATTTAGAATATTATAGTGAATTTTTCAGTGGGTGAGGGATGCATGAGACAGTCTTCACAGAAACTAAACCAGCATCAATGCCCTCAGGGTCTGTAAATAGATTCAATCAGTAAGATATTCTCTTGCCTTTATATATAATTTGGATTAGTGCTAATCTGCATTTGTTGCATTAGCTAGTTTTTCTTATAATTTTGATACACTGCTGCTTCCTTAAATTTATAAGATTCACAGCTCATTGTGTCGTTGGGAAATCCAGGTTACTAAACAACACAACTGCCCTCCCCCAAATTGTCTTGTCAGGATGATTTGCAACAGGGCTGCTCAGCACAATAGGAGTGTGTTTTTCCCAGCACTCGCAGTGCACATTACTGGCTCTCAATCTCCTTCACCCACACACCATTAATTTTCTGTCAGCCATTATACGACTAAGAAGATTTGTTGGCCCATTTCGTCGGCCTCATTTAAAGGAAGTGATATTGGAAACGAAAAACACAGCAGTGTTGTTTTAATCATCTGCAGTCAATCGGCAAGGCTTGATGTTTGCTATGTAGATGAAGTTCAAGACATTGAATACTGTTCAGACATGGAGCAGAAGGAATAGCTGAAATTCATCCTGTCAACACTTCTAGTAATCACAGTGATCCAACATCAAATGAACAGGGCAAAAGGGGATAGTTAAATGCTACTCAGATAAGATATCCAAGTTAACTGTTGCCTCTGACAAGTATTATCAATTTAGGGGTTTGGCAGGTGGGGCAAAGTATGACAGGAGTTATGAAATGGGAAGCAAAAGTCATTGAGTTATATGAAAGCTGATAAAACTCTGTAATATAACCTGAAAAAGGAAAAGGAGCCTAATTAGATTAGATTGCCTACAGTATGGAAACAGTCCCTTTGGCCCAACAAGTCCATACCAACCCTCCGAAGAGCAACGCACCCAGACCCATTCCCCTAACTAATGCACCTGATACTACGGACAATTTAGCATGGCCAATTCACCTAACTTGCACATCTTTGGACTGTGAGAGGAAACTGGAGCACCCAGAGGAAACCCATGCAGACACGTGGAGAATGTGCAAACTCCACACAGTCAGTTGCCCAAGGTTTGAATTGAACCCAGGTCCCTGGCGCTGTGAGGCAGCAGTACTAACCACTGAGCCACCGTGCCACCCCTTCAATGCGATAATCTTCAATCATCTTCAATAATCTTCAATGAGATACCATAATATGGGCACTGAGATCATCTTTCTCAATGCATGATTGAAGATGGCCTGAATAGCATTCATAGTTCTCTTGTGCTACTTAACAAATTAATACCTGCATTCTAATTCCTAGGGGCATGGCTGGTTTCTATAAACTACGAGATGCCGATGGTAAGTGAACATGCCGCATATGCTTGATAACTTCTCAGAAGGGATTAATTTCCCGGAGACCGACAGAAATAGTCTGGTGGACAAGATTTCACTTTTTAAGACTTACAGTCATAAATAAATTGAAACCATCATTGAACACTAATCAATGCGCAACTAATAAATCCAACTGAAGAAAAAGGCAAGTTTTGCCTTCACGAAGTAATACAACTGAAATACGTCTTATGGAATGCTTTGACACAATACCATGCTTCAGGCAGATTGGCACCATTGCAGGAATGGTCCACAGTCAAGTCCAGTTCTGCAATGGAAGTTCATTTCCCCTCAACATGCCAGGTTAAAATATCGAGTATCCTTTGACAATTGTTTCACTCACTGTTTGAGTTTTCCAGATCTTATTATCATCAAGGTATGCATTAATGGCTTCCTATTACCTAAACCGCAGAGACACTCTCTGTTCTTTCCCCTTAGTTGACATAGAAAACAAACTCTCATAAGCATCCTGCTGGGTTGTGAATGTGAGACTATCCCTCCTGCGTTCCCATTAGCAGTGCCTTTGTTTTTATAAACTGCAACTTGTTCCTTTCCTGCGAGATACTGTGAAAAGGTATTCCCACATCAATGAGTTTCTATTTGAGCTTCTCTTACCATTGCCTGCCTCAGAGCAGTGTTTATCTAGAATCCTCTGTTTTACTTTAAGTTAAATGTATATTTCAAACATAGCCATATTGTAAAGATCAGTGTTCCTGCCACCTTTGAATGAGGAATAACTTGTTCATAGCTTTGGAGTCCCAAGGAATCAGTAGCAATAGTAGATGAGCAAGAGGTAAAGATTTGGGAATCCATCGTTTTAATTTACTTGTAAACACGAATGATTGAAATAAGCTAGAAAGATTTTTACTATTGATGAATCAACATTTGGCTTAGAGATGATGGACAAAAAAAAAAGGGAGAAAGTGAGAGAGATTGGGTGTGAGAATAGTTTGTTTGGTAACTGTTTAGATGAAGAACAGTCAGTCAAACTTGAATTGTGGAGTCCTGAAGAAGGGGTACACCTGAAATGTCGACTTCTCCTGACTGACTGACTTGCTATGCACTTCCAGCCTCCAGCTTGTCTACCAAGCTTGAATTGTGGCAATGGGAAGTGTGGAGTCAAGTGATAATTCTGAATTTCTATGTAAACCTTTGGGGAGTGTTTAACTTTTTCTCACAGAGGGATAATGACTGGGGCTTGGAATGTGTTGTAGATGACCTGTGGTAAGGACTAATCTAGATGAACCAACTAGGCTTTCTCATCCCATGCTGCTATGACTGAAAAACCTTTATAGCTCCATTTGTACTGCCATTGTCTCAGCTCATCAGAAACTGATTCCTAAATTTACCTTTAGCTTCAAAATTCGCAATGTTCTTCTGGAAGCTCAACTTAGCACCTTCCTTAAATGTGAGCCTCATCAAATATTTGCTTCCAGTCTCTGAGCTCACATTAAATGTCATTCTCATAGTCTCCATGTCCTTTTCCCAATCCTATACTAGTCTCTGCTGCAGCAGTGCCCTGTTTGGGAATCTTTATTGAAATCCCGGCAACACCACACCGCTCCCTATCTCTGTAATATTTTCCCGCTTTACAATCCTCTGAGTTAGCTGCACTCCTCTGATTCTGTCCTCAAGAACATTCTTGATTTTAATTGCCCAGTTATAGTTGGCCATGTGATAAGCAGTGTAGGTAAAAACAATGACTGCAGATGCTGGAAAGCAAATACTGGATTAGTGGTGCTGGAAGAGCACAGCAGTTCAGGCAGCATGCTGCTCGTTGGATGCTGCCTGAACTGCTGTGCTCTTCCAGCACCACTAATCCAGTATAAGCAGTGTAGGCCCTACCTAACCTCACCATAGCTGTGCCTCTCTCAAGATGCTCCTTAAAACATACCTATTTCATCCATCTTAATATGTCTTTTTTTCATGAATATGTTCCTGTGAAATGTCTCAAGACATTTTACTAGGTTCATAAACTCATAGAGTCATAGTGATGTACAGCAGGGTAAAAGACCCTTCAGTTTAACTTGTCCATCCTGACCAGATAACCTAAATTAATCTAGTCCCATTTGCCAGCATTTGACCCACACCCCATTGAATCTTTCTTATTCCTATCTCTATCCAAAAACCTTCTAAATGTAATTGTACCAGCCTCCACCACTTCCTCTGGCAGTTCATTCCACACACACAGCACCCTCTGTATGAAAACGTTGCCTCTTAAGTCCCTTTTAGTTTTTTCCTCCCTCACCCCAAACCTATGCCCTCTATAACCTGGGAAAAAGACTTCGGCTTTTCACCCTATCTGTGCCCTTCATGATTTTATGGTATTATGTAAATACAAATTGCAACTCTTGATTATGAGAATGATTTGGAGTGGGCAATCACCTGATGAAGGAACAGCGCTCTGAAAGCTAGTGCTTCCAAATAAACCTGTTGGACTATAACCTGGTGTTGTGTGATTTTTAACTTTGATTATGAGACAATATGTAAACTTGGTATTTTGACAGTGTTAGTATTCCACAGTCTTTATGTTCCAATGTTTAGGATGGGAGATATTTATTCTACAAGTTGTATGCAATATCAGGAGCCTGGTGACAAGCCTGTGAAGCCCAGGCAAATCAACTCCAATGGCCTTCACATTTCTTTCACACTGTTTGTCCTACCTGGGTTTTCATTCACATCTGTAGCCAGATATGAATGGAATTAATCAGATCATGCAGATGGAGTCTACAGGGATCTAAATGACTCATATAACCATAATGCTGAGGCATTCTGGGGCTAGAGGATAAAGGAACTGTGGAATTCAATACCACAAGGAGTAATGGAGATGGTCCTCAGGGATAATAATGATGGGTTTAGATGCAGGGAAGGGAGGAGGTTTGTGCCAAACATAAACACTGACGGAGCTATTTGGGCTGAGTGACCTATTTGTGAGCTGAAAACCCAATTGGCTATGTTTTGAATTGGAGATACTCTGGATACAGAGTTAAAAATCACACAACACCAGGTTTGAGTCAAACAGGTTTATTTGGAAGCACTAGCTTTCACTCCAAAATAAACCTGTTGGGCTATAACCTGGTGTTGTGTGATTTTTAACTTTGTACATCCCAGTCCAACTCTGGCTTCTCCAAACTCTGGATACAGGATTGGGGTTGGGAGGTGGGTTGAATTTCCTGGTCACCCTTGAGGAATCCCATAGTGCAGCACGTGTATCAAATGGTTCTTTAACTGAGCCACCTTGTTAAACATTTTACTTCCAGGTTTCTCCTCCAGTTTGTGTCAGGAACTGTGATAATGGCACACGTGGTCTCATTTGGGTATTCAAAGGGCTGCCTAAACCAAATGAATAGAGTTTGAAACCGGCAGGGAAAGCTATAGGCTTTGTGACATTAATAAGGCCCTTGGTGTGCATGTGGGGACTGTGAGGGCACTGGGGAGGGGGAGCTGGGGAAGAGCAGGGGACTTCTCCCCAGTGTCCAGGCCAGTACTTATCTCTCTACAGGCATCAGTGAATAAATATTATCTGCTCATTATTAATGTTGCTGTTTGTGGAAACTTGCTGAGCGCATTTAGGCCATTCCCTCTCCTGTTTTATAACACCGATTGCGCATCATAAATGGTTTGTGAAGGTTTGGGGGTATTGTGTGGTGAGGGACTAAAAAAAAAGTTGCTGGAAAAGCTCAGCAGGTCTGGCAGCATCCGTGCAGAGAAATCAGAGTTAACTTTTCGGGTCCGGTCACCCTCCCATACTAGACCCGAAAAGTTAACTCTTGATTTCTCTGCACAGGTGCTGAGCTTTTCCAGCAACCTCTCTCTTTGTTTCTCATTGGTAGCATCCGCGGGTCTTTTGGAAATGCAAGCCTTTTCACTCCCTACGCAATTTACTCGAAAAGGGCAAACGACATTTAGTTTAGAAACCATCAAGAGTGTCTGCTCTCTCACGGTGGACGATGTGACTCTAGGACCCGTGTGTGGGAGAGATTCTCGGGACCAAGCCAGTGGCTGTTGCAAAGGGGTGATTTGAATGTGTAATTTGACACCGCCTCTGGAAACCATAGCCACGGCTCGTACACACAAAGCTCCTGCTGACGGTTCAGCCCAGGCTGATTGGGTTTGAATGGGAGCAATTGGGGTGGATCGCCCTGGGTTTCTTTCCGTTGTTGCAGCAGCTGCTTGTGTGCCTGTGAGTGTGTGTTGCAGAATGCTACCCCTGTTCTGCCTCGCTGTGTTCCTGCCCAGGCTGTGCCGGCCTCAGAGCACCGGGACCTCTCTCCCCTTCGTGCTCCCTCACTCCTGCTCCAACTCCCAGTTCTACGATGTCTCCAGTCTGCAGTGCTCCCAGTGCGGTGCTGGGAGCACCCGTAGCGCTGACGGTAAGGCCCTGATTTGTGTGATTTCTCCTGCCCCACAGACGCTCTGAATGAATAGCTGCCTGGCTCTGATGGTCTGTTTGAAGACAAACTGACCCAGATTTATAACAACTCAACTAGTGGCAGCTTTGAGCTGCTACAGGAAGGCCCAGAATTGGCCTTCTGAGGAAAGAAATACCCTTCACAGTAATTCAGGTATTTTGTTGAGGTCGCCTTAAATGTATAAGATGAATGGATAGTCCAGTTGCAGCATTCAAGATCATCAACTAACTTTTTTCCACGTTAACTATAAGGCACGTTGGTAGCACCGTTTGAATAAGCTGTGGTGAAAGTGAGGACTGGAGATGGGAGTTGGAGAGTGTGATGCTGGAAAAGCACAGCAGGTCAGGCAGCATCACAGGAGGAGTAGAACTAACGTTTCAAGCATAAGCCCTTCATCAGGAATGTGGCTTGTGGGCCAAGGGGGTTGAGGGATTAATGGGAAGGAGGTGGGGCTTGGGGGGGTGGGGCTAAGACAGCTGGGAATGCCATAGGGAGATGAAGGTGATAGGTTGGAGAGGAGGGTGGAGCAGATAGTGGTAAGGAAGATGGACAGGTCAAGAGGGCGGTGCCCAGTTGGAAGGTTGAGACTGGGATAAGGTGGGGGGGTGGTGCGTAGCGGAATGAGGAAACTGGTGAAATCCACTTGTAGGTCCCGAAGCGGAAGATGAGGCTTTCTTCCTCTAGGCGTTGGGCGGTTAGAGTTTGGCGAAGGAGGAGGCCCAGGACCCACATGTTCTTGGCAGAGTGGGAGGGGGAGTTGAAGTATTCAGCCACGGGGTGGAGGGGTTGCTTGGTGAGGGTGTCCCAGAGATATTCTCTGAAACAGTCCACAAATTGGCGTCCTATTTCCCCAATGTGGAGGAGACCACATCAGGTGCAACAGATACAGTAGATGACGTGTGTCAGTAAATTTCTATCAGATGTGAAAGGATCCTTTGGGGCCTCGTACAGAGGTGAGCGGGAATGGGGGGTTGGGGAATAGTGGGCACAGGTTTTGCACTTCTTGCTGTGGCGGGGAAGGTGCCGGGAAGGGAGGGTGGGTTGGTGGGTGGTGTGGACCTGACAAGGGAGTCGCGGAGGGAATGGTCTCTCCGAAACACAGATAGAGGTGGGAGGGAAATAATCTCTGATGCTGGGGTCTGTTTGTATGTGGCAGAAATGGTGGAAGATCATGCAATGTGTCTGGAGGTTGGTGGGGTGGAAGCTGAGGACTGGGGGTAGGGGGAGGTTCTGTCCTTGTTGCGATTGGAGGGGATAGTTCAAGGGCGGAGGTGTGGGAAGTAGAGGAGATGAGCTGGAGGGCATCGTAGACCACATAGGAGGGGAAATTGGGGTCTTTAAAGAGGGAGGTCATCTGGAATGTTCTATGGTGGAATTGATCCTCCTGGGAGCAGATAAGGTGGAGGAATTGGGAATAAGGGATAGCGATTTTGCAGGAAGAAGTGTGGGAGGAGGTGTAGTCCAATTTTGATCTGTAAGCTGTGGAAGGATTGTGCACAGGGACCGGATGTGCATGGTGAAGATAAGGCGTTAGGTGCCAGGCAAACGAAAGTCATGGAGGAGGTGGATGGTGTCCCGAACGTAGATGGGGAGTTCCTGGACTAAGGCAGACAGGACAGTGTCAAGGTATGCAGAGATAAATCCTGAACTAAGGGGGACACAAACCTGACTGCCCCAGTCGAGCTATTGCCTCAGCCTGCTCCTGCCCCACCAAATCCTTCGACAGGCATCTCGACCACGACCTCACCAAACCCAAACCATCATCTCCCACACCACACACAGCCTCATCACCTCAGGGGATCTCCCATCCACAGCCTCCAACCTCATAGTTCGGAAACCCTGCACCACCCGGTTCAACCTCCTACCCAAAATTCACAAACTGACTGCCTGGTCGACCTATTGTCTCAGCCTGCTCCTGTCCCACCAAACTTATCTCTGCACCGTTCTGACCCCTTGGTCCTGGAACTCCCCACCTATGTTTGGGACACCATCCATGCCCTCCACCTCCTCCACGACTTTCGTTTCCCCGGCCCCCTACGTCTTGTCTTTACCATGGACATCCAGTCCCTGTACACATCTGTCCACCTTGAAGAAGGACTCCAAGTCCTCTGTTTCTTCCTCTCATGCCAACCCAACCAGTACCCTTCCATCGCCACTCTCATTTAACTGGCTGAACTGGTCCTCACTCTCAACAATTTCTCCTTCTAATCCTCCCATGTCCTCCAGACCAAAGGGGTAGTGATGGGTATCTGCATGGGCCCCAGCTATGGCTGCCTCTTCGTTGGGTACGTGGAACAGTCCATCATCCAAAGTTACACCGACACCTTTCACCACCTTTACCTCCGCTACATTGATGACTGTATTGGTGCTACCTTGTGCTCCCACAAGGAGGTTGAACAGTTCATCAACTTCACAAACACCTTCCACCCTGACCTCAAGTTCATCGGGACCATCTCAGACACCTCCCTCCCCTTCCTGGACCTTTCCATTTCCGGTGACCCACTGAACATGGACATCTATGACAGACCCACTGACTTCCACAGCTACCTGGACTACCCCTCCTGCCACCCTGCCTTCTGTAAAAACGCCATCCCTTATTCCCAATTCCTCCGCCTACACCATATCTGCTCCCAGGAGGAGCAATTCTACTCCAGAACATCCCAGATGGCCTCCTATTTCATTGACCGCAACTTCCCCTACCATGTGGTGAACAATGCCCTCCAGCACATCTCCTTCACTTCCCACACCTCCGCTCATGAACCTCACCCCTCCAATCACAACAAGGACAGAACCTCCGGTCCTCACCTTTGATCCTACCAACCTCCAGATACATCCTCCACCATTTCCGCCACTTACAAACAGACCCCACCACCAGGGATATATTTCCCTCCTATCCCTATCTGCATTTCAGAGAGACCATTCCCTCCGCGACTCCCTTTTCAGGTCCACGTCCCTCACCAACCCACCCTCCACTCCTGGCACCTTCCCCTGCCATGGCAAGGAGTGCAAAACCTGCGCCCATATCTCACCCCCCCTCACCTCTGTCCAAGGCCCCAAAGGATCCTTCCACATCCGATAGAAGTTTATCTGCACTTCCATATACATCATCTACTGTGTCTGTTGCAACCGATCCGCCTACTTGCGGATTGTTTCAGAGAACATCTCTGGGACATCCGCACCAACCAACCCCACTGCCTTGTGTCTGAACATTTCAACTCCCCCTCCCACTCCATCAAGGACATATAGGTCCTGGGCCTCCTCCACCGGCAAACCCTCACTACCCTGGAGGAAGAGCGCCTCATCTTCCGGCTTGGGACCGTCCCAAGCATCAGTGTGGATTTCACCAGTTTGCTCATTTCCCCTTCCCCCATCTTATCCCAGTCCCAAACTTTCAAATTGACGCCACCCTCTTGAACTGTCCTACCTGTCCACCTTCCTTTCCACCTCTCTGCTCCACCGTCCTGTCTGACCTATCACCTTCTCCCCCACCTTCATCTACCTATTATACTCTCAGCTACCTTCCCCCCAGCCCCAACGCCCTCCCATTTATCTCTCAGCCCCCTTGACCCACTAGCCTCATTCCTGATGAAGCACTTACGCCCGAAACGTTGATTCTTCTGTTCCTCAAATGCTGCCTGCCCTGCTGAGCTTTTCCAGAATCACATTCTTTGACTAAGCTATGGTCACTAGTCCCAGTCTGGGAATTAAGTACAAATGAATTAAGGCTGACACTCCAATGAAGGATTGGAGGTGCTGTCTTCCAGATAAACTGAGGCCTTAGTTGTCATTTTAGGCCATTGTGAAACATGTCATAGCAATAAAACAAGTGGGTTATCCCTGGCCCTTATTAATATTTGTCCCTCAATCACTCACATTGTTGTCTGTGGGAGCTTGCTATGCACTGATTGCCTGCTGCGGCTCTTCCATGGCTCTTATTAAGTGGAGCATAGTGCTTACCTTGACCTAGAGTCACAGAGCTGTACAGCATCGAAACACACCCTTCAATCCAAGCTGTCTATGCTGACCAGATATCCAAAATTAATCAACTTCCATTTGCCAGCATTTGCTGCATAAGCCCTTCCTATGTACTTCTCTTGATGCCTTTTAAATGTTGTAATTTGTACCAGCCACTTCCACTTTCTCTGGCAGTTCAGGCTGTTGAACAGCTGTCCTAATAGAACATAGAACATAGAACATAGAAGAATACAGCGCAGTACAGGCCCTTCGGCCCTCGATGTTGCGCCGATCAAAGCCCACCTAACCTACACGAACCCACTATCCTCCATATACCTATCCAATGCCCGTTTAAATGCCCATAAAGAGGGAGAGTCCACTACTGCTACTGGCAGGGCATTCCATGAACTTACGACTCGCTGAGTGAAGAACCTACCCCTAACATCAGTCCTATATCTACCCCCCCTTAATTTAAAGCTATGCCCCCTTGTAATAGCTGACTCCATACGTGGAAAAAGGTTCTCACTGTCAACCCTATCTAACCCCCTAATCATCTTGTACACCTCTATCAAGTCACCCCTAAACCTTCTTTTCTCCAATGAAAACAACCCCAAGTGCCTCAGCCTTTCCTCATAGGATCTTCCTACCATACCAGGCAACATCCTGGTAAACTTCCTCTGCACCCGTTCCAGTGCCTCCACATCCTTCCTATAGTATGGCGACCAAAACTGCACACAATATTCCAGATGCGGCCGCACCAGAGTCTTATACAACTGCAGCATGACCTCAGGACTCCGGAACTCAATTCCTCTACCAATAAAAGCCAGTACGCCATATGCCTTCTTCACTGCACTATTTACCTGGGTGGCAACTTTCAGAGATCTGTGTACATGGACACCAAGATCCCTCTGCTCTTCCATACTACCAAGTATCCGACCATTAGCCCAGTACCCCATCTTTTTATTACTCTTACCAAAGTGAATCACCTCACACTTAGCTACATTGAACTCCATTTGCCACCTTTCTGCCCAGCTCTGCAGCTTCTCTATATCCCGCTGTAACCTGCCACATCCTTCCTCACTGTCTACAACTCCTCCGACTTTCGTATCATCCGCAAACTTGCTCACCCAACCTTCTAACCCTTCCTCCAGGTCATTTATAAAAATGACAAACAGCAATGGTCCCAAAACAGATCCTTGCGGAACACCGCTAGTGACGGCACTCCAAGATGAACCTTTGCCATCAACTACTACCCTCTGTCTTCTTCCAGCCAGCCAATTCCTAATCCAAACCTCCAACTCACCCTCAATGCCATATCTCTGTATTTTCTGCAGTAGCCTACCATGGGGGACCTTATCAAACGCCTTACTAAAATCCATATACCACATCTACCGCTTTCCCCTCATCTACCTCCTTAGTCACCTTCTCAAAGAATTCAATAAGGTTTGTGAGGCACGACCTGCCCTTCACAAAACCATGCTGACTATCCTTGATCACATCATTCTTATCCAGATGTGCATAAATCCTATCCCTTAAAATTCTCTCTAAGACTTTGCCCACAACAGAAGTGAGACTCACTGGCCTATAGTTACTAGGATTATCCCTACTCCCCTTCTTGAACAAGGGAACCACGTTTGCTAGCCTCCAGTCCTCTGGCACTACTCCTGTAGACAAAGAGGACACAAAAATCAAGGCCAATGGCTCTGCAATCTCCTCCCTTGCTTCCCAGAGAATCCTAGGATAAATGCCATCAGGCCCAGGAGACTTATCTATTTTCACCCTTTCCAGAATTTCCAACACCTCTTCCCTACATATCTCAAAGCCATCCATTCTACTTATTCGTGCCTCAGTATTCATATCGACAACAATGTCCTGTTCCTGAGTGAATACTGACGAAAAGTATTCATTCAGTGCCTCCCCAATCTCTTCAGCCTCCACACGCAACTTCCCATTACTATCCTTGATTGGACCTATTCCTTCCCTAGTCATTCTTTTATTCCTAACATACCTATAGAAAGCCTTAGGGTTTTCCCTAATCCTACCAACTAAGGACCTTTCATGTCCCCTCCTTGCTGCTCTTAGCTCTCTCTTCAGGTCCTTCCGGGCTACCTTATAACTCTCAATCGCCCCTATTGAACCTTCACGCCTCATCTTTACAAAGGCCGCCCTCTTCCGTTTAACAAGGGATTCCAACTCCTTATTAAACCACGGCTCCCTCACACGACCCTTTCCTCCCTGCCTGATAGGTACGTACTTATCAAGGACACTCAATAGTTGCTCCTTGAACAAGTTCCACCTATCAATTACGCTCTTGCCTTGGAATCTACTTTTCCAATCCACACATCCTAAGTCATGCCTCAACGCATCATAATTTCCCTGCCCCCAGCTATAACTCTTGCCCTGTAGTACACACTTATCCCTCTCCATCACTAGAGTAAAAATCACCGAATTATGGTCACTGTCCCCAAAGTGCTCACCTACCTCTAGTTCTAATACCTGGCCTGGTTCGTTACCCAGAACCAAATCCAGTATGGCCTCACCTCTTGTTGGCTTATCTACATATTGTGTCAGGAAACTCTCCTGCACACATTGCACAAACACTGACCCATCTAACGAACTTGAGCTATAGCTTTCCCAATCAATATCAGGAAAGTTAAAGTCTCCCATAACAATCACCCTATTACTGTCACTCTTCTCCTGAATCATCTTCACAATCCTTTCTTCAACAATTCTAGGACTATTAGGAGGCCTGTAAAAGACTCCTAACAGGGTGACCTCACCTCTCCTATTCCTAACCTCAACCCAAACTACCTCAGATGGCAAATCTTCGTCCATCTTCCTTTCCACCGCTGTAATACTATCTTTGACAAGCAAAGCCACACCCCCCCCTCTTTTACCCCCACCTCTGACCCTACTAAAACATTTAAACCCTGGAACCTGCAACAGCCATTCCTGTCCCTGATCTAGCCATGTCTCCGTAATAGCCACAACATCGAAGTCCCAGGTACCAACCCACGCTGCAAATTCACCTACCTTATTACGTATACTTCTGGCATTAAAGTATACACACTTCAAGCCACTCTGCTTACAGGTACCCGCCTTTAAGATTGATGCCATATTCCTAACCTCCCTATACTCCAGGTCCTGCACCCTAAAGCTACAGTCTGGGTTCCCATGCCCCTGCAGAGTTAGTTTAAACTCCCCCCAAGAGCACTAGCAAACCTCCCCCCAAGGATACTGGTGCCCCTCAGGTTCAGGTGCAGACCATCCTGTTTATAGAGGTCCCACCTTCCCCAGAAAGAACCCCAGTTATCCAAGTACCGAAATCCCTCCCTCCTGCACCATCCCTGTAGCCACGCATTTAACTGTTCTCTCTCCCTATTCCTCGACTCTCTATCACGTGGCACGGGTAACAAACCAGAGACAACAACTCTGTTCGTTCTAACTCTGAGCTTCCAACCTAGCTCCCTAAAAGCCTGTCTAACATCCTCAGCACTCCTCCTACCTATGTCATTGGTGCCAATATGGACCACGACTTCAGGCTGCTCCCCCTCCCCCTTAAGGACCCGGAAAACACGATCAGAGACATCACGTACCCTTGCACCTGGGAGGCAACATACCAAACGTGAGTCTCTCTCGTTCCCACAAAACCGCCTATCTGTGCCCCGAACTATCGAGTCCCCAATTATTATCGCTCTGCTCTTCTCCACCCTTCCCTTCTGAGTAGCGGGGACAGGCTCCGTGCCAGAGGCCTGAGCCCCGTCACTTACCCCTGGTAAGTCGTCCCCCCCACAAGTATCCAAAACGGTATACTTGTTCTTGAGGGGAACGACCGCAGGGGGTCCCTGCACTGGCTGCTTCCTCCCAGTCCCCCTCACTGTCACCCATCTATCTGCCATTTTTGGAGTTACTACTTCCCTATAGCTCCGATCTATGACCCCCTCTGCCTCCCGAATGATCCGAAGTTCATCCAACTCCAGCTCCAGTTCCCTAACACGGTCTTGGAGGAGCTGGAGATGGGTGCACTTCCTGCAAGTGTAATCAGCAGGGACATCTGTTACTTGATTCTGTAAGATAATAATCCTTTGAAGAGCCTTGGGACATTGTTAATGTGCTAAAGATGCTACAGAAATGTCAGTTGTAGTTTTGCTGTACGTGCACAATGGCCACTGATGGATCAAGGAGAATCTAGTCACCTTCTGTTTAATGTGCTTCATTTATACCAGCCTCTTATTGTTTTCTGGAATCAACCCACTCAGAGAAGTTATCACATGCATTCTTGAGAAGGTGGGACTAAAATCTAGGCCTCCTGTCTCAGAGGTGGGGACACCATCACTGTGTCACTTTCTCCTATCAGAATAGTAATCAGACTGGAGTTTGTTTAGCTTCTGAGCTCAGATAAGATTGGGCATTTTCAGACTATTACAGCTGTAGTTTAGAAAAACTTACATTCTAGAAGCTGTTTCGCGATGTTATGACAGAAGTCTGGAGCTGATGTGATTTGAGCTTAGGCCTCCTGGTTCAGAGGTAGTGATTGTACCACTATGCCACAAGAGACTTTATGCCAGGGTCTTAGTTTAAGCACAATCGCTTTAACTCATTAAGAGTGCATTGAGGAAGTGAGATCCTTCCAGATGTTAGTCATCAGTTGGCCACTTGAGAACCTATGGGATCCAGGTCAACTTTCCAAATTGAATCCGGAATTGGCTTAGTGGTAGGAAGCAGAAGACGATGGTTGAAGGGGGTTTTCATTACTGGAAGCCCTCTGGCATACTACAGCGTTCAGTGCAGAGCCCCTTGCTTTTACTGTGTACAATAATCATCTAGAGATGAATGTAGGAGGGATGATCAGTAACTGTGCAGATGACATGAAATTGGTGGGGTGATAAATAGTGAAGAGGGAAGCCTTAGGCCACAGGATGATATAGGCGGGCTGGTCAGGTAGGCTGAACAATGGCAAATGGAATTTAATCCTGAAAAGTGTGAGATGATGCAGTTTGCAAAGGCTGAAAAAGCATTGAATATTTGGACTGTAAGGTGTACAGAGGATCGGGGGATGCCCATGAATCCTTGAAGGCAGCAGGACAGGTAGATAAGGTGGTTAAGAAGGCATATGGGTTTCTTGCCTTTATTAGTGAAGACATTGAATACAAGACTCAAGGAGGTTAATACGGAGCTGTATATAGTGTTTGTTAGGCCACAGCAGTGGTTCTTGGTGGAATTCTGGTTACCATACGTTAGGTAAGATGAGATTGCACTAGAGAGAGTGTAGAACAGATTCACCAGGAGGTTGCTTGGGCTGGAAGGATTCAACAATGAAGAGAGACTAGAGAGGCTGGGACTGTTTCCATACAGCAGAGAAAGCTGAAGTGGGATCTGAGTGAAGTGTACAAAATTATGTGAGGCATAGACAGGATAGTGGGGCAGTGGTATTGTTCCTACCCCTAGATCGAGAGGCCTGGGTTCAAGTCCCATCTGCTCCAGAGGTGTGTAATAACATCTGTGAACAGGTTGATTTAGGGTAGATGATGAGAAATCTTTCCTCTTGGTTAGGTGAGCAAAAACCAGGGACATAGTTTTAAGGTAAGGAGTAGGGGTTTTCAAAGGATTTGAGGATATGGTTTTTCACCCAACATTAGTGGATATCTGGAACATGCTGCTTAAAAGGTGATAGAAACCCTCAAGGCATTTGAAAAGTATTTAGATGAACACTTGAGATAGTAGAGCACATAAGGCTATGCCTCAGGTGATGGAAAATGGGGTCAGAATAGATGGGTGAGTGATGACCAGTGCAGGTGCAATGGGCCTTCCTCAGTGCCTTAAAAACTCTATGACTCTCCGTTAGACATAATAAAGTAGCTGAATGGAACTTGCACTAAATGGACCTGTGCTACTTCAGGCCCAGTCAGTACTGCAAAAGACAACCTGAAATGTTAACAAAATTATGAACTACATTATCTAATGCAGTGATTTCCAAAGCTTTACCCACCATGACCCTGTTTTAAGGCTTGAATATAGTAGCAATCCCTCAGTGAGATCTGTGAGAGTTGTGGAGGGGAGGGGGTGGTCTGGGGATGTAGGAAGGGGAAGAGATGGAGAGACCTACAAGAGTGGAGATGGGGAGAGGGGGGAGATCTTTAGGTGAAGTTTGGCTACCCCAGAAAGAGAGAGGGTTGCTGTGAGAACGTGTGCACAACTAGCTGGTGATCTATCAGAGGCCATTGGTGCTGTAGACCTCATAAAACATCAGCTCGTAACTCAACTCGAGGTCCTGACTTGCCATCCACGGAAATCCTGATCTACTGGCAATGATGAACTGTTGTGGTGGGAGAGTCTGTTGTTTTATGTACTGAAGTTGACTGAAGTCTGACAAAATTATTATGAGAACACAGAAAGCGGACAGGAAATTTGCTCGCCATGTAAAACCCCTGGGGATCTTTGATGAGGTATTTCGGGTGACAACAAATTTTACTGAATTTGTGAATGGAGGTTTAAGTTTAAGATCATCACCAAAACGTTGAAAGGGAAGATGGACGCCAGGGTTTTCTGTTCCCCAAAGGAGCAAGAAATTCCTGGACACCAACCTGTGTGATTCGCTGTTGAACTCACATCCATATGTAATGAACTGGAAAAGCAGTTGATTGTGCATATCAACCTCTGACATGCATGATAGTATAATTTAATTCTAAAATGGAATTGTTACTTGGCATGCTGAAGGTTAGTAGGACATGGAATGACTTAGCACAAATAGTAATGGAAGCATTCTGTCTTTTAATGGGAGGTGGAAAACAATTCAGAAGGCAGTGAGTAGGGAAATGAAATTAAGCGGTTAAGATCTAGTACGGTTCATAATACATCCTGTGTGATTAAATTCATTGATTCATGATCAAACAAATGTACAGGTTTCCAAAATGTAATTTGCTTCTTGTTTATCAGAGTATAGAAAACTGAATGACAGGTTTGAGAAATAAATGTAACATTTCACCACGAGTCCATTTACAATAAATATACAAACCTTGAAACCAAGCTGGTTTGGCCCTCTCAATCTAAAGTCAAAACATTTTTGTTTACTATTGCAAATTGTTCAGATTTAAATGTTCAATCAGATATAGTACAAAGTTTGATTACTATACATTAACCAACTGGTTAAGTTATTGTAACCGTCAGCAAATTAAACTAGAAAATTCACAATGTTAGTTCACTGACTTGTGTGAGCATATTTTTAACAAAAGAAAACTGTTAATATCAGCACGTGATCATAGATTAAGGATTTGCTCTCAACTTAATGAATTTCACTTGAATCAAAATTTTAAGACAGCTCTGATAAAATGTCATCAACTTGAATTATCTGCTTCCATATCTCTGTCTACAGATGCAAGACTTGCTGAATATTTCTAGTCTTTCTGTTTTTATTTCATTTTCTGCATAGGATATTACACATTCTTACGGGATTGCACAGATTTTTCATTTAAGCTCTTGGAGATATATTTGAACAGTAATTTTTCTATGGTGTAGAACACTTGGTTTTGAATGTGTTTAGTGTGCTATTCACAGCAAGTTGAACTGAATAGTAATTTAGTGATCGTTTAATCTGTTTTATTTCTGCAAGGTTAATAATATTGGCCCATTTAAAAATAATACTCATGTTTCTTGCCCAATTCCTTTCGACTTACTGGCCTTTAAGAGAAATAAAGAAGTGGACAGAATTAGGCCTCTCAGATTTGGAAATAGTTTCTTTGAGGAAGCTTTGGTTTGTTGCACTGTGTAACTGAGATTGGATTTCTGAGGGAAATAATTCTGTTCCTAAAATGACCTATTTAGATCTCTAATCATCAACAAATGCCGTTTGGATGGTGGGAACTTTGACCCTGTCCACTCAAGGAGAGAAACCCTTGAATAAAACAGGGGCACCTTGATGTGATAGAGTGATTGTTCAGTGGCACTGATTGAAATAACTCTACAGAGGTCAGTAACCCATCACCAAGTCATCCTTTATTTGCGTATGTACAGTATTTGACATTGGTCTGGCTCCCTCAGAGCCAGCTGTCAGAATGGACAGGATCTGACACTCCTTTTATTATCTGTCAGCCAGGGCTGCCTGATTAGGGCTGTTAACCTGCCCATTCAAAGAACTCATTCTATGAGATTCATATGGCTGACCCTGTTACAGTCACTATATTGTTCCCCGACTAAGTCCAGGGGACGTTTGCCTGTTCTTTTTCTTGTAGCTTCTCCTGGGGCATTTGTCCACCAGGTCCGGTTCCTCTGGCAGCCTCAGACACGAGTGGCGTGTATCGGCCCATAGCCTACCTCTTGCACCTGGAGTATCTCGCCAGAAATTTATCCATTTCCCCAAGCAATGAAGGTATGTTCATCTCAGACTCCAAGGTTTCTCCGACGCGAGACAGACGAGGCGAACCACAGGTTCCATCTGCTTTTCTGGCTGTTCTGTATGTTTTGCTCCTGCCCCACTTGCGAGTTTGCAGCTTTCATGTGATCCACGTATTTGTTCAGGACTGCCTCAGGTACCCAAGCTTTGTACTTCACAGAACCTGACCTCAGGTCAACCCTGCCTCTTACCCATGCAGGGCCACTCCCGTGGTTTCAGCACCCAACTTCATACTCTGAAGTAAACCATCTCTCTCGCTTGGAGGAGTCTTGTGTCTGATGTTGGTTTTCCTGATGCAGTTTCAGCTGTCCCCTCCAGGTCTGGGAATTACCCTGGTATGGAGTCTTCTCCCCATTAGGCATTCTGGTGCAATTATCCCTGTAGTTGCACGAAGGATCAGTCCTTTAATCATATAGGAAACAGGACAGTTTGGTATCTAACGAAGCTGTACACTGTTTCTTTAAGCCTGCCTTCAAAGTTTGGACTGCTCTTTTTGCCAGGCCATTGGACATTGGATGGTGTAGACCTGTCTTTATATGCTGAATGCCATTCAACTTTCGGAAATACATGAATTCCCTGTTGGTAAGTCGTGGCCCATTGTCTGTGAATAACACTTCCAGGAGCCCACGTATTGAAAAAGACACTTACTGCTTTGCTATCATCATTCTCTGTGTTTGACAAACGATCTTTATGCATATCCAACCACTTTGAGTGGGCGTCCACAAAGACTAAGAACATTGAGCCCATGAAAGGATACACACAGTCAATGTGTAACTGAGTCCAGGGTTGACTCGGCCACTCCCATGAATATTAGGGAGCTACCAGCAGTAAGTTTTGCCCTTGTTGGCACTCTGGGCCCTGCCCCACCAATACAGCTATGTCTGTGTCCAATCCTGGCCACCAGACATAACTCCTCACCAACACCTTAATTTTGGAAACTCAATGACCCTGGTGGAGTTCAGCCAATATCTGCCCTGGGCTGGTCACTCTTGCTCCCCGTAATAAATCTCATCTTCTACAGTGATCTAGTCTCACTGGATCCATAAAGGTTTCAGTTCTGGATGTGATGCCCCATGTTCAGCTTTGTGAAGGATAGCACCCTCCTCCAACTACCGCCAGCTTTGCAGATAAGTCCTCTGTGTGAGGGATTGTGTATTTATCCAGTGGTTTACCGTTTATTTAAAATCCCCACAAAGGTGAACCAACCTGTTGAGTTTTGCAATTGGTATGACCAATGATGCCCATTCTGCAAACTGCACTGGTTTGATGATTCCTCCACTTTCCAGCCTTCTGATTTCTGCTGCTACTTTTTCCCATGAGGCAATGTCACGGAATGTGCCTTGCAGAATCATGGAATTGCTTCCTGGTCACCATGCAAGGTGGCCTTGGCTCCTTTGATAGTCCCTAGACCTTCCTGAAAAACCTGTGTGTATTTAATTAGAACTTCACTCGGGCAGCCATTTTCTAATTGAAAAATGTTGAGCCAATCAAGGTGAATCTTTCTCAACCAATTTCATCCCATCAAGCTTGGGCCCGAGCCTTTTACTCCAATCAGTGGTAACTGAACCAGCTGCTTCTCTTATGAGACTGGAACCAAAGTAGTACACTTCATCTGTAAAGGTTTCCCACTGCAGGTTCTCAGTCTGGCTGAGGTCTTACGCAAACATAAGGGTTAGAGTACAGAATGAACTTTTAATTGACTGGTTTTACAATCACTGATACAGCCATGCTGATAACCAGGTGACCATTTAACCAGATGTTTATTTTGATTGATCCTGTTTTGGGAGTTGCTAAGCAATTTAACTGTTCCAAACCAGTTGTAGGTACGCTTTCTAGTGTGTGGAGTCTCCTGGATACCAGTCTACTCTATTCAGGCCTAGTGGGACTCTTCTGTATTGAATTCACGTACTGGTAGCAATTAGAATGGCTTGCTGGCCCAGATCCTGAAGAAAATGGTAACTGCTTGGCTGAGGCTTGGCTTTGTTCTGGGGTTTTGCTGTGGGCTGACCTAGAATCCCTCTTAGCAGGATATGTCCTGAGTGAAGCTGTGCAATTGTCTTTACATAAGTGCTGTGTCCCAAGCTCAGTCAGCCTGGCAAGGGCATCCACTTCTACATACCATGTAACATTAAGCTCCACCTGCTGCATTTTCTAATGACAGAGCCAGTTGTAGTGCTGTTGGACTTAAGCTAGTATGTGCTTTTGCATGGTCACATCATTAATTTCACTCGTCGCCACTGAAGTAACTCCACAGAGGACAATATCCCATCACCAAGTCACCCTTTATTTATACATGTAAGATGCTTGACTCGGATCCAGCTCTCTCAGAGTGAACACAATATCTGATTTGCCTGGTTATACCTGTCGGCCAGGGCTCCCTGCTTGGACCAGATTAACAGCCCCAATTATATTCTATGAAATCCACCTGGTTGCCCTCATTACAATCACTCCAGTTTGTTTGTCAAACGTTTAGTTAAGGCAGGTATTCCTGATGAAGGACTTTTGCCCGAAACGTCGATTTTACTGCTCCTCAGATGCTGCCTGAACTGCTGTGCTTTTCCAGCACCACTCTACTCCAGAATCTGGTTTCCAGCATCTGCAGTCATTGTTTTTACCTAATCGTTTAGTTAATACAGTGGCTACTTCAGCGCAGTCACTAAACCCGCTTGTCGAAGGGTAATGGGACATTTGTGCTGTGCATTGAGAGTAATGGTAATCATTTAGGCTACTGAAAGGAACAGTTCAGCCTACAACAACTCTACTGTGTTGCAATCATTTTCTCTGTTTGTCTGTTCATTTTGCACTTAATAAATCTATTTGGCAAAATGCAGAACAAAGCACTGTGTAACCAAGTCTGTTGCAATCTGAAGATGAGAGTGATCACTCAATGGTACCTAACACAACCAGTCGCTGAATTAAAATAATGAGTGTTTTCTGTCTTCTTAACCTTGAGCACAGAAGCACTTTGAGATGTTTCACTAAGTTAATGGCACTATGTGAATGAAAGTTGTCTTTATGGCAAATTGTTTAGATATAGGGAAAATAAGACCATTTTCTGAGCATTTGCCCAAAGTAGTCCTCCCAAAGTGAAAACCTAAGCAAGTCAGAGTTAACATCTGCAAAATAATAAGCATGAATAAATTTTCTTGCAAAATGTGTTGTAATATAATAGAAATATAAATATAAATTGAAATAGAGTAAATAGAATAACTGGTTATGATATAGCATTCAAATTTTAATGTACCTTGTAAAACAAAACACCACATTAAAAATAAATGAACAAGAGTTTTATATTTCCAGGCTGACACAGGAAAATCCATCATGTATTCTTCAATTTGGTTTTTAGGTCATTTGATAAAATGCCTCAGTTGATAAAATGTCTCAGACGACTTGAAAGCTCAAGCAATTAGGACGAAAATCAGATCCATTAGGTGCTTTACAATTGGGTTTGGAGCTTCTAAAATTGGCGAGGGAATAATGAGCCAGATCTCCTTTTCTGCCTGCAGCTGGACATGTACCAGTGCTAGAAGTGAAAATTACTACAAAGGTGATATATAGGAGGTGTTGGAACTCTGAAATAAAACACCATCGTCAGTGAAAGATACCCTCGCTGCTGAAATTGGAGTGTCAGACTAAATGATACACTGAGATATCTGATTTCAGTTAATGTAGCAATGGGCATTATTAAGAAAATCAATTTCAGTGCCCCCTGGGGCAGGAAGTAGAAATAAACAGAATGATCAGTGACCTTCAGAGCAAAGTGCTTGTGGGTGAGTGCAGAGCAGGTTAGACACATACAATATTTAGCTTTGAATGTCAAACTGATATTTTGAAGCAACCTGTTCAGGAATGTTATTGCACTCCTCTGGAGCAGGTAGGACTTGAATCTGGGCTTTTTGATGCAGAGGCACAGACACCACCACTGCACCTTGCACTGGAGCCCTTGTCAAAGTCAAATAGGCTTCTGCTAATTTAGAGCTTAAAAATGTGTTGCTGGGAAAGCGCAGCAGGTCAGGCAGCATCAAAGGAGAAGGAGAATCGACGTTTCGGGCATAAGCCCTTCTTCAGGAAAGAGGAGGGTGTGCCAAGCAGGCTAAGATAAAAGGTAGGGAGGAGGGACTTGGGGGAGGGGCATTGGGAATGCGATAGGTGGAAGGAGGTTAAGGTGAGGGTAAATTCTGCTAATTTAGAGACAGGAATAGTTGAGAACATTCTAAATGTACTGTGGGATTGTGGTTCACTGGGTCAAAGAAGAATATGCCTGTCTTTGATCTGAAACGTTCCAGGTTTAAGTCCATCTCCAACACAAAAATTGAAGAATGATGCTCTGCTGTGGTGTTTTGGGTGTACTGTATTGTCAGCAGTGCTGTCAATAGGGTTAATTACAATTTGCCCTCATGGTTTGATGGGAGAGATCCCATAGTGCTATTCTATTTCCATATACAGTTTGTAGTTTGAGACCAAGTGTACCATGCCAAAGTTTGCAGATGACACTAAAATGATTGGTGGACCAAAATATGCAGAAGACATTGAAAATCTGCAGAGGGATATAGATAGGTTAAATGAGTGGGCAAGGGTCTGGCAAATGGAGTACAATTTTGGTAAATATGAGGTCATAGGTTTGGTAGGAATAGCAGCAAAATGGACTATTGTTTATATAATAAAAAATTGTAGCAATATTCTGTGTAGAGAGACCTGGGTGCCCTTGTGCATGAATCACGGAATGTTGGTTTGCAAGTGGAGCAGATAATTAAGAAGGCTATTGGAATATTGTCCTTCATTGTTTGAGAAATGGAGTTTAAAAACATGGAGGTTATGTTGCAACTGTGTAGGGTGCTGGTGAGGCTACACCAAGAGTCCTGCTTATAATTTTGGTCTCCTTACCTGAAAAAGGATGTACCGGCACCAGAGGGGTGCAGAGGAGATATACTAGTTTGATTCCAGAATTGAGAAGATTGATTTATGAGGAGAGATTGAGTAGACTGGGATCATACTCATTAGAATTCAGAGCAATGAGGGGGACCATATGCAAACATATAAAATTATGAAGGGAAAGAGATAAGATAGAAGCAGGGAGGTTGTTTCCACTGGGGGATGAAACTAGAACTAGGGGGCAGTGCTCAAAATAAGGGGAAGCAGATTTCGGACTGAGTTGAGGAGGAACTTCTTCACCCAAAAGGTTGTGAATCTGTGGAAGTCCCTGCCCCGTGAAGCAGTTGAGCATCCTCGTTGGATGTTTTTAAGGCAAAGATAGAAAGAGTTTTGAACAGTAAAGAAATTAAAGGTTATTGTGAGCAGAGCGATAAGTGGAAATGAGTCCATGGAAAGAACAGCCTTGATCTTATTGAATAGTGAAGCAGGCTCCAGGCCCCAGATGGCCTATTCCTAGTTCTTATGTTCTCTGAAGAGCAAGGTAATTATTTCTGGTGCTCTGACCAATATTTATCCCTTACAAAGGCAGTTAATCTGGGTATAATCATATTGCTGAAGGTCAGCTGAGCAAATTGTCTACCATGAGCCCTGCGGAGGCCAGCAATCTGACGTAAAAACAGAAAGTATTACGGAAACTCAGCAGGTCTGGCTGCATCTGAGAAACAGAGTTAAAGTTTCAAGTCCAGTATAAATCTTCTTTCTAATTTTTTTCAAAATTAATTGTTTGTCCAGTGGTTGTGAAACACACTAGGTAAGCATAAGTCTGTTACTTGTTATTTCTTGAATAAAATGAAGCAATAGTGCAAATGGTGCATGGCCTTTTAAAATATTGACCACAAGCTTGCAAATTTCTTGAATAAATAGGGGAAGTGAGCTGAGCAAGTAAGTTTACTGATAGAAGGAGAATTTGGATAACATACATCTACAAAATATTAGCTTTTGCTATCTGCTGTATTTCACTGCCTTTGCATTTAAACATTTATTGTTTGGTGATATTACGTCAGTTTCCCCAGCTGCATCAGACAATCAATGGTAAGTTAGATTAAAGGAGAGGTTCTGGAAACATATACTTCTGAAAATAATTGATTGGAGCTTTTTTCCATTGTGGTTGCCCAACCAATTTTTTGCAATGGGAATTGATTTGTAATCAAAATGATAAGTCTGCTTATTTGAAGAAGGTTTTATTTGTTACAGAGAGAATGCAACAGAGGTTTACCTTGGATGGTGATATTGTACTGTGAGGAAATATTGAGGAGACTGGGCCCCCACAAAATTCGAGGGTTCAGAAAGATGTGAGGTGATCTCATTGAAAGTAAAAAAAAAATTCTCAGACAAGGAAGAATATTTCCCCTTGGTGAGGGGCTAAAAAGCAGAGGATGCAATCTCAGAAAAAAAAAGGATAGCCCATTTCAGAGTGGAATGAGGCGAAATTTCCTGTGAGTCTTCAGAATTTTTTCCTCGGGGGACTATGAAGACTCAATCACTCAGTGTCAAAAACAACATGAGTCCCAAACTGATCAATGCGGAACACCACTGACCATGGATCTCCAATTGGAAATACACCCTTCCACGCTACCGTGTATTCTATGCCAAGCATTCCATTTGACTTCACCTTCTGTATCAGCCTGCCATGAGGGATATTGTCAAAAGCCTAGCTAAAGTCTATGTAGACTACATCCACCACCCTGCCCTCATCAACCATCTTTGTCACTTGCTCAAAAAACTCAATCAAGTTTGTGAGACATGACCATCACGTATAAAGCCATACTGTCTATTGCTAGTAAGTCCGTATTTTTCCAAATGTTAATAAATCCCGCCCTAAGAATCTTCTCCAATAATTTCCCTTCTACTGATATGAGGCTCACCAGCTTGTAATTTCCCAAATTACCTCAGTTGCCCCTCTTAAACAAAGGAACAACATTGGCTATTCTCTGGACCCTGGCCCTCCCCGTGATTAAAGGAACAACATTGGTTATTCTCCAGACCCTGGCCCTCCCCTGTGACTAAAGAGGATACAAAGATTTTGTACAAGGCCCCAACAATTCCTTCCCTCATCTCCCTTAGTATTCTGGGATAGATCCCATCAGATCCTGTGGAGATGTCCACCTTAATGCTTTTCAAAGTTAAAAATCACACAACACCAGGTTATAGTCCAACAGGTTTAATTGGATGCGCACTAGCTTTCGGAGCGACGCTCCTTCATCAGGTGATAGAGGCCATGAAATGTCTTTGGGAAACAGGATTATAAAAATCCCAAGACATTTTTTACATACATAGGGAGAGGATAATTAGGAAAAGTATAGGTCCACTCAAGGACAAATAAGGAACCAGAGGAAGTGGGGGTGGTACTTAATGAATACTTCTCATCAGTATTCACAAAACAGAAAGACATGGTGGATGGTGAGTGTCGGGGGAGGGGAGGAGGGTTACATTGCTATTCTAGGGCATGTCAATATAAAACAGGAGGAGGTGTTAGGTGCTTTGAAAAGCATTAATGATTTGGAGATGCCATCCCCCTTTTTAAAGTTCTTTCCTGTTTTCTTTATGTTCTTTGAGGACTCTGTTTTCAGTTTCCTGAACTTTATGTATGCCTCCTTTTTCTTTTTGACTAAGCTTATAATTTCACTTGTCATCCAAGGTTTCTGAATCTTGCCATTCTTATCCTTCATTTTCACAGGAACATGTTGGTCATGAGCTCTCATCAATTGGCTCTTAAAAGATTCCCACATTACAGATGTGGATTTGACCGCAAACAACTGCCCCCCCCAGTCTACATTCCCAGTTCTTATCTAATATTGTCGTAGTTAACCTTCCCCCACTTTAGTATTTTCGCCTGAGGACTACTCTATCCTTGTCCATAAGTAACTTAAAACGTATGGAATTATGATTACTGTTCCCAAAATGCTCCCCCACTGAAACTCTGATATCTCATTCCCCAATATATGGCCTCTTCTGGTTCTGAGGAAGGGTCACTAGATCCAGAATGTTAACTTTGATTTCTCTTCACATTTGCTGTCAGACCTGCTGAGCTTTTCCAGCAACTTCTGTTTTTGTTTCTAATTTACAACATCCGCAGATCTGAGTTCTGCCCATGTGGTCTCGCAGGATGAGCCCTCCAAGGTGTCCTCCCTCCGTACAGCTGTGGTATTCCCCCACCTCTTTCATATCCCTCTCCATCTCACCTGAAACACTTGCATCCCAGAATGTTAAGCTGCCAGTCTTATCCCGCTCTCAACCTAGTCCCTGTAATAGCTACAACATGATGGTTACGTGCACTAATCCACGCTCTTAAGTTCATCTGTTACACTCCTCACATTGAAACAAATGCACTTCAGACAGGCTATCCCACTGTGTTCAATAACCCTTCCGTGTCTGTTCTTCCTCTTAGCCTGACTGACCTTAGTCCCTAACTCTTCCTTGGTCACTTCACTTGCTGACCTCCTGCTTTGGTTCCCACTCGCTGGCTATACTGCATTCAGGTTTACCCAGCTCTCGTCCCTATGAGTGTGGCCTGGGCTGTGGCTTGTATTCCTGAAGTCTGGACAGAACAAAAGAAATAAAGCACAACTTTGCCCTGATATAAAGGGAGCTTTTTAATCATGATTTGGATTTCCTCCGAAGTCCATTTCCTGTACCTAACTCATCCGAGGAAGGGATTAGATACCTACAATGCTACCTCTGTGCCCTCCCTTTGACAATTTTTAATCTGGGTTGACTGAGGGCAGCTATGGATTTTGCATCCAGGGTTTCTCCGTAAATTAGAATGGCCAAAAAGCTTTTCAATATCAATAAAATTGGAGAGTCCAAGAATGCCTGATTCTGACAGACATCATTTGTGATGGAAACATGATCCCATATGGCTCATCAACTGATTTAATTCATTGATAACATGTTTTCACTTCACTCCTAGGCCTCCGATGTGCCTGTAAAGATGATTATACAATGGTGGATACGGGATCCCCCAAAATACGTTGTGACCCCTGCACTGGAAAGGTAAGTGATCATAGTTAATAAATGACAACTCCCTGCTCAGTAATCGATGTTTCATCAAGTGTTTTAGTTGAAAAGTCGAGGCATTTGCAGTACAGTTGTGTGATAATCTAACTAGACACAATACGACACTGTAAATATTAGGTTAATGTCGGAGCAGGAATAGACCATTCAATCCATGAGCCTGCCCCACCATTCAATGAGGTCGTAGCTAATTTTATAATCCTCAACCCCATTTTCCTGCATTTTGCCCGTCATCATTGATTTCCTTACTGATCAAAATTCGATCTATCTTAGCCCTGAATCTACGTAATGACCCAGCCTCAGCAGTTGTCTACAGTGAACAATCCCACAGATTCTGAGAGAAGAAATTCCTCCTCAACTCTGTCTAAAGTGGGTGACTTCTTTGTTCTGACATAATGCCCTCCAGTCCTAGGCTCTCCCACAGGGGGGAAGCGACCTTTCTGCATTTAATTCCCCCAAAGTGTTTTACAAACAGCTGAAGACTCAGCTAACCATGTTATTCAGTTGTGCTTTTAGCCACTGTGTGACGTGGCAAAGGGTTGAAATTTTGGAAGGGAAACTGTTTACAGTGCGATGAGGAAAGAGTCAAGAACTGGGATAGCTCGAGCAGAGAGCTGACATGAACATGTAAGACGTAGAGGTTTCTTTCCGAGCTGTCTCAGTCTCTGATCCTATGTTTGGATGAATATTTCCTTTGCCAGCCAGTTTTCCCTCCCAGTGGGACTGACATTTTGCTGCAGTTTGATTGTGTGTCATGCTGAATCCTTCTCCTCCCAGTGCCTCCTTATCTGAGTGGCCATTGTTCATGACCTTGTTTGAGTCTAGACAGTGTGCGTGGGTGGGTACCAACACAATATGATGGTAGTGACACTCCAGTCAGGGTCTGTTCTGTCCTTGTGCAAAATCTAATGAAGTTTGTCCTAGGAGGAGCAGTCACTAGATGGCAACCAAGACTGTTAACTCTTAGGTGTCTGGTGGCTCATTTTGTCTTTGTTGGGACATCAGTAGATTGGACAAAGGAAGTAGAGAAGTTAATTTAAGCAAAACTAAATGTTTTGCCTAATTTACTGCTTTCTGTTGATTGCTTCTTGTCTTCCACCCCCCCATACTAGTGGTCTGTCTTCTCTGTGTGGAGAGTCCTTCCCATCAGATTCAGGACTGAACAGCAACTGCCCATCTGCTAATAGTTTTATTCCTGCTTATAAAATGATGCACTGTGTTGGTGATCTCAATCGCAGTGTTGGCCATGAGAATCACATCTCATAGAGGAAGAGCCCGTCCATTTCGAAGATTTCAACTGAACAGTAAAATGCATGACAATTATAAATGATATACAGATGATTAACACTGCTTTTATGATACTTTACCAACTGTGTAGAATCAAGTTGTGTCAGTGGACAAGAAGCACTGTTTGACGTGTATGGACTGCCAGCTTTGTCCAGATGAAGAACATATCCGAGGTATGTTTTTGTTTTTCTTTGTTACCTTCTGGAGTGTCTGCATCCATAGGCCTGACCCTTGATGACAGTGGAGAGGTTTGCTAAGCAATATCCTGGCAAAAATAGTGCCAAGCCTCCCATTCTAGAATTTCTGCCCCCAAATCCTTTGCATTGGGATGTTTGCTGGAGTTCTTTAGAGAAGTATGGCACCCTGATGGGGGAGGTGTCCTTTTAGTTAAGTCCCGAGACACCTTTTGGAGAGGTAATATGCCCTTTGGCTGTCGGGTATGCTGTGGGTTTGTTAAAAGTTGACAGGAATGTGCGTATACTGGATTAGTGGTGCTGGAAGAGCACAGCAGTTCAGGCAGCATCCAACGAGCAGCGAAAGTGCGTAAATAAGTGTCAAATTCTCAAGACTTTAATTCCTAGCCTTTAAGTGTAAAATTTCTTGTAATCTTTTTAAAAGAAATCAGTCATCACAATTCTACTGTGCCTGTTGACATAAGTCAGACCATTATTGTTATAGAACTTGTGCTGTATAGATCATAAGATAAAGGAGCAACATTAGGCCATTTGGCCTAGAGTTTACTCTGCCATTCAGTCATGGCTGATATGTTTCTCAGCTCCATTCTCCTGCCATCATCATGTGACCCTTGATCCCTTCACTAATCACTATCTATCTCTGTCTTAATTACATTCAGTGACTAAAAATGGAATAATATAGGATAGATGGACTTCAGGTTGGTTCCACAGGTCAGTACAACATCGAGGGCTGAAGAGCTTGTACTGCGCTGTAATGTTCTATGTCCTGTGATTTGGCCTCCCCAGCCTTCTGTGGCAGTGAGTTCTACAGGTTAACCACCCCGACTGATTTCACATCCAGTCCAAGTTTGCAGTTTTGTGAACAATTCCAAATGGTGTGAAGTCTTTGTGGGACTATGAATACAAATATGTGTTTATATAAGGGATAAAGACGTTGAAGAAAGTTAAGTGTGACTAATGGGTTTTTATCATTGCAAGTCTTTTTAAATACAGTAGTGAATTACACTTAGAACTTGATTTTGTTTAATCTCAGCCTGGGTCCTGGGGTCTGCTGATGGTAGGTATTAGGTGAGTTGGCATGGCAGGGCAATGGTAGTGGATGAGGAAGCATGGATTGGTGTGAATTGACAGTATTTTGTCACGGGTGTTTTAAAGGGCTATGTGGGTGTGAGTACACAGGCATAAGATTGGAATGGAAGTTATGAGGGACACTTGGGGGTTGGAGGCCATGAGGTGGCCATGGATTGGAATAGATGATGCACAGGAGTGTGAAGTGTGAGGATGTTTTTGGTTCTATTGTTTTCTCACCTGGTAAGGTTAGCTCAGCACAGTGATGGGGAGGTGGCAGTGTGTGTGGCCAGGTGTAGGGTGGGCTGACAGGCAGGAATTCTATTGACATGTACCTCCTAGAGTCTCCTGACTCTGGAGTGAAAATTCAGGCCATTATTTCCAAGAGCATTTAGAATTAGACCAGAGCACAAAAGTTAAGAGAGAAACATTTACAACTTTCGTTTATGTTTGAAATTCTCATACTGATGGGGTGAGAAAAATGCTTAATTCAGGAATTCTGTGCAATTTGGAATTGTAAAGAATGCACAGTGTTTTCTTTTTACAGTGGAAGACTTCTCCAATAACACAGCAAGCTGTGATACCTGTCCCAAAAATACGACACCAAATGCTTTGGGAAATATGTAAGTGTCTCACCCTCAGTGTTTGTTCATGTCAGAACTTGTCCCTAAACATGACCAAGCCGTTGATGATGTTCTTAGCTTCTTCTTAAAGTTTATCATTTTGTAATATTTTCTCCCCTTTACTTCCTTTCCACATACCCCACTTCCCCCAACGAAATGTTGACTCTGTCTGTTGTATGGTCCCATATACTTTGGCTCACGTCCTGTATTTCCCCAGTGTGGCTCAACTGCATAAGAGTCAGTAAATATTGAGTAATGTTTGTGTTATACTAGTGTGAA
The DNA here is from genome assembly GCF_047496795.1 of Chiloscyllium punctatum. Taxonomy (NCBI): domain Eukaryota; kingdom Metazoa; phylum Chordata; class Chondrichthyes; order Orectolobiformes; family Hemiscylliidae; genus Chiloscyllium; species Chiloscyllium punctatum. The sequence goes on from NC_092764.1 coordinate 17,749,622, forward strand.
GCTGTTGGTTACAGACATGGATTTTACAATCAGGAATGACTAGTTAAAGCAGACCAACAACACTTACTGAATGTGCGAGCTTAAGACCAGGGGGTGCTTATTGTGTACAATGGTTCAGTTGGAAACCCTCTTGCTGTTGAGTCACATCCCACTGCAGGACCTGGGGACAAAATCAAGGCCGATGGTGTAGGACTGAGGGAGTGCTGCACTGTAAAGGTCACATCTTTCAGATAATCTGTTAAACTGAGTGCCTTCATCGTGAACACAGTGTATTCTACGTTGTTGTCTTGAAAAAAGAGCCATGGAGTTTTCATGAGTGATTTCTGAATGGGGGTGTTTGTGTGTGCGCTGCACTTTGTACGTTACAGCACTTCAAAAGGACCTTTTATAGTTCGTTCCCATGACATTAGCGTCGCTGGCTGGCCAGTATTTATTCTGAAAATGTGTTGCTGGAAAAGCGCAGCAGGTCAGGCAGCATCCATGGAACAGGAGAATCGACGTTTCGGGCATAAGCCCTTCTTCAGGGATGAGGAAAGTGTGTCCAGCAGGCTAAGATAAAAGGTAGGGAGGAGGGACTTGGGGGAGGGGCGTTGGAAATGCGATAGGAGGAAGGAGGTTAAGGTGAGGGTGATAGGCCGGAGTGGGGGTGGGGGCAGAGAGGTCAGGAAGTAGATTGCAGGTTAGGAAGGCGGTGCTGATTCGAGGGATTTGACTGAGACAAGGTGGGGGGAGGGGAAATGAGGAAACTGGAGAAATCTCCAGCATCTGCAGTCCTCACTTTCCCCTCGGCCAGTATTTATTGCCTATTCCTAGTTGCCCTTGAGAAGGTGCTTTCTTGACCCACTGTAGTCCATTTGGTGAGACAGAACAACAGTGTGCCTTTTAGGGAGGGAATTCCAGGAACTTCATCCAGTGACAGTGGAGGAATGGTGATATATTTCCAAGCCAGTATGCTGAGTGGTTTGGAAGGGAACTTGCAGGTGGTGGTATTCCCATGAATCTGCTGCAGATATCATTCTAGCTGGAAGTGGTCGTGGATTTAGAAGATTTTGTCGAAGGATCTTTAGTGAATTTCTGCAGCGCACCTTGTGGATAGATATACACTGCTGCTGCTGCTGAGTGTTGGTGGTGAATGGAGTGAATGCTTGTGGATGTGGTGCCAGTCAAGTGGGCTGCTTTGTGCTGGATGGTGTCAAGTCAAGAGTGTGGTACAGCAAAAGCACAGCAGGTCAGGCAGTGTCCAAGGAGCAGGAGAATTGATGTTTCGGGCAAAAGCCCTTCAGTGCCCAAAACGTCAATTCTCCTGCTCCTCGGATGCTGCCTAACCTGCTGTGCTTTTCCAGCACCACACTCTCGACTCTAATCTCCAACATCTGCAGTCCTCACTTTCGCCTGGATGGTGTCAAGGGCCATTGCCTGGTAATTGTGCTATACCTATGTTACTTGCCACTTGTCAACCCAAAGCTGAGTATTGTCCTGGCCTTGCTACACTTGGACCTGCTTCATATCTGAGAAACTTACCAGCTTCAGTGTACTATAAAACATTCTATTGGTCATAAAAGGTGGAATGTAAATACAAGTATTCTTTTTAGATTAACATTAGCAGAGGAATCGTCTGACATTTGAAAAAGACAATAGTGTGAGACCTTCGTTTTGAACATTGAGATGTTTGAACAAGTTAATGAACTATCCTGAGTGCTCCCTGTGCACTGCATTCCTCTATTCTTAGTTCAACTCCATGCAGGGTACAAATCTGGGATATTCTGGGTCTGTAGCTTACTAGGCTAGGCATATTGTTGCTAATGCTAATGTTGGTCACTATTTTAGTCGTATCTTGTCAGTTGGGAAATCTGATGTGGATAATTGTATTTTTGATTAATAACAGTAAGAAGAGGGAGACAGATACTTGAATGGGCCAACAAATGTGCACCCTTTATCATTTTTTTGGTAAATTGCAAAACAAGTGTGTGAATGTTTTGGTCAGAATGGGTGCTTTGTTTCCTTGGAGCAAAAGAGGACTGCAGATGCTGGAGAGTCAGAGTTGAAAAGTGTGGTGCTGGAAAAGCACAGCAGGTCAGGCAGCATCCAGGGAGCAGGCATAAACCCGAAACGTTGATTTTGCTGCTCCTCAGATGCTGCCTGACCTGCTGTGCTTTTCCAGCACCACATTTTTCCACTCTGCTTTGTTTCCTTGTTTACTCAATGGTGGTAGATATTTTGTTAGGCAAATGTATGCAAATTACATTATGTCTTTTGCATTTACCGAATGGGTGTTTTTAAAATGAAAATTCATGCATGGGTCTAAAATGGTATTGCCACTAGCCACATTTATGACTAGTCAGCAATCTCTATAGGGCAGGACTGGCAAGCTTGGTGATTAAACATGGAGAATTGCCAAAATTACGGGTCTGAGTGGAGTTTGATTATCACAAGAAGTTGCCAAATACCAAACACGATGAAGCCACCAGGAGAAAATTGCAGAAATGCTGAAAAGTGTTGGAACAGGGTAAGGCTATAATTATTTGAGAGGCAGCCAAACTATGCCAAGCCTTCTTTATCAAATGAGAAAGATGAAAAATAGTTTGTTGGGATGTTAAGGAGTGGAAATGGATTCTTTTCCATGCAGTAATAATAATAGCACTGTCTAGTTATATGGAAAAGCAAATTGTCTTATCGTTTTGTGTGTCTTGTTTGTTAGCTGTACTAATAATAGACTCTGAATTAGTTCCAGTTTTATGCATTTCATTTTATTTCTCTGCTAGGTGCACACGCTGTCACGAAACTTTCATTCAGGCAAATGGTGGCTGTACCTGTCCTTCTTCCCTCTCAGTAAGTGATTTGCTGTTGGCTGGAATCAACAGAGCACATGTGTAAAGCCAGTATTACACACATAGGGTGAACTTACATATTACCCAAATATACCTGCATTTCACAAAGCAGATTCTGTCCAGTATGAGGCAATACCAAAAACATGGAAATTTCAGCATTTCCTCACAAGAACAAAGCAGACTATCCGATTAAAAAGTGTACAAAAGGTATGAAAGAGCACTATCGAGGATATGGAAGCTTGTCATTTCCAGTACTGGAGGGTCTAAAGCTGCAAGAATAAATGGAAGATTCAGTTCAGGGAGGGAATTTATATCCTGTTCTTTGAAGACGTGGGATTTTGTTTGTGTTGGAAGTTGAGCTACAAACAATGTCAAGGTTTAACATTTAGGATTAAGCTAAGGATGAATGATGGGTTGATAAAGCTAATAAGAAAAGTTGCCTTGCAGGGAAGTTAAATGCCGATATGGGGCTAGCTTTTACATCAAGACAGACTCTCGGAAATTTCGAGGCTGAGTCCACCTCCTCTTGGCCAGCCTGTCCCCACTTCAACTTTTCAGGTGATGGCCCTTTAACTCTTAATGAGTATGAGGTGGGACTTCTGTTGCCCCGCCTCCTAGACCAGCCAGCCAATTGGGACGCTGGTGGCTCTGCACACTGGTACTGCAAGCAGTTAGGGTGGGCCCATTCAGCAATAGATCCAGGGCCATCTGAGATTATTCTGGGACGAGAATAACAGTGAAGTAGGGGAGGGGGTTTCTGGGCATATCATGCTGGGCAAAGATAGAGGGAAAGGATGGATGTAGGGAGGCAAAACTATGGGAAAGGATCCTCAGATTCACACAAGGACTTGGGATTAAGTCTGACAGGTTACGCACTGAGGACAGGCTAGTCTGATACAATTGGTAGTGAGCTGAGGCCCCTAACTTTTGCCAACTTTGGATTGTATTGGGCAGACAATACAGCTAGTTCTGAAGAAGGATCATTGGATTCAAAATATTGTTTCGGCTTTCTCTCCACAGATGCTGCCAGACCGCTGAATTATTTTCCAGCAATTTTCTGTTTTTGAATGAAAAAGAATGGACTACTAGATAATAAGATTGGAAATGTTTCATTGCAAACATTGAATAAGGATGCAAATTCACTTTATCCCTGAACAAATTGGCCTCCCGACATTTCTGTACCAAGTTCACAAGAACAATTCAAAAATGAGATCAAACCATGTCTCCCCATCCTTGATACATGAACTGCAGAACATATATTAACCTTAAAGTTATACATTGTTCCTGACTAGATAATCTTGCTCAGACTTGTTTTTGTTTGTGTGGTGACTGAAATAACAAGGTATAATCAATGTTACTGAACTCCAAACTAACGTGCACCTAAAATCGCAATCTTTGAATGGTCAGATTTACATGATGATAAGTTTGTTATTTTGTCATACTCTGTAATTAATTTCTGATTTTCCTTTCAGAAAGGAGGCCTCTGTTTTAAAAACACTGAATTGCCAGTAAGCATTTACTTATTTTTTAAACATAGAACGACTGGGGTCAAAACGGCAGCCAAACATTAGATTCTGAATCTCTGTTTTGTATTCAATTTATAAGCAAAATCATTTGGCACTCAATATATAACTATGAATGGTCAGTCTTTGAGGTTCCTTTGTATAGAGATCAACAAATCTTTGGTCATTACAGACATGAGGTTATTGGAGGGGAGGAAGGGTGGGAAAGTGGAGCTGAGCCAGTTGATCAACCATGACCTTATTGACCATAAGACCATAAGACATAGGAGTGGAAGTAAGGCCATTTGGCCCATCGAGTCCACTCCGCCATTTAATCATGGCTGATGGGCATTTCAACTCCGCTTACCCGCGTTCTCCCCGTAGCCTTTAATCCCTTGTGACATCAAGAATTTATCAATCTCTGCCTTGAAGACATTTAGTGTCCCGGCCTCCACTGCACTCCGTGGCAATGAATTCCACAGGCCCACCACTCTCTGGCTGAAGAAATGTCTCCGCATTTCTGTTCTGAATTGACCCCCTCTAATTCTAAGGCTGTGCCCACGGGTCCTAGTCTTCCCGCCTAACGGAAACAATTTCTTAGCGTCCACCCTTACCACCCTTGAATAGCAAACCAGACTCAAGAGATGTGATGGTTTAGACTTGTTCTCATAACCTTATCTGAAATGAATACTTTTGGATTTGGCTGATGGTTTGATCATCCTGTGCTTCCATTATGAGAGCGATGGCCTCTCTCTCTCTCTCTCTCTCTCTCTCTCTCTCTCTCTCTCTCTCTCTCTCTCTCTCTTTCTCTCTGTCTATGCCCCTTGTGTCTGTGGCGTTTCTGTTATTGCCAATACTTCAAAGGCATTTTCTGGTCAATGATTTTCTTACGAGACCTGGCTCCTTGACATTCCTCTGGAAGTCTGTAGTTAATAGTGGCCAATGGTGGCTTGAATTCACTTCACCTCTTTTCCTCAGCTCTCAGCTAGAAGATTCATTGATACAACACCTACTGGCCTCCACTCCTTGACTAGGAAGATTGTGAGGGTAGTGAAGCCTCAACTGACATCACAATCCGAGCTTTTGAAACAAGAATGGATGACTGTCAACAAGGATCAGTTTTCAAAATGAAAGTTAGAATTTTTGGTGTGGTAGATTCTGATGGTTTGGCTTGTAAATGTTTCGCTTCAATCTGAGCCAAACAGAGGAGCAGAAACATTCGTGAAATAACCAAACTCAGAAAGGAGGGTATTTTTGGGGTTATGTTCAGCTTCAGTGCTTCCAGTCTAAGTAAGGAAAATGCAACTAAATAAGTTAATGACACCTTTATTGAGGAGATATAGCATCATGGATATTTACAGATCAATCAATATCCAGCTTGCATCGCCTTCCTGTTCAAAAACATCAGGAGGTTAATGAACCAGGTTTGGTTTTGCACCCTGCATGAAATTTAATCCTCAATATCTTGCAGCTCTTTACTAACTCTTGTTAGACAGAGAGAACCCATGGCACTGGGTGGAAATGGGAATCAAACTTGTTTGAGTTCCCCCTCAACCCTCACACTGGCACAGCCCCCGGCCCCACATTGTCTCTGGGCTCAGGTGACTAATATTGCAGTTAAAGTAGCTGAGTACATCACCAGCTAGCACAGGGCAAGTGCTAGCCTACTGTACCCAGAGTTGAACAGGGCGGGGGGGGGGGGGGGATTAAAGCCAACTTGTGAACTACTGCTTCTTGTGTAAGATTAATTTTTGGTAATATTTTGTTTCAGTCTCAAACAGGAAGAGTGCCAGATTCTATTTGGTATGAAACACATCTTCAAGCAAGTTATCTGGCATGCTCAGTAAGTTGTAGCTTTCAAATCACAAATGACCTGATGTGTTTGAGTTCTTATTCTTTGACAGAATGCGGGCTTTGCCCTTGTAGATTATTCCTAATTGCCCTAATGCTGCTGGTGAACTGCCATCATAGACCATTGCAGTCCATGTTGTGTAGTACTGGAAGTGGGAAGGGTCTACCTCAGGCCTTTGAGATTTTTCAAAATTGTTTAAAAGAATACAAAAAAACAGTCCTCATCCCTCATACCCTTACCTCCTGCACAAACACTCACCCATGTTATCCCTCATACCCACCTATGCCAACCTTTGTTCTCTCTACCCACCTCCACAACCCATTATAGCAATTACACTAACTTAATGCCAACTCACAACTCATCCCCCATATTTTTATATGTCCCACACCTTTTGCACTTGCATTTTGCTTAATATCTATCTTAGACAAGATGGTAGGATACAGACTGTGATTAAATAAACTTTGTAAATGTCTATTAATGAAATCACTGTTTTAAAACAAAATACCCTTAATGATAGAAAAAGAAACATTTGCTACATTTAACTTCCTTTAATCCTTCATATAAAAACACTTATATTTACTGTCCAACCTGAAAGGTTTCTAAGCATTTGGAGCTGTGCTGACAAACGCTCCACTGTGATAATGATAGGTTGTGATATCAGTTATGCAATATAAATCCCATAATTCCCTCAGGCTCATGTCAACAAGCAGTGTGAAACAGCAAGCTCTGATTTCAGAATGCAGACAGATTTTTTTTTAAAGCTTTCATTTCATTTCCTTGACAACTTGGCAGTTTCAAAGAATGAGCTGGATAATTCCTTTGAAAGCTTAACATTCCATATTTCCTTCCTGATATGTCTAAAGGATACTTGGTGCATTTTAGATATCCCACCAGTGAAATCGAACTCAAGGCAGCTACAATTTTATATGTGCAGCTTTCTCCATCAACCACAGCTGTACAAAGTAACCTGCCTGCTCTCTCCTGCCCCACACTGTGTCTTCACAAAACTTCACTCCAACATGTTTCAATTAGGAATAAATTTTCAAGATGTTTTCTCAGAGTGAGCGAGGATTGATTCAATAAATATGATCTGCAACCTCCTGAAACAGATGACACGAAGAGAGGATAAACATTATGACCAATCAGGGAGCGAATTTAAGGCTGAACACTGTACGTTTCTTAGAACATAGAACAGTACAGCACAGAACAGGCCCTTCAGCCCACGATGTTGTGCCGACCACTGATCCTTATGTATGCACCCTCAAATTTCTGTGACCATATGCATGTCCAGCAGTCTCTTAAATGTCCCCAATGACCTAGCTTCCACAACTGCTGCTGGCAACACATTCCATGCTCTCACAACTCTCTGTGTAAAGAACCCGCCTCTGACATCCCCTCTATACTTTCCTCCAACCAGCTTAAAACGATGACCTCTCGTGTTAGTCATTTCTGCCCTGGCAAATAGTCTCTGGCTATCGACTCTATCTATGCCTCTCATTATCTTGTATACCTCAATTAGGTCCCCTCTCCTCCTCCTTTTCTCCAGTGAAAAAAGTCCGAGCTCAGTCAACCTCTCTTCACAAGATAAGCCCTCCAGTCCAGGCAGCATCCTTGTAGACCTCCTCTGAACCCTCTCCAAAGCATCCACATCTTTCCTATAATAGGGCGACCAGAACTGGACGCAGTATTCCAAGTGCGGTCTAACCAAAGTTTTATAGAGCTGCAACAAGACTTCATGACTCTTAAACTCAATCCCCCTGTTAATGAAAGCCAAAACACCATATGCTTTCTTAACAACCCTATCCACTTGGGTGGCCATTTTAAGGGATCTATGTACCTGCACACCAAGATCCCTCTGTTCCTCCACACTACCAAGAATCCTATCCTTAATCCTGTACTCAGCTTTCAAATTCGACCTTCCAAAATACATCACCTCGCATTTATCCAGGTTGAACTCCATCTGCCACCTCTCAGTCCATCTCTGCATCTTGTCAATGTCCTGCTGCAGCCTACAACAGCCCTCTATACTGTCAACGACACCTCTAACCTTTGTGTCGTCTGCAAACTTGCTGACCCATCCTTCAATCCCCTCATCCAAGTCATTAATAAAAACTACAAACAGTAGAGGCCCAAGGACAGATCCCTGTGGAACACCACTCACCACAGACCTTCAGGCAGCATATTTTCCTTCTACTACCACTCGTTGTCTTCTGTTGGCCAGCCAATTCTGTATCAAGACAGCTAAGTTCCCCTGTATCCCATTCCTCCTGACCTTCTGAATGAGCCTACCATGGGGAACCTTCTCAAATGCCTTGTTGAAGTCCATATACACCACATCCACAGTTCGACCCTCATTAACTTTTCTAGTCACATTCTCAAAGAACTCGATAAGGTTTGTGAGGCATGACCTGCCCCTCACAAAGCCACGAATAGTTGATCTTTAATTATTCTATAATATTGACTAACAGATTACTTCCCAGCATTCTGTCTCACAATATATCTTTTTTTTTCAAAATTGCAGAAGTCTGTTTTGTCATTGAGAAACATGTGGTTATTACAAGTTTGCATCACACTGAGCCTGTGCATTTCTGTGTCCCTCTGAACGATGTGGGACTGCTGAACAGCATGGGGATTTGGCTATCTCTTACCCAGTTCTGATGTAGATCCCAGCATGAAAACCAGTTGGGAAAATTAATGCCAAGTTTGGTTTTGCAATCCTCCCCTTTCCCAAATTGGATTGAGTCGTCACTTCTTTCATCGTCAGATTCGACAATGTGAAGCTTTTCTAAGTGGAAACTAAAAGTCTTTTTTCTAACAAGAGTTTTTTTTTCACAACAAGATTTACAGTAACCAGACAGCCTGCCAGCTGCTCATGAACCTGGTGGTGTTGAGTGTGAACACCTTAGTTGATGGTGAGGCCTACATTCTATATAAAGATTTAAAATCCAGGTCAGTAAAACATCTTCGCTGCTCTCCTTTCGATGCCACAAATTTCGGTCTCTAATTTAATAAATCGTGCGTAATATCATACAGTTATCACTTCCTTCCTGTATGTATTAAGGGATAGTTTCTTGGGTACCAGTCAAAGTAACTATTCTTCACATGTGAGTCCAGAGAGCAAGTATTCTGAACCATCGCAGCCAAGCCCAGTCAACTGAATGAGAAGGCCACTGGGTTCAGGAACTGAGGCCAATTATAGTGCCCCCAGATGGCTGAACACAGGTGCTGCAGAATCAGTGTTTTGGCAAGGAGTGGGGAGAAGAAAGCGTGGGTGATGGATTGTTGGAGTTTCCTGACACAGTTCCCATCGGCACCATCAATGGTGATTTCTCTTCCTTTGAATGGAAAAATCAGAGGATGGGACCAGCGTTTGGATTTGCAGTGGGTTTGCAGATGTTGGTGTGCAGAAATTCCCATGTGCCCTCCCAGCCAATGCTGTAACAAATGAATCACTCAGTCAATGACTGTGATACATTTTGCTTCTTTCCACGGTATATCAATCAATAAAGATTAGAAGTCCCTCTTATCATGAAAAAACAATGACTGGGCTGTCCAGAAAACAGCCTTCTTGATTGGCACCCCATCAACCATCTTCACCATTCCACTTCCTCCATCTCTGACACACAGCAGTGTGTACCATCTACAAATGTACTGCAGCGACTCACAAAGATTCTTTGTAGAGCACCTTCTAATTCTGTGTCTTTCACCACCTCCAAGGACAATGACTGGAGATAAATGAATGACCACCATAACCTCTATGCCATGTGGCATGCTGTTCCTTCCGTGCCACACACCTTTCTGACTATATCGCCATCTCTTCACTGCAGCTGCATCAAAATCCTGAAGCTCCCTCACTAACAGCATGTGGGTATACCTACATGACATGGACTATAGTGCTTCAGGAATGTAGCACATCACCCCTTTCTCAAGGACTGGTTAGGAATGACCAATAAATACTGGCCCATTAAGCCATACTCACATCTTGAAAATAAACAAACAAATATTCCGGCTGGTATTTCACCTAAGACCATAAGACATAAGAATAGAAGTAAGGCCATTCGGCCCATCGAGTCCACTCTGCCATTCAATCATGGCTGATGGGCATTTCAACTCCACTTACCCACATTCTCCCCGGAGCCCTTAATTCCTTGTGACATCAAGAATTTTTCAATCTCTGCCTTGAAGACATTTAGCGTCCCGGCCTCCACTGCACTCTGCGGTAACGAATTCCACAGGCCCACCACTCTCTGGCTGAAGAAATGTCTTTGCATTTCTGTTCTGAATTGACCCCCTCTAATTCTAAGGCTGTGTCCACGGGTCCTAGTCTCCTCGCCCAACGGAAACAATTTCTTAGCATCCACCTTTTCCAAGCCATGTGTTATCTTGTAAGTTTGTATTAGATCTCCCCTTAATCTTCTAAACTCCAGTGAATACAATCTCAGGATCCTCAGCCGTTCCTCGTATGTTAGACCTGCCATTCCAGGGATCATCCGTGTGAATCTCCGCTGGACACGCTCCAGTGCCAGTATGTCCTTCCTGAGGTGTGGGGACCAAAACTGGACACACTACTCCAAATGGGGCCTAACCAGAGCTTTATAAAGTCATTATAAAGCTTTGTAAAGAATATAAAAGCACAACGGTGCCTTCTTGAGATAAATGACAACATTGCATTCGCTTTCTTAATCACGGATTCAACCTGCATGTTTACCTTTAGAGAATCCTCGACTAGCACTCCCAGATCCCTTTGTACTTTGGCTTTACGAATTTTCTCACTGTTTAGAAAGTAGTCCATGCTTGTATTCTTTTTTCCAAAGTGCAAGATCTCGCATTTGCTCACATTGAATTCCATCAGCCATTTCGTGGACCACTCTCCCAAACTGTCTCGATCCTTCTGCAGCCTTCCCACTTCCTCAGTACTATCTGCCTGTCCACCTAACTTCGTATCATCGGCAAACTTCACTAGAATGCCCCCAGTTCCTTTATCCAGATCATTAATATATAATGTGAACAGCTGCAGCCCCAACACTGAACCCTGCGGGACACCACTTGTCACCGGCTGCCATTCCGAAAAAGAACCTTTTATCCCAACTCTCTGCCTTCTGTCAGACAGCCAATCCTCAATCCTCGAGCTCACCTCAAACACCATGGGCCCTCACCTTGCTCAGCAGCCTCCCGTGTGGCACCTTATCAAAGGCCTTTTAGAAGTCTAGATAGACCACATCTATTGGGTTTCCCTGGTCTAACCTTCTTGTCACCTCTTCAAAGAATTACAACAGGTTTGTCAGGCAAGACCTCCCCTTACTAAATCCATGTTGACTTGTTTTAATCCGACCCTGCTCTTCCAAGAATTTAGAAACCTCATCCTTAATGATGGATTCTACAATTTTACCAACAACCGAGGTTAGGCTAATTGGCCTGTAATTTTCCATCTAAGTCTTTCCCAACCCTGTATCACCACCCTTTTATGAGTTATGCACAGGAATAATGCCTTAAAAAGGCTTCAAAACAAAGATGATTACATCTGGAGAGATGATATAAATCTCAGTGAATATTTAACTGATGATACATTTCCGTACTGTATGACTCTATGACTCTGTAATTTGCCTGATGAAATAGTGATAAGAAAGAGGTATTGGTACATTCTTTTCAGGGGGGAATAAGACAGGTTCAGTGGATCAAGTGACAGTAAGAGATTGTTTTGGGGTCAGCAGTCATAGTAAAATAGTTTTGATTAGTGAGGGACAGAAAAAAGAAACATTCCAGAGTAAAAGTATTTAACTTGAGGAGGACTAGCATCAATGTGATCAGAACAGATTAGTCCTTGGTAATTTGAAATCAAAGACTGACAGGTAAACCAGTAAAGGAAAGTAGGTTGCCTCAAAATACAGAATGTTTTGGTTACAGTCAAGGTATATTCCCAAAAGGGAAATGAAAACCAAATCCTCATGACAGAAAGGATGTAAAAAGAAAGTGAAATGAAGCAGGTAAAGAGTGCATTCAGTTCACAATACAAGAACGAACCTGACTGAATATAGAAAATACAGAGAGGATGTGTAAAAGGAAATAAGAGAAACAAAGGGTTAGCATGAGTAGAGATTGGCAGCTAAAATAAAAGGGAGTACAATCTTCTATATGCACTTACATAATGAAAGAATGGTTACAGGCAAACTAGGGCCAATTAAAGGCGGGTTATGCTTGGAGACTGGGAACTTGTCTGCGATAGAAAATGTGTAATGTGTATTTTTTTTAACCAAGGGAAAAGATGCTGACAGTAAATATTGAAAGAGGAGGTCACTAAGCCACTGAAAGGGTGAAACGTTGGTGCAGAGAAGGTTTCAGAATTGCTGGCAGTATTTAAATTTGACAAGTCACCTAGACTAAAGAAAATCTGAACAAAATCCGAAAGAACTGCAGATGAAGTAAATCAGAAACAAAAACAGAAGTTGCTGGAAAAGCTCAGCAGTCTGGCAGCATCTGTGGAGAGAAATCAAAATTAACTTTTAAGGTCCGGTGACCCTCAGATCAGGGAACTGAGGGAAGTGTAGTTGGAGATAGAGCAGGCACTGGTATTGCCAGAGAATTGGAGACTTGTAAATGTTACACCTCTGTTCAATATAGGGAATAAGGACAAACTTAGCAACTTCAGTGTCAATGGTAGCCGAGATGTGGAGATGCCATGTTGGATTGGGGTGGACAATGTCAGAAGTCACACAACACCGGGTTATAGTCCAACAGGTTTATTTGAAATCACAAGCTTTCAGAGTGCAGCTCCTTCATCAGAGGAAGTGAAGGGAAGCACTAGGTATCTGTCACCACTTCTTTTGACAAAGGAGCAGTGCTTTGAAAGTTTGTGATTGCTAATAAACCTGTTGGTCCATAACCCGGTGTCGTGTGATTTCTGACTTTAGCAATGACAGGGCAGTCAGTTTAACAGTGGTCAGGGGCGAGTGCTGCGATTGGAGATTTTAGAAGTGAAGATTTGGGGAAAAGATTGATCTTCCCTTAAAAAAATTCAAATCAACTTATTAAAACCAGAACATATTTGGTAATGGAAACTCACGTCAATTAACTTGATGGAGTTTTTTGATTAAATTGCAGAAGGAATTGATGAGGGTAAGATGGCCGATGTGATGTACATAGCCTTTCAAAAGGCACTTGATAAAGTATCACCTAACTGCCTTGTCAGCAAAGGTGAAATCCGTGGTATAAAAGAGGCTGTAGCATTAGATTGGCTGAGTGACAGAAAACAGAGAGTAGTGGCCATCAGTTATTCTTCAAACTGGAGGATGGTATATAATGAAGTCCCCCAGCGGTCGTTAACAGGATTTCAACTTTTCACAATGGCTATTAAAGGTTAAGGGAAACTCGCTACAGTCCAACCAAACCATAAGTCTGCTCTCTCATTAGAGAGAGAGACCAGTATTAATGACTGAGACTTCAGTGTGCAGGACACAATTTCACACTGATTACAAACCAGTTGATCTTTACATACACCTCTCCTGAGTAAGAAAGCTGTATAACATGCAGATGGTACAATGCCATCTGTTTGACTTTTAGCAAAATCTCCCTGTGGATTTGTTTGCTGCTCAGCTGGAGGGGAAAGAAAGTCTTTGGTTAGAGGCTGCCATCAACAAACCTTTGGAATTATGAAAAGTTCTGTTATCTCAGTAATAAATTACAGAGCAGAATAAAAAGGTAAATATGCTCACCCTTGTGTCATTATTTCAGCTGTTTATTTGTTCATAGGATGCAGGTATCACTGGCTTGGCCCACATTTATTGTCCAGAGTCAACCACGTTGCTGTGGGTCTGGAGTCATATGTAGGCCAGACCAGGTAAGGCTGGCAGATTTCCCTTCCTAAAGGATATTAGTGAACCAGATGGGTTTTAATGTCAATGGCTACGTAGTTGCCATTGTAATAGCTTTTTTACCTTTTAAAAATTCCAGATTGCCTGCCCCAATTCAAATGTTACCATCTTCCCTTACAGGATTTGAACCTTAGACCATTAGCTTGAAACTCTAGGTTACTAGTTCAGTAACATTACCACCATGCCCCCCAACCCCGCCTCACCCTGCCCCGTAACCTCACTTCCTACAAAGTATATGAATTGTGAATAGTCCATGTTGCAAGATAATGGCTTTTTATTGTACTTGGTACCATGCCACTGTGGTGCCAAGTGTTTTTCTACTTCATTGGAAGTGGCATGAGAACAGGTTAAAGCTTTTCTGAGCTACAGGCTCCTGACCGGAATGAGCAACTACACTTGTTTCTTCTTGTCCCTGAACCCTAACTGATTGCAATGCTTTCACATTCTCACCAGATACAATCAACTGAGTCAACACTGTCCAGGACTCAAAACCAGGAGCCATCCTGTTTGTGTGAGTCGGTATCAAAAATATACTTCATCAGCAAAGTCTGTGACTCTTCCGTTCTTGATGAGAGCGCAGAAAGGAATGTTGTAATTAGGTTGTGGCTCTAATGGAAAGTTCTGGATGAGTGCAGCTGCACAATCGGCTGCACTCAGTAACTAGTGAATTGAGGAATAATAATTGTAAACATGTCTAGTCTGCATACAATCTCAAGCATCTTCATGGCTGATTGACCCTTGGGACAACAGCATTGTCTTCTGAGGATTCTTGGCCTTTACCCACTATATTTAGAAAAATGAGAGGTGATCTCATTGCAACATGTAAAGTTTTGACAGGGATCGATATGGTAGAAATAGGAAGGATGGTTCCCCTGACTGGGGGATCTGGAACCAGTGAACGCAGTCTCAGAATAACGGGCAGACTATTAAGGATTGAAATGAGAGGAATTTCTTCACTGATTGGGTGGTGAATCATTGGAATTCCCAATTCCAGAGGGCTTAATTAATGATCACTAGTTTTCTGGATATCACATAAGGAGATAATGTAGCAAGATGGGGTTGACATAGGTCAACTATGATGTAGTTGAAGGGTGTATCAGGATGATGTTCTAAATGGCCTACTCTTATTTGAATGCTCCTTTGATACAGCACTGCCTATTGAAGATTCTAATGTTCTCATTATTCTGTTCAAGTCCCTCCATGGTCTGGTCCCACCCTAACTCTTAATAATCTCTAGCCATACAACCTTCACTGATCCCTGCATTCCTTCAATGATAAAAATCACACAACACCAGGTTATAGTCCAACAGGTTTAATTGGAAGCACACTAGTTTTCGGAGCATCTACCACTTCCTCAGGAAGCTCATTCCACACACAAACCACTCTCTGTGGAAAAAGAAAACTGCCCCTCAAGTGACTCTCATGCAAGAAAGAGAAGCATGACCAATGAGAGACTCCCCCAAGCAAGTTGGAAGGACTCGCAAGTTGACTGTCAAGCTGCTTGACTATGTCATGAATGTTCTATCCACAGCCCCCAGTCATTTAATACCATCCCAGGGCTCAATGGGTCTAGCTTATGAGTTTTACTTGTTAGATGTTTCTGCTAGCTCAACAAGTTGGTACAGCCATCTAAACTAATTTGTTTCATTCTGAGACAAGGACACATCACTGCCTTAACACTGAGTACACTTCACCTGTACTTTATTGGCTTTGAAGCTGATTAGATTCAGTACATGGTTGTCCTGCCCGTGGATCAGAGGCTCAACTTCCACTCTAAGGTTTGGGGGCTGTGGATAGAACATTCATGACATAGTCAAGCAGCTTGACAGTCAACTTGCGAATCCTTCCAACTTGCTTGGGGGAGTCTCTCATTGGTCATGCTTCTCTTTCTTGCATGAGAGTCACTTGAGGGGCAGTTTTCTTTTTCCACAGAGAGTGGTTTGTGTGTGGAATGAGCTTCCTGAGGAAGTGGTAGATGTGGGTACAGTTACAACATTTAAAAGACATTTGGATGGGTACATGAATAATAAATGCTTGGGGGGCTATGGATCACACGCAGGCAGGTGGGACTGGGTTAGTTGGGATTATGGTTGGATTAGAAAGGCCAACATTTATTGCCCATCCCCAATTGTCCATGAACTAAGTGGTTTGTTTGGCCATCGAGGAGGGCAGTGAAGAGTTAACTATCTTGCTGTGGCCCATTTCCTTCCCTAAAGGGCATTAAAGAGTTAAATGAGATTTTACAACAATTATGACTGTTGATTACAGAACATGTGGTCCCTAACTCTGAGACCAGCTTTGTAAACCAGATTTTTATTAGAGTCATAGTCATGGAGTTAACCAACACAGAAACAGACCCCTCGGTCCAACCATAATCCCAACTAACCCAGTCCCACCTGCCTGCATGTGACCCATATCCCTCCAAGCATTTATTGTTCACATGCTTACCCAAATATCTTTTAAACGTTATAACTGTACCCACATCCACTACTTCCTCTGAACGTTCATTCCTGACATAAGGCACTCTCTGTGTTAAAAAAAATTGTCCCTCAAGTTTTTTAAAAAAATCTTTTGCCTCCCACCTTAAAAATATGCCCCCTGGTCTTGAATCGCCTTCCCTAGTGAAAAGGCACTTGTGATTCACCTTATCTACAGCAGTTGTGGTGCAATTTCAATCCACATTTCCCAGAGTTTAGTGTCAGCCTGTGGATTTCTTGTCAGTAAAATCAACTCTTACGTTGCCATCTACCCCTTGATTTACAGTGGTGTCCCTTAATCCATAATCACTTGTTTCTCCCTGGAGCAGAGATACTTGTAGGCTGTGGCTTATGGTTAGGAGAATCGACGTTTTGGGCATAAACCCTTCTTGACTTATGCCCGAAATGTCGATTCTCCTGTTCCTTGGATGCTGCCTGACCTGCTGCGCTTTTCCAGCAACACATTTTCAGCTCTGATCTCCAGCATCTGCAGTCCTCACTTTCTCCTGTGGCTTATGGTTGCACAATTGTGCAAACACTGCATAAAGGCAAATTGTACATTCTTTTAAACTTGGAGTGGAGGAATGAATTTACCCTCTAACCTTGAATTAACAATATATTGACAAGTATTCTTGTAACAGAAAAGGTATTTCTTGGCAAAGAGTTTGAGTTGTGTTTTACGAGTTCACTGGGCAATTGATGGCAAAGTTCTTTGAAGAATTCTTGGCGTTAGGTTCAAATAGAGATGGTTGGCCGGTGGTAATGTCACTGAATTAATAATCTAAGACTAAGACTAATGTTGTGGGGACATGGGTTTGAAGTCGCCATAGTGGATAGTGAAATTTGAATTTGAGTTTTTAGAAGCTAAGCTAATGGTGATCACGTAATCATAAAAACTCACCCAGTTCAGCAATGTCCTTTATAGAAGGAAATTTGCCATCCTTACCTGATCTGGCCTATATATGTCTCCAGACCCACAACAATGTAGTTAACTCTTAAATTTTTCCTGAAGCAAGCCGTTCAGTTCAAGGACATCTAGGGATGGGAATTAAATGCTGTCCCAGCCGTCGCTGCTCACATCACATGAAGAAATATGTTTTAAGATTAATTGGTGTCACGTGTTGGACAATAATATTTTCTGAGCTTGTGATGGTTACCTTGTAATGATGGTTCTTATTGACAAAGAAAGGTTACTGAATTGTTCATTAGTTTTTGGGATGGCTGATCTGTGTTCATTTTAATTCTTCCCTTTCCATTGCAGTACTGAGTTCCTACCGAAACTCTTTTATGTGGACACGAATATAGCAGCATCTCTATGGCAAATGGCTCCTCAGGGACTCTCTTTCACAAAGGATTCACAGGCAAGTGCATGGTGATGTCCATATAGTGACAGGGGCAGAGTCAGCCTCCTCCTGGTTAATCTAACTGGTAGTTGAGTGGTATCCAGAAGGCAGCAATATCTAATTGATGACAATAAATGTATGACCATGTACAGTAGCTTGTTATCAGGGATAGCTAATGAGGTGTCAGGCCAGTTAGTGAAAAATCTGCATTTTAGTAGCTGCATTTATGTCTACGGTGGCTCCATGACAAAAAATAATTTGAAGCATTTTGAGGTGTCCCAAGGATTATTAGAAAAACAAGAATTGCATTTATATAATAACTTCCACAGCTGTCCATCAGACCCCTTAACCTCATTCGTTGTTGACATACCTTTTCCCAATCCTGACAACCTGTTGTCCTTATCCTTTAATACCGATGCAGGTTAAAGGTTAGGTGAACAACGCCCTGGATCTCAAAAGGAAAGAGTAAAGGCATCTAAACAATGTTGCTGTTATCGATGTGCCAATCAGTCAGTAACATGTGGTAAAGAGTAGATGCCTTGGAATTGCTACAAGTTGTTGCATGGTATCAACTCCTCCACATTTAATTGTGGAATCTCTGCACTGTGGGCGCAGGACATTCGGCCCACAAAGTCCACACAGACCCTCTAAAGAGCATTCTACTTTATCACCCCACATTTCCCATGGCCAATCCACCCTAACCTGCACATCTGTGGACTGTGGGAGACAACCCACACAGACGCAGGAAGAATGTGCAAACTCTACACAGACAGTCACCCAAGGCTGGAATCAAACCCAGGTCCCTGGTACCCTGTGAGGCCATAGTGCTAACCACTGAGCACTATGCCACCTCTTTACCCTTGGGATGTCAGCAGCTCATTCTCTACCTCAATCATGTGGTTGTTGCTTTTGCATTTCAGTCACTCATTAAACAGATAGTTGTCTAATATTTAATTGTGTAAGTACCATTTTAACATCATGACAGTGAAATGTGGAGCACATTACCCCAGTTTTTGATTTGTGATTGCTAATTTTAAAATATATCAAATTTTACTTTTTTGTTCTTACTGCCTTTCTGTCACTTTTTATAAAAACACAATCTTTTTCTTAGATCTTGAATTCACGCATTTTAATTCACCTTGCCCCCCCCCCCAGCCTCTGCACTTATTTATCAATCATTATTTTTACCTTGGTCTTTGGAGATATCTTATCCCATTGTCCAGCAAGATTCAAACTGCCCTGTTGTCCTTGCCACGCTGTTTGCAGCTAATGCTTCAAACAGCTTTTATGGCAAATGTTTTCTGTCTCTAAGTACACACAATCATTGTTGATTCTCAACTTCAGCAAAACCAGAGCACTTGTCTTTTCTGTAACTTGCTGATGGCATCAACAGTTCAATAAGAATGTAGACTATGAGAATTCAATGTAGCACCAAAAGATTTAATAAATCAATATTTTTGGAATGAGGTGAAATTGGACCGCTAAATATTCCTGTTCATGTTGCTGGGAGTATGATGTGGGAATCAACGGATAGGGAGGGAAGACCATATTATGAAATAACTAACCATGATCTCTGTCAAATAGTGGAGCAAGCTTGATGGGCCAAATGATCTACTCCCTCTCCTCTTTCATAAGTTCCTTCAAGTCTAAGCTGTTAGCCACCACAAACTGAGTCAAAGAACATACTATAAGTAATAAATATAACTCCTTCTCAATAATATGGTTTTTAATATACTTTCCCAAATGTGAGTAGCTAGAACATCTAAATCTCGCTTTCAGTGTTGGGGAAATGCTCATTTGATTGTTCCTAGATGTTTGACAAGTGGATATGAAAGTTGGCATAGTGTAATTGCATTATGGCTCAGCAGTACCATTCCTGCTTGGGAGTTAGACAATTGTAGATTCAAGTTTCACTCCCAGCCATCACATCAGTGCAGTACTACAAGGGTGCTGCTCTGCTGTTTTCAGATGAGGTACTGCATTCACAGGTGACTATAGCAAGCCAAATGGATGTTAGTCAGGAGCTACACAAGTTCTCCTTGGTGTGCTGGCCAGTACTTATTCATAAAACATGTGATCAAGTCTCAAAATTCATTGCTGTATATAGATTGACTCGCATGTTTGC
This sequence comes from Chiloscyllium punctatum, assembly GCF_047496795.1. NCBI lineage: Eukaryota > Metazoa > Chordata > Chondrichthyes > Orectolobiformes > Hemiscylliidae > Chiloscyllium > Chiloscyllium punctatum. The sequence goes on from NC_092764.1 coordinate 17,769,617, forward strand.
TGCATTTTAAAAGTACCTTTGACTTTAGTTATATCAGCCTCACAAACTAACGTCTATATTCTATCAACACTTTTTTGTGTGAATGGTCATCAAAGTAGTCATGACCAAATAATCTGCTTTTTGGGAATTTTGGTAGCAGGATTGATTCCTAGGACACCTGGAATTACTCCCCTCTTTTTCTTCAAAAAGGTGCTATGGAATTTTTTTTACATCGTCCTGGACAGCCAATTGGGATCTCAGGTTAACATTTCACCTTAAAGCTGGCATCACCAGAAGTGCAGTGTCCCCTCAGTATTGCAGTCAGTCATGATTTATTATATATTTGAGGAGAAAGTGAGGACTGCAGATGCTGGAGATCAGAGTTGAAAATAGTGGTGCTGGAAAAGCACAGTAGGTCAGGCAGCATTTGAAGAGCAGGAGAGCGATGTTTCGGGCATAAACCCTTTGTATAGGCACTTGAACCCGGCATTTTACTGACCAGAGGCAAAAGTGTTACAAATTGCACAACAGCTTGTGGCCAAGTCTGCTTTGGCAGGAAAGCATTTTGGGATGTCCGGAAGTCAGAAATGGGCACCATGTAAAAGCATTGTCTTTCTTAATGATCATCAAAAGCAAGTCAATAAACGACTGACAGATATGAAAGTTACACTGACCTTACTGCCTCCAGAGTTAGTTGCAAATGTTTTCTCAATAATTTGGCAATACCAATGTCATGAGCTTTTGGTTTAAATCAATGCATAGCAATTCTCCATATTTGCACCAATAACTGCTTGCAGTCTAAAATCACCTGTTCAATTGGATTAAAAGCTAAGCTGTAAAATTAGCTGTGTAAAAGCCAGATGTCCTGGACTGATTTCAAGAATATGATACAACCTCTGGGTTTTGCTAACCATTATCAAGCTCTCTGATTAATCTCATGGATTGTAATGTCAGCTGAATTGTGAGGTTAGCTCCTTACACCATAGTCATCCCAATGGGAGCAACCATTCCTCCATCCATTTAATGGGTAATTGAGTTGAAATTTGTGAAATTTATTGGCTTCCAGTTTCCTTGTCAACCATTCCATTTCCCATTGGGCCTTATTTCTGTCAGTTGAGGTATAACACAGGCTGCCCCTTTCCTCTCACCTATTACGCTACCTTGCCTTGTGTGAGTAAAGTATTGGTCAGAGTCGCTTTGCCAACTAATCATAACCCTTTCACTTGCAGTATAAGCTGTTGTTAGCCTTGAAATTTGGCATTCTTGTGTCTGTCGTGATGAGTGCAAAATGGAAAGTTCCAACGTCAAGTCACTTTCATTTCAGCAATACACAAATTCTGTATCTTTGTGAACTTGCTCAGCAACCTTTGCAGTGCCCCTTTTACATTTTGTTTGTCAACAGATTGCCTTGAAAGTTGTGAAATATGATGCTCGTGGGAATTTTCTGGGCTGGGAAGATGTCAGAGGGGGCACTTTACAGGTGAGATGTATCTTATGTCTCTCTGGTTTTGCTTACGTGACAATGTAAATGGTTTAAAAGTGTTGGGTGTGAAAGCCCCAGTGCATCAGTTAGAACCATTGAGTTACAGAGGTCTACAATATGAAAAAAGGCCCTTCGGTCCATCAAGTCCGTGCCATTCAAAAACCACCTAATTATGGGGCAGCACAGTGGCTCAGTGGTTAGCACTGCTACCTCACAGCACCAGGGACCTAGGTTTGATTCCTGCCTCGGGTGAATGTCTGTGTGGAATTTGCACAATCTCCCTGTGTCTGCATGGGTTTCCTCCGGGTGCTCTGGTTTCCTCTCACAGTTCAAAGATGTGCAGGCCAGGTAAATTGGCCATGCTAAATTGCCCATAGTGTTCGGTGCATTAGTCAGGGGTAAATATAGGGTAGGGGAATGGGTCTGGGTGGGTTACTCTTCAAGGGTCAGTCTGGACTTGTTGGGGCGAAGGGCCTGTTTCCATACTGTAGGGAATCTAATCTATTCTCATCCCATTTTCCTGCACTCAGCTCATTACCTTGTGTACCTTGGCATCACAGATGTACATCTAAATACAAAAATGTTATGAGGGTTTTTATCTCCACCAATCTTACTGGCAGTGAGTTCCAGATTCTGGCCACACCCAGACGATTATTTTTTTCCTCACCTCCCCTCTGAACCTCCTGACCTTACCTTAAGTTTATACCACTGGTCATTGATCCCTCCAGCAAGAGAAACGTCCCTTCCAATCTACCTGTGCCCCTCATAATTTTGTACATTGCAATCAAGTTCCCCCTCAGACTCTTCTGCCCTAAGGAAAACCTCTCCAGTCTGTCCAATTTCTCTTTATAATTGAAACTCTCCAGCCCAGACACCATCCTCTGCACCCTCTCTGGTGCCATCACATCCTTCCTATAATCTGGATTCTAGAACAGCACACAGTGCTCTAGTTGTGGCCTAACCAACATTTTATACAGTTCCAACATCACCTGCCTGCTCTTAAACTCTATCCCTCGGCTGATAAAGGCAAATATCCCACATGCCATCTTAACCACTTTATCTACTTTGTTTTGGGGATGGTCCTTACCCTGCTCTTGATCCAAGCACCTCCCTGATGGGATTTGACAGGAGAACCCGGAGAAAGTGAGAGAGTGCATCAGTATGGGGAAGTTGTGTAGCAATGGGGTGATGGAAGTCCTGATGGTGATGAAGGAATGCAAGCTGGTGCCCAAATGTCTGGGAAAGATCATTGATCTGAGATGTTAGCTGTATTTGTCTTTCCAAATGTATTGTCTAGTCTGCTAAGCATTTAATTTCAGATTTCCAACATCTGAACTCTTTTGCTTTGGTTCTTGTGCAGTAGCATACATCATAAAGTAAACTTTAGAGTTCATTGCACTATTGATCTTGTGAAAAGAAATATTTGAGATAATCTGGATAAACAGCTTTAGTTGAGAATGAATAAAATACAGCAATTTTCACTTAGTTATTTAATTACTTCAATCTGACTAATGCGCATATTTGTCATTCTTAATAGCTATGCCCTGACACTCAAATACTGCTGGATGCTGCCTTCAAGTTTGGCTCTTCCTATGTCCAGTCTGTGAGTAGAGATCAATGTGGGCAGACTTCCCTGTTTGACTATTTGTTTGAACTAAGTTGAAATGTTTTGAGGATTTTCTCTTCCCTATTCTTCCGGGTGAAATCTCATAGACTCATGGACCTTTACAGTACAGAAAGAGACCATTCAGCCCATTCAGTCTATGCCAATCAGGTTACACTCAATCCATTTTCCAGTTTTTGACCGATAGCCTTAGAGGCAATGGCAATGCAAGTGAATATCTAAATACTGCTTAAATGTTATTAAATCATGACTGGAATATATTGAATTGAATTGAATTTACTGTCACATATACCGAGGCACAGTGGAAAGCTTTGTCTTGCGAGCATATAGGCAGATCACAGAGTTAAGTAGCATAGATAGTAAATAATAGGTAAACAGCGGCAAAAACACAAACACAGGTACAAGTGAAAGATAAGAGTTTGTGAGTCCGTTCAGTGTTCTAACAACAGTAGGATAGAAACTGTTACGAAACCAGTTGGTATGTGTGTTCAGGCTTCTGTACCTTCTCCCTGAGGGTAGAGGTTGTAGAAAAACATTGCCAGGGTGGGATGGATCTTTGAGAATGCTGACAGCCTTTCCTTGACAGCGGGCCTGGTAGATGCACCCTAGAGATGGGAAGTTGGCTTTTGCGATTGTCCGGGCCGGGTTCACCACTCTCTGTATCCGTCTCCAATCTTGAATGGTACAGTTGCCATACCAGGTTGTGATACATCCAGACAGAATTCTCTCGATGGCGCACCTATAAAAGTTGCCAATGGTATTCGCTATCATGCCAACTTTCCTCAGCTGCCTGAGGAAGAAGAGATGTTGTTGGGCCTTTGTAACCAGTGTGTCCACATGAAGAGTCCAAGAAAGCTTGTTGTGGATGACCACTCCCAGGAGCTTGACAGTCTCTACTCATTCCACCTCTGTGCTGTTAATGTGTGTGGGGGGAGGGAGGCATCAGTAACATCCCGCCGAAAGTCAGTAATAAGTACCTTGGTTTTTGCTGGCATTGAATGCTGGGTTGTTCTCAATGCACCATTTTTCCAGGTCTTCCACCTCCCTTCAGTAGTCCGTTTCACCATCTGAGATTCGACTGACTGTGGTGGCGCCATCAGCAAACTTATAAATGGCATTAGTCTGGTATTTGGCGGCACAGTCATGGGTATACAGTGAGTATGGTAGGAGGCTGAGTACGCACCCCTGGGGGCGCTCCAGTGGTTGAGTGCTAGTGAGGATGAAATATTGTCCCCAATCTTCACTGAAAGTGGCCTGTGGGTCAGGAAACTGAGGATCCAGTTGCTGAGAGTGGGGCTTAGTCCGAGATCCCTAAGTTTAATAACCAGTCTCGAGGGGATAATGGTGTTGAAGGCTGAACTGTAGTCAATGAGTAGGATATATAAAAGGATGTATTTATTATATCCTAATAATTTGTAAACAAAGGGATTCTCCCATTATCTATTGCCAATAGCCTCTGTCAGTGAAGTATTGAATCCAGTGTGTTGGAGTTTTGAGATGAGATAGATGAAATAGATTGGATGCAAAATTCCTTGGATTTTATGAAGTAAACAACACACAGACTGAGTTGGATTTCCTGGTCCTGCAATTGTAAACCATCTGTCCAGGTTGGGGCTGGAGGGAGTGGGGAGTTGTAGAGGGTGCAGGTGGGGAGAGGTGGGTGTAGAAAATGGGGAAAGGAGCATGGAATTTGTCCCGACCTCCGTCTCCTGAAATGTATATTTTTCATTTACTTAACCTGGAATTCCCTGAGGTATCCAGTGTGCTGCTGTATCAGTGACTGTCTCTGCCGATGGTGCTGATACGTTTTACAAACTGTGGCACTTTGAATGGGTGGTCATGCACATGAGCTGACCAGTCTCAAAATACATTACAGGCAGTGTCATACATTTATATCATTAAAAGTAGCACAGTATCATTTCATAGTCGAACTGTGCTGTGTAAATGCCTTTGAGCCTGTTTAATCCAAACAAGCAAACAATGAGAAAGGTTGCCAATTGTTTTCAGAAGTGCTTTTGTTCTAAGCCTAATCTAACTGACAAACTGTGGAAATGATTTCTTGTGCAATGTAAGTAGGATTTGGAGACAGCGTTCGGGAGCAAGTGAATCTTACTATTTTGTTGCAGTGCAAGATTCGGATCTCAGATCTTCTCAGTCGATTCCCAGAGCCCATCCTTTATGAGCTCTTTCTCATGTTCAATGATAGTCAAGGACTGCAAAAGGTCTGGCCCATCCCTATTCGCAATCTGAATCTCGACAGGAATGATATACGTAAGTTATGGTGTTTAATCACTTCCTGATATCCTCTTACCTTTGTACCAGGAACCCACTTTCAGGCATTTGGCTGCTTTCTGGATGACATTAGTTGAGGAGGGTTATGCTGACATAGTTATAATATCACTGAACAAACAGCTTAGAGGGCTTCAGTGATATGGGTTCAAATCATGGTGACCAGGAAACTACCATTGATTGTTGTAAAAGTCCATCTGGTTGGCTCATGCCCATGAGGGAAGGAAATCTGCCATCCTTACCTGGCCTATGTGTGACTCCTGACTCACTGTAAAGTGGTTAATTCTTAACTACCCTCTGAAATGCTCAAGCAAACCACTTAGTTAAAGGGCAACTAGGGATGGATAATAAATGCTGGCGTTGCCAGTGACACCCATGTCCTGGGAAGTAATTTAACAAAGTTCTTGGTGAGTCATCTCAGTCAGGAAGGACCATATGAAGCCTGCCAACAGCTATGCATTCATCAGACCGTTCTGGGCAGTAGCAACTAATACTCAACTCAAAGGAAAGCACTGCCCTTGCTGGAAATCTGAAATAAAAACAGAAGATGCTGGAGATCCTGCCAGGTCTGCTGAGTTTCTTCAGCATTTTCTGTTTTTTATAGCGACTCATAGTCTAAACATATAGTTCACGAAAACCCAATATTCTCATGGATGGTGTTATGGGGGCAATGAGTTTTAGTGAACTAAATGTCGAAAGTATCACCTGCTATAAAAACAAATTGCTGGAGCAAATCAGCAGGCGAGGTTTATAAAATCACAAGGGGCGTGGAGAGGGTAAACAGGTCTTTTCCCTGGGGTGGGGGAGTCCAGAAATAGAGGGCATCGGTTTACGGTGAGGGGGAAAGATATAAAAGAGACCTAAGGGGCAATGTTTTCGTGCAGAGGGTGGTACGGTGCATGGAATGAGCTGCCAGAGGAAGTGGTGGAGGCTGGTACAATTACAATATTTAAAAGGCATCTGGATGGATATATGAACAGGAAGAGTTTAGAGGGATATGGGCTAAGTGCTGGCAAATAGGACTAGATTAATTTAGGATATCTGGTCAGCATGGATGAGTTGGACCTAAGTGTCTGTTTCCATGCTGTACATCTCTCTGATTCTGTGACCAGCAGGGTCTGAAGTTCCAAACCAGTAAAGAAAGAGCACCTCATCACTGAACCAATAGCAAACTCCCTCAAGGACAACACATGCCTTAAATGGACACTCAGCATGAACTGTGTGAAACACTGTCCATTACTCGGAAGTTAGTGATGACCCAAACGGTGATTATCACCATGGATCACATTGTGTGCTTTGTCTCCAAGTTTAAACATTCTGTAGGTGATGGGGCAAACCTCTGTGTACCTGTACCTGTCCTCAGTACAGCCAACATAAGAGATTCAGGAAGGGCAAGTATATATGAACTCTTCCTTATTTCCTATTATTTCCTATTGCAACCTGCTGAACAAGGTCAGCTGCAAGAGACACCTTATTTCTCCTCTAGACATGTCAGGGGGCCCACTGATTAGGTAAACTGTACATCTCATTAGGAAATGGCATGATTGTAATGAGGTCAGCCAGGTGGACCTTATAGAATATGAGTTCCCCGATTGGGGCTGTTAATCTGGTCCAACCAGGGAGCCCTGGCTGACAGATAAAAACAGGAGTGTCAGACATCCTGTTCGCTCTGAGAGCTGGCTCAGAGGAACTGGTTCAGAGTCAAGGGCTCTCCATGTGTGAACAAAGGGTGACTTGGTGACGGGATACCGGCCTCTGTGGAGTTATTTCGGAACATATGAATGTAGCTCTGTGTGGAGGTGCTTGATGTATGATGTCAAAATAGATTGGCTGGCATGTTACTGTATACCAGGATGGGGGAGGGATTGTGGCGAAGTGGGAATTCCAGAGTGGATCCTTGCTTTTGTAGTGGGCTAATTGCTCTCAGTTGCTTCAGTTCTGGGAATGAACTGATTGTTCCTGGACAGATTAATGCAACTTTTTTTAACTCCAACCTGGTTGGTTTCCTTGTTGGATAAATTACAGTAACAGGGAGTCTCTAATTTATGAACATCTGACTTATGAATGGTCATACTTACAAATGTGATCCCACACAAAGGCATAATTTCAAAGATCTGACATACAAACATTTTCTCATACTTACAAACGACTATTTTATATTGTTCTGTATCATGTTCTTAACCATGTATTCTGTTCGACTTGTGAATGGACTCAAGAACCACCCCGTATATTCATCCAGTTATTGAGTGTATTCAACCTCACTGGCATTTATGGTCCATCCTGGATTGCATTGACTTGATGCAGTCATTTCAGAAATATGGTTGAGAGCCTTATAGTGTTGGGCAGAGGCTGGGTTGGGTAACGATGGCAGAGTTTTTGGAAATTAATTGAACGAGTGGCTTTTACAACAATCTGCCAACTTGAGAGATCATTTTTACAAATTAGAATTATTTCCGAACTCTGCCAGAGCTTTCAACCTGGAAAAACATGGGTTAAAAAAGGGTGATACTGTTTAAAGCCATATTGAAAGGAACTGAATGTTGGAGAGTGCTGGGACATCTCAGACCAATCTTGACTACTAATGCCATCTATAAAAGCCAATCACATGGGAAAGGCACCACTGGAAAAAAGAATGATGAAGGAACCCTGTCAAACCATGTAGAGTTTTATATGTTTGAATGGGGGCATTTCTCAATCTTTCAAACACCACTAAAGACCTCATCAATAGACAGCTCACCACCATCTTCTCAATGGCAACTAGGGATGGGCAATAAATGTTGGCCCCATAAGTTAATGTTTTTTAAAAAAACTTGCTTGGTTACTAGCATTCTTCCATCTACTTTGCAGACTTTAGACAAAGAATGCAGGTAGACACTCAGTGCAGTACAGTGGAAGTGCTGCACAGTCAAGCTGCGCTGTTGAACAGATGAGGTATGAGACCAAGGACCCTATCTTCTCACTTGGTAGATGCAAAAGAACCTGTGGCATTATTTCCAAAAAAAAAGCAATGGAGTTATTCCCAGAGTCTCAGACTCCTTGGTGATCATCAGAGAAGCAGGTTATCTGGTTATGGCTGTTTGCGGGAGCTTGCTTTAGTGTAAATTGGCTGTCATGCTGCCTGCATTACGATGGTGTCAGTGACTGCACCCTTCAGAGGTATCGAATCGGTTGTGGGGGCACTTGGGGATTTCCTGAGGCTGTGCAAGGTGTTATCAAAATAGGAGCTTTCTTCTTGTTTGCAGGAGAATTCCGGAGATTCTTTTTGGTTGATGGTTTGACAGGGAGGAGAAGCAGCCTGAGTAACCCACCGAGCTCTGTCACCTTCGCGAAAGACATTGTACTAAGGTGAGAGAAAGAATCATGAAAGATTCCAGTGCAGAATCCTTTTGCCTGAGACTTTAGTTTGCTCTGTGCTTCAGTTTTCTGGACCTCCACAGTCTCAATCCCCTCTTCCCATCATGATGTGGTGTGATGTGGTTGGTGAACCCATCCTTGCCCTTAGTGTCCAACACAGTCCACAAGGTAGTCGCTATGTACAGCAGCTGTAGTGCCTTAAAAATCCTGGCAGGAATACAGGTGGTGGTCAATGCGGCCGAAACAACTGAAGCAGAGCTCCCCCACTTATCCAATGTTGGGATGGTGAAGGTGTGCTCAAGTGGGAAGGGGCATGTTTTAAATGGTGTTGGGGAGGGGGGTGTGAACTGTTTGAGTGGGATGTGTGACCTGTTTCTGGGGGTGGTGTGACATGTTTGGGGGGGGAGAGGTGACCTGTTTGTGGGAGAGGGTTGACCTGTTTATGGGAAGGTGACCTGTTTATAGGGGGAGGTGACCTGTTTGTGGGAGGGGTTAACCTGTTTATGGGGGGGTGGGGTGAGACCTGTTTATAGGGGGTTGACCTGTTTATGGGGGGGGGGGGGGGGTGACCTGATTATGGTGGGGGGGTGACCTGATTATGGTGGGGGGGGTTACCTGTTTAATGGGGAGATGACCTGTTAATGGGAGGGGGTTGACCTGTTTGAGAGGGGTGGGAGGGTGTGACCTATTCGAGTTGGATGATGGGAGGGTGTAATCAGTTTGGCTGTGGAGGTTGGTTAGGGGCGATTGTCATCTTGTTGAGTGAGGGAGTGGAGTGGCCCATTTTGAAGTGCGGTCCAGTTTGGGGGAGATGGTTACGGGGGGCCAGCCTGATGAAGATGTCAGAATGCTGCTGCTGAGTGGATTTTACCTGAACCTTCATCCCAAGTTTCCAACTGCAATTCATGCTGGACAATAAAAACTTCCCCAAAAGAATCATGTCTCCCACCTGCACCTACATCTCCTGTGAGGATAACCCACAGCCTCGTGATCAGATAGGTCAGTGAAAAATGAAGACTGGTTAAGAGCTGCACAGATTGCCCAGAACATGTGAAACCTGAACAAACCTGCCTCAGTATAGGCTTCCCACTTTGCTGTCCCTAACTCCCCATCTCCGATTAATGCCTGCACAAGGCGCAATCGAACTGTGCCATCTTTAGCCTCGTGCTGCATTGATTTGGAGCCTTGTAAGACATAAAATATCGATGCTTTTATGGCAGTCCTAAACAGAAGTGTAACCTGGTGCCTGCTGCAAGAATACATTTCGGTAATTCAAGGGTTATTGAATATGTCAACTCACCACAATTTCTTCAAGAGTACTACCCAAATATATGATTTCTAGCAACTAGAGGCAGAGAGAGAGAGAGAGAGAATCACTTTGGGATCAAAGGGTGTCCGGCACTCCCAGGGTTCCCGTGACTAGCAATGATGTATCACTGTTTCTTTCATGTTACTCTCTCCCAGCACTGGGGACCTACTGTCACTACATGGACTGCAGCAATTCAAGAAGGCAGCTCATCACTACTATCTCCCGGGCAATTAAGAATAGGCATGCATCTAACCAGCTATGCCTACATTCAATTTAAAAATTAAATAAAACATGGTAATAGCCTTCCAACCTCCTGATGAAGGGCTTTTGCCCGAAACGTCGATTTTACTGCACCTTGGATGCTGCCTGAACTGCTGTGCTCTTCCAGCACCACTAATCCAGAATCTGGTTTCCAGCATCTGCAGTCATTGTTTTTGCCTCTATGTTGTGTGTGCCATGGTCTTCAAATATAGTGCGTTATTGTTGATATTTGCTGTTTATTTTCTGTAGAGGGCGCTGCTGTCGACTTCATCCACAATTCTGCAAATGACCAATGTTCGGGAAAGGTTTATTTGAAAGCTGCAAAACTGTTTTGAAAAACTGCAGAGAAAATATATGCAAACCACTTACAAAAGAGCTTGCAGCCAAAACGTTTCCTAACATCAACTTTTTTACCTGTTGTTTAAGGAGGATCAATGCTCAGTGCCAACAATTGCATGGATTTCAGAGTTGGGCTCACCTGGTCTTTTGATAAATGTATTGGCTAGAGTAAAACCTACAGCTTTATCTTAATCAGCAGAACTATTTCACACTTGGGGCATTATTGTTTTGAAGGGATTTACTAAGTTTTCAGGTGAAAGGTTACTTTTTTCTGTAGATGAATAGCAAGTTTGATGTTGGTATTTCTATATAGGTTTAGTTTGAATATGAGACAGAGAGACAGGACATGCAGCCCAATCAGTTGATGCCAGCATTTACATTCAACTCGCACCTTCTCCACTCATTCCCTACCTAACTTATTGTCATAGCCTTCTCTTGTGTACCTCAACCATTCACTATTGATTCTGTTAGCAGTTTTAGACTTTGTAACACGTACCACAAACATATACCACAGACAATCAGGTTCTTGAGAGATGAATGTCTTGAAGTTAGTTTAGAAAACTAACTGTGGATAAGACTGCACTATCCCAGACTGGGTTATGTGCTTACTGATGTCACTGTACGTTACATACATATAGCTGACTGATTTCATGACACAGAGAGAGTGACTACATGTGAGGCAGGTTCCTCAATGTCATGTGACTGTCTCAGAGCTATGGGACTCAATGCCATGATGCATGGCAGTAAATTCAACATTCTCACCACCTTCTGGGAAAACATTCCTTCTGAATTTTGTCTCGATGAACTAATATTGGTGACTTTTTGTTCTTCTCTCGCATACTCACTGTGTCCACTTTCATTTTTTTTAAAGTCCTCTGCCTCTTTTCTTCAAGAGAAGGCAGACCCAGCCCATCGATCCATTTCTGATGGATATAACATCACATTTCTGGCATTATTCTTGAAGACCTTTCCTGTACCTTCTCCAGTGCCTTTTTATAATTGTACAGCCAGACCCTTTGAAGGTGGCTGCGGGTAATCTTGATCGAAGTATTAAATTGTGAAGAGTTTTGCTGATGTACCTATCATTGTTGCAGTGGTTTTCTTTTAAATGGGAATATGATGTTGACAAGGCCTGAAGCCCTACCTGAGTCCGTCCATTGATTTTAATCCCTTATGCTTCATTGGACAGGAGCTACCTGCCGACTCGGAACCCAACCAGCCAGCCGCCATTTTTGCTCACCGTGCAGTATGCTCAAGTACGGAATCTCCACGCAGAGGCACAAGTATGTTTTATTTTCATTTCAGTGCAAAATGGCCCCAGCTTCATCCACATAATTTATTTAGCAGAGGTAATATAATTAGATTAGTAGTCCATATCCCCAGGCTAATGTCTGGGTATGTAGGTTCAAATTCCATCAAGTCGTGGTGAAGTTTGAACTCAATATATAAAATAACATCTGGAGTACAAACTTAGTCTGCTGGACACCATTATCTTTGGGGAAGGAAATCTGCCTTCTTTAACTAGTCTGGCCTCCATGTTACTCCAGGTGAAAGTGAGAGTTGCAGGTGCTGGAGTTCAGAGTTGAGCAAGTGGTGCTGGAAAAGCACAGCAGGTCAGGCCGCATCCGAGGAGCAGGAGAATTGATGTTTCAAGCATATGCTCTTCATCAGGAATCCTGCTCCTGCTTGTTGGCTGCTACCTGACCTACATGTTACTCCAGATCCACAGCAATTAGGAAGGTGTAATAAACACTGTCTTAACTAGTAATGCCCATGTCCCATGAGCAAGCTTAAAGAAAAAATTGTAATATTGTTCTGTCTTGCAATTTTCACTGAAGGTTGTCTTTTTTAAACGCTGAGGACTGCAAGGAGAATAGATGAAGAGTTCATCAGTTCTGAAGTCCTGGCAAATGAGTAGGGGGTCAAAGTGATGAAGCATCTCCAGTGTCAGCACTGAGGGAGTGCTGCACAGTTAGAGTTGCCATCTTTCTGATAACCATCAGACTATCCATTCAAATCAAATAATCTTGTGTCTAATTGGAGGGGAGTTGTCATCAATGTCCTGGCCAATGTTCCCATCATCACCATTGCTACAGCACATTATAAAGTCTTTATGACATTGCTGTCTATGGCAGTTTGCTGCATGAAATTCTCTGTTGTATTCCCTACATTAGATTAGATTACTTACAGTGTGGAAACAGGCCCTTCGGCCCAACAAGTCCACACCGCCCCGCCGAAGCGTAACCCACCCATACCCCTACATCTACATTTACCCCTTACCTAACACTATGGGCAATTTAGCATGGCCAATTCACCTGGCCTGCACATCTTTGGACTGTGGGAGGAAACCGGAGCACCCGGAGGAAACCCACGCAGACACGGGGAGAACGTGCAAACTCCACACAGTCAGTCGCCTGAGGCGGGAATTGAACCCGGATCTCAGGCGCTGTGAGGCAGCAGTGCTAACCACTGTGCCACCGTGCCGCCCACTAACAAGGATTACAGTTTAAAATCTACTTCATTGTCTACACAGTAAGATGCCTTGAGTTTGTGAAATACAATACACAGCATCTAAAATGAAGAAGAAAGTTGAACCTTTATGTCATGTTTAAGAATAATATATCAATAGACCATCTAATGAACCTATTAATTCCACAACAGTGCCTGCAAATTTGAAGATTTCAAATGTAACCCCAGTATTTAATAAAGAAGGGGCAGAGAACATAGGGAGCTGCTGCTCTGCTAGACTGACCTCAGTAATGGGAAGAATAGTGGAATCTATTTATAAGGGATAGGATTATTTGACATTTTAAAATAATTATCTATTTGTGCAGAACTAACATGCAGTAATTACACTAAAATCATGTTAAAGATAAAGTCACCACAGTCCTGCACCGTCATCAGAGAGAGAGAGTGAGAGAGGCGACTAATGGTGATTTAACCAAAGGGTCACCCCACCTCAGGCAAGGGCAGAGGTCGAAAAGGCAGGACCTTCATCATGACCTCAGCTGGTATAAGAAATCAGCCTGCACTATGGGCATCATTCTGCATTGCAAACCAGCCATTCAGCCAACTGAGCTAACCTGACAGAATTGTTGGAGGAAACGCTCAGCAGGTCTGGCAGCATCTGTGAGGAGAAATCAGAGTTAACGTTTCGGGTCCGGTGACCCTTCCTCAGAACTGATGGTAGCTAGGAAAATGTTGGCATATATGCAGATGGTAGGGTAGGGGGAGGGGTTAAACAGTAGCTGATAAGTGAGAATAGAGCCCAGAGAGAGAGAAGAACAATTGGACAGACAAATGAGTGGATAACAATCTGGCTGGGATAGTGAATAACTGTTAATGGAGACTGTTGGTGGCTAACAATAGGTAGTGTGTAATGGCAGACTATGTGATAACAAGGCCTGGTGTGTGGGGTAGGGGGCTAGGACATGGGAAAGTTCAGGCCCTAAAATTATTGAACTTGTTAATGAGTCCAGAGGGTTGCAGGGTCCCCAAACAGAAAATGTGATGCTGTTCTTCCAGCTTGCGCTGAGCTTCACTGGAGCATTGCAACAAGCCTGAAATAGAGATGTTGGCCAGGGAACAGGGTGGGGTGTTAAAGTAGCAGGCAACTGGAAGCTCCGGGTCTTTTTGCAGTTAGTACGTAGGTGTCCTGCGAAGTGATCACCCAGTCTACGCTTCATTTCCCCAGTGTAGAGGAGACCACGTTGTGAGTAGTGAGTGCAGTAGTTCAGATTGCGGGAAGTGCAGGTAAAGCGCTGCTTCACCTGGAAGTTATGTTTGGGCCCTTAGATGGTGAGGTAAATGGTCAGGTGTTACACCTTCAGCAGTTGGAGGGGATTCCTGATTTCTCTTCACTGCTGCTGCTAGACCTGCTGAGCTTTTCCAACAACTTTTTTTTTCTGATTTACAGCATCTGCTATTCTTTCGGTTTTTATTTAGTTGGAAGGTCACATTAGCAGAGTTGACAGAGGGTAGCTAGTGCTTGTGGTATATTTGCATACTCAGAAGACTTTTGATGAAGTCCCACATAGGAGCTTGGTAAATAAAGTTGACGTTCATGTGATTGGATAAATGAGTCTCACTTAAGGATCGGCTAAGCGTCAGAAAGCAGAGAGTGAGAATAAATGGCTCATTCTCAGGTTGTTATGCTGTGATAGGTGGGGTTTCACAAGAATCAATGTTTGGGCCCCAGCTACTTTAATAATTTAGATGAGGGGCAAAGCTCAGTTGGATGGATGGCTGGTTTGTGATGCCAAGGGTTTGGGTTCAATTCCATGAGGGACTGTTCTTCAACACCTGTCCTTTTGTTTTAAAGTGTGGTGACCCTCAGGTTAAACCACCACGGTTGACTCACTGATGAGAGAGTGGGACTGTTGTGACCATATCTAAAAGGCTCTGTGGCACAGCAGTAGTATCCCTACCTCTAGGTCAAGCGGCCAAGGTTCAATTCCCACTGCTCCAGGGATATATAATAATATCTATGAATAGGTTGAATAGAAAACATCTGTATTTGAGGCCAATTACAGTATTTTCAAATTTAAAGATGATAGAAAATTTGGAGGGAAGTGAGTAGGATATAAAGAGATTTGAAGGAGATTTTGGGAGACTGAGTGAGTGAACAAGAGCATGGCAGAGGGAATATAATGTGGATACTCCTGAGATTATCCACTTTTGTCAGAGGAATGCAGGTGTAGAGTATTTCTTAAATGGTGAGAGATTGGAAAGTGTTGATGTTCCACTTTCAAAAGTCACTAAAAGTTAGCATGCAGATGCAGCAAGTAATTTGGGATGAAAATGGTATGCTTGCTTTCATTACAACAGGCTTTGAGTATAGGAGCAAAGGTGTCTTGCTTCAATTGTATAGAACACTGGTGAGACTGCACCTGAAGGATTGTGTGCAGTTCTGGTCCCCTTGATGTTATGGACTGGACCAAACCCCCTCAAAATACTTAGAAGATAGTCTAGATCCTATTTTTTTTCTTATATAAAGTTACATTTAAGATGTTGCATTCCAGATGCAATTTGATTGGCCAAACTACTGGGTTTAAAGCAAAGCACACTTTATTCATGCACTACAGTTAAAATACCACAAAAGAAAGAAAGAACTGGAATAACTTTATTGGAAAACGTAACAGAATAATGGACACAGTAGCTATTACTAATTAGCTTCCATTATAGTAACATCCCATGAACACACCCTGAGCAAATGGCAAATTCTAAAAACAGATTGTCTCTCACGCAACCACAGGAGTAGGAAGAGAAACCCCAGCTTTTGGCTGTGACAGAGAGAGAGGGGAAAAAAAAACTTCCATTTCTTCAAGACCCCAACAATAACTGCTGAAAACTAAAACAGAAAATCCTGGTTCTGTCGAAGCCTGACCACACCCATTCAGGCTTCTGTTGTTCCACAAAAAAAAACTGACAAACTGTTTAGTCTAGTGGCTCTGGTATACCACTCAGAAGCTCTGCCTTAAAACTTCTTCCAAAAAAAAGGACAAAACAAACTCTTAAAGCCATAATTTTATCAAATTATCAAGGGAAAGATTCTTACTGCTGAGGGAGTGCAGCAGAGGTTCATCAAATGGGCGCTTGGGACAGCGGGACTATGTATGAGAAGTGGTTGATGACATTGGGACTTTAGAAACATAGAAAATTATAAAAAGCACCGACTAAGTAGATGCAGAAAGGGTATTTCCCCTGCTTGTGTGGTCTAAAACCCGGAAATTGAACCTCAGAATAAAAAGGCTAACCATTTAGGATTGAGAGGAGGAGGAACCTTACCTCAGATGATGGTGAATCGTTAGAATTCTCTACCCCATTGGGTTGTGGAAGCTTGGTCATTAAGAAAATTCAAGATGGAGATTATTAGATTACTAATAACCCCAACAGAAATGGGGATTCCTTGGGAATATGGTGGAGGTTGATAATCAGCCAAGATCACAAAGGTGGAGCAGGTTTGAGGGACTGAATGGTCTGCTGCTGCTGCTATATTCCCCCAAATCTGACCCAAAGTCATTGCCACGTTACCTTCGAGATACTTCCCAATGATTCCTGATATCCATAGCAGTGACTTATGGAGCTAAGGTAGAACAGCAAGCAACTTGCATTTATATCGCACCTTCAGTGTTCTAAACCGTTCCACCAAGGAGGAAATCTGAAATAGGTTGCTGGTCTGCTCAGCCTTCCATTGAGACTGCATTTGAGATGCTTCAATTTAGCTCAATGTCTCAATGTAGGGGAAAACCTTTCTATTTCTGTCACTCTTATTGAAATAATTGTGGATATGGACAGGGTCAAGTCTGACTGTGAGGCCTTCAGGGCTGAATAGTTTACTGGGTCTAACCACCCAGACTTTGATCTTCTGGTAGACATCAGAGCCTTCAGATTGAAGAGGGAGCACATTTTAAAAATAAACAGATTAAAAAAATCAATCCACTTCCATTGTGAATGATTCTTGGATGAAGAAGTTAATTATGATTGAAACAGATTAGGAAATAATTCAATCATTTTGATGAAGTTCATATTCTCAGTGGTTCTGAAGAGACAGAGCAAGTGATGTGAACAAAAGCAGCTACTTTTACATTAAATTACACAGAGTTGGCAGTGCAGAAGTGGGCTATCTGCCATGGTGTTTATGGTTCATGTGAACTATCTCCTTCCCCTCTTTATCTAACCTCACTAAAATGAACTTCTCAATCGTTTCTCCCTCATGCTTATCTCGTTCCCCCTTAAATACTTCCATGCTATTCACTTGAAGTCGGACCTTGTGCTAATGTGTTCCACATTCTCACTGGGTGGTGAGATTTCTCCTGAATCTTGCAGTGAGAAATTACAGGAGAACTGGGCTGTATTTCTTGTAGGAACTTGATTTGGCTCAGTTCACATCCTTGAAACTAGGTCACAATGCAATAAATTGTGATTTGAAAAGGGCTGAATAAGCTCCAAATAAATCAAAAAACATTTCTGGAAGATACTTGAGGCATTATATCTTTAGCTGTGGAGTGTTCTTGTGAATTGATGCCAGGAAAGAATTACTTCTGTGATGAATGTTGCCTTGGTTACCCAGTGTACCTGTAAGAACTGACGATGCCTTGTGAAAGATTCCTTATTTATCGTTTTATCCTCTAGGTGACATTTACTACACATTATGAAATGAACTATTTTGCACACAAGAGAGACACTGATGTAAGTATTATGGTAAAGCCCACATCTTTTGCTAATTCCGTCCATTAATCTTATTGAAGGATAATTAGAACATGACACTGTTAACGCATCACAGCCCCTGTAATCATCTCTTTGCCTTTCAGCTGTACTGTTTTTGCAGATAACTTTGGCAGAACACTTGCCGAATATTAAAGATAATTTTCAGCTGAGTGCTGGTGGGGACGCAGTGGGATAATGGTAGTGTCACTAGACTACCACTCCAGAAACATGGGCTCTGGGGACAGTAGTTCAAATCTCACTGTGGTAGCTGACAGACTTGAACTTCATAAAATTTGTTTAATTAAGAAGGGAAAGGAGATCTCAGTAATGGTGACTATGCATTGTCATTGAAAACCTATTGTTTTGGCTGGTTGATATGGGACAGTCTTATTTCCTCTTAAATATGTCTGCCATTGAGGTACATTTGAACAGCAACATTTTATTTACAGGTTAATGTCTCCTTTATAAGGTCTCTAAGTTATACAAGGTTCGATCATGACTATATCAGGTTCATGCTGGTCAATTATTGTCCCCACATTCATCTGGTTTATTATTGGAGAAGAAAATCTGCCATCCTAACCTGGTTGGGTGTACATATGATTCCAGCCTCACAACAATGGCACTGACTCTTGCTGTCTAGGGCAACTAAGGATTGGCAACCAACGTCGGCCTTGCCGAGTGTCTGCAAACAATGGAAGGATGATTTTTTTTTAAATTGTAAAAGTTTTAAAGTAAAACATTCTTTATCTGGCAGGGCCCATGTTAATAAAGACTCTGCGGTTTTACAAGAATAGAGCAATCTAAGTATTATTATGGTCCTGATGTATTAACGCATTTCCGCCCCAGGAAACAGACTGGGCTTTGACAGTCACCAAGTGTGGGTCTCAGGGTCTAGTATTTTGAAGGTCATCCAGAGTCTGAGAGGTAGCAGAGGGGGGAATTCTGAAAACAATGCGGACAGGTTCTGAGATGTTAGGGCATTGGACAAAGAAGTCTTGACATCTGGGATTTTGCTTCTTTTGGCTTTAAACTATGGAATACCTTCCCTGATCCCCTCAACCACTTTCTTTCCTCCTATAGGGTGCTTTTCGAATCCCACGGTATAGTGCAGTATATAAGTTGACCCTGCATGTAAGATGAAAAGTGCTCCCTCTACGCTGCAAGGCAGCCAGAAGGTTCCGCACACATCGATTGGCATTCTGATGCATAGTTTTTGTTTCTGGAAGATACTGCCATACACGGTTCTTTGAACTGCAGGCAGTGGCAGGAAATATCAGGGGGAGCTTTGAAGTGCACTGTTAGGTCTTTACTCTGTTTATAATGTGAGAGCCCCAACCCTCACCTCCGGCTCTTTTCTACTAATAATTTGTCCTGGCTGCTTCAATTTTACCAGCTTCAAAAATTTTTTATTAAATCTGGAAATCAAGTGTGATTATACGAATTAATTCATGGGGAAACATCATCAAGGTTTATAGTTGTATGAAAGATAAAGGTTTATTTTTAAAAGATTCACGTATTGTAATATCTATTTACTGAGATGTCTGTTGTATCTGAGAATTGTACCTCATACTTGTACCTAAGATGTCACCATAAGAAGGCAGACATTGTAAATGCTGTTCATTGTACTCCTACAATGGAGTACACATGACAATAAAAGGGTATTGTATTGTATATTGAAACAATGTGGACAATTTACTAAAAAATTATGGAAGTAAAATTTTTCAGATCAGGGCGTTCATGTAAAACGCTTGGGAAAATGCTTCCTACAAAACTACACTGTAAACAGGGCTCTACAGGCAGAGATGTGTGTACATTGTACCAAAAGAACACTGGGGACTGCTGTAAAATAGAAGATAGAAAAGTACAGCACAGAATAGGCGCTTTGGCCCACGACGTTGTGCCAAGATTTAACGATAATGTAAAACATAGTAACAACCTACGCACCCCTCAATTCACTGCTGTCCATGTGCATATCCAGCAGTCATTTAAATGTCCCTAATGACTCTGCTTCCACCAGCACCGCTGGTAACGCATTCCATGCATTCACAACTCTGTGGTAAACAACCTACCTCTGACGTCTCCTTTATACCTTCCTCCTAATATCTTCAAACTATGACTTCTCGTACCAGTCAATCCTGCCCTGGGGAAAGGTAACCTGCAGAGATTTTGCTATTTGCTGAAATTTGAGCCAGGGACACTAAAGGGCCACTGAGGTTGAACAAACAAATAGTTTTTATATTTACAGAGTATGCAGTATTTTGATTGACCTTAAAGCAGCCCTGTAACTTTTTAATGGAGTTCTACATTGACCAATTAGGGAAATACAGATTAACATGTTTTCCTTTTGGTAAATTATAATAGGGAGGAAAAAAGGCACGAACATTTGCAATACCATTTAACACATAGTCATTATATTTCTTGTTAATTCCTTCATTGGATTTGGACATCATTGGCTGGACTAGCATTTCCTGCCCATCCCTAACTGCCCAGTTAAGAGTCAGACACATTGCTGTTTGTCTGGAGTCACTTGTAGGCCAGACCAGTTAATAATGGGAGAACTCCCCCCCCCCCCCCCCCCCCCCCCCCGGGTAATGTTAGATGGATGGAAAGTGATTGGGTTCGGTACAAACGTCTGTTGCAACAGGACAAACTGGATTTATCAAGTGAAAGACTGAAAATATTCATCATAGAACCCCTACAGTGTGAAAACAGGCCTTTCAGCCCATCAAGTCCACACCGACCCTCTGAAGAGAAACCACCCAAACCCATTACTCAACATTTACCCCTGACTAGTGCACCTAACCTACACATCCCTGAACACTATGAGTAATTTAGCGTGGCCAATTCACCTAATCTGCACACCTTTGGATTCTGGGAGGAAACCCATGCAGAATGTGCAAACTCCACACAGACAGTCGCCCAAGGCTGGAATTGAACCTGGGTCCCTAGTGCTGTGAGATAGCAATGCTTACCACTGAGCCACCGTGCCACCCAAATTCCTTCTCTCCTACCAGCTTTGCCAACTTCCCTCATGAGTGGTGTATGTTTTTCCTGTCTCACCAAAGGGAGACAGTTGAGTATTTACCTTCCTTATTGCTGCTTGACTTGACACATTTTAAATATGTTGTGTAAACTGATCCTTGTTTTTGGAAGGTATTATCGAAACTTCAGTGTGGTCAACTCATACTCCATAGTCCCTTTTTGATCATGCTTTTGTTAATCTGTCTAATATTTCCTGAGGCAGAAGTGGGTACTGCAGATACTGGAGATTAGAGTCAAGATTAGAGTAGTGCTGGAAAAGCACAACAGGTCAGGCAGCATCCAAGGAGCAGGAAAATCAATGTTTCGGGCAAAAGCCCTTCATCAGGAATAATATTTCCTTACATGGTTCGATGTCAAATTTAGCTTGAAAACCACAGCTTGGGATACTTTCCAAAAGTGCTAGATAAATGCACATTGTTGTTTGGGAGGAGGTGTGCAGTCTAGGATCTGACATCAGAAGTATTGGGCGGCACCGTGGCACAGTGGTTAGCACTGCTGCCTCACAGCGCCAGAGACCTGGGTTCAATTCCTGCCTCAGGTGACTGACTGTGTGGAGTTTGCACATTCTCCCCGTGTCTGCGTGGGTTTCCTCCGGGTGCTCCGGTTTCCTCCCACATGCCAAAGATGTGCAGGTCAGGTGAATTGGCCATGCTAAATTGCCCGTAGTGTTAGGTAAGGGGTAGATGTATGGGTGGGTTGCGCTTTGGCGGGGCGGTGTGGACTTGTTGGGCCGAAGGGCCTGTTTCCACACTGTAAGTCATCTAATCTAATCTATTCGAATGAGTAACAAGATAGGCCATTCGGCCCTTTGAACCTGCTCCGCCATTCAATAAGATCACGGCCGGTCTGATTTTAACCTCAACTCTACATCCCTACATATCCCTGATAATCTTTCAGCACCTGGGCAATCAAGAATTCATTTACCTCTGCCTTTAAAAATACTGAAAGATTCTGCATCCAATGCCTTTTGAGGGAGAGAATTCCAAAGGCTCATAGTCTTCTGAGAGGAAAGAACGTTTCCTCCAGGGTTATTTAGGGAACAGATTCTGGGATCCGAGAGAACAGGGAATTACGAATGGGAATGGGAACTCTGGGCGTATATGCTGAGTGTTTGTGATTTAGTTAGTTCATATTTGATAATTTCTATTGATGAGTTATTCCAGGATCAGTGTTGTTCATGTTTCCTTTTTAATTTTCTCCCAGCAATTTTCCTTATTTCTGAGCGTACGTTCCCTGATTCCTCAGCTCTAAATTGCTGTGGCTTTACTTGTAACAATTTTAGTAATGAAACATTGTGGGCAAACGATTGACAGTGAATATCTTGGCAACCATTGAAGAAGAACCTATACATTCACAGTAGTGCATAAGGTGAAACTGTGCAGTAAATACTACATGAGGGAAGGAATAACTTTCCTCTGCTATAGTGGATACCTCGATGATTAAGGGTAAGGATTGCAGGCTTAGTCTAAGGTTCTGTAGATCTGTCCCTGATTTGAAAGCATGTCTCTCAGGGTTCTGCATTCAGCATTTCACCTCAACAAATGAATCATAGAATCCTGACAGTGTGGAAGCAGGTCATTCGGCCCATCGCATCCACACTAACCCTCCGAAGAGCATACCACGCAGACCCACCCCATTCTTACAACCCTGCATTTCCCACAGCCAATCCATCTGGACCCCATGGGCAATTAAGCCTGGCCAGTCCATCTAACCTCCACTCCTTTGGACTGTCAGAGGCTAGGAACACCTAGAGGAAACTCACAGGCACAGGGAGTACGTGCCCAAGGCTGGAATTGAACCTGGGTCCCTGGTGCTGTGAGGCAGTAGTGCTAACCACTGAGCCACCGTGCTGCCCAAAAGGTTGATGGTAAATTGGGAGATTAGATAATGGCTCAGAGAATTAACAAGCAGTCAGGGTTTTGGGTAATGTCAGTAAATAGACTTTAAAACTACAAGATTATATTGCAGCCTTGAACATGTGCCAAATGTCTGTTCAGAGTTATCTCTTTCAGGCGCTGCCCTTATCTTTGTGACTCCTGTAAACAAGTGTCAGTGTAACGCACAGATTTTTCCCTCTTTTATATTTGATGAAACCTGTCATTTTTGCTCTGGTCAAAGACCTTGGAATGTTTTGTGATGTTAGAGTCAGTGTAGGTCGTTGCTGTTATGGTGTTGAGTGGTTGATTTTAACCCTTTCCGCTTAAAGGAAATGGAATAGGATTGCAACTAAAAATTAGAAGATTGACGGACAAACCCCTTACCATTTACAAAATAAATGGAGTTTTACAGGCAAATGAGGCAGCCACCTCCTGGTGAGTTGGATGTGTCAGAGATTTATAAAAGGCAGCACCTACTGCACCTATCGGACTCCAGTAGGATTTTAACCAGTCTCAGAGTAGAAGACATGTTCATCTCTGCTACTCTGTCTATAACTAGTCGTGAATATGGGAAAATCCTTTCAGGTAATCCTAGAACTCTCCTTTGTGGGACTGAGAAATGCTAGTGTGCTCCTTTAGTCTCCTTTAGTGTGCTCCTTTTGCTCCAGACTACCCCACCAACCCTTTTTCTCCCAAAGATCAACCTCCACACCACCATCATTTACTTGGTCACTGGCCCCAGATGTCACTCCTGTCCTAGACGTGGTCTCCTGGTTTCAGATGGAAGACCAATCCTGTGGGCTGGTTCCCTACAATAAAACGCATCCCACTGAAATCCAGCCCCTTGCCAGGAACGGAACGGTGCCATGTTACAAACATATGTTCAAGGGACAGGAGTAGGCCACTCGGCCCTTCCAGATCTGCTTCACCCTTCAATAAGATCATGGCTGATCTGATTTTGACCTCCACTCTGGGTCCCTGCACACTCCTGACAACCTTTCAATATGGTAATCAAGAATCAATCTTACTCTGACTTAAATATATTCTGAAGATTTTGTATCCACTCACTGCCTTTTGAGGAAGGGAATTCCAAAGACTCACAATTTTGCCATCTCACTATGACTTTTCTTCTGCACTGATCTGCCTCTCTTCCACTGAAAACTCTGACTCCTTGCTGTGAAATTGTTTACTCCTTTGGTTCCTTACCCCAGTGTTGAGCTTCAGCAATGATTTGAATGTGAAGAGGCTAATTGCAGCCAGACCCGACCACATTGATAATGAAGGTCTGGATAATGGGTCAAGATGGTCTGTCACATTCCCAATCATCAGAAGGACTCTACTTTCTAAAACAAACTTCTTCACAAGCAGTTTAGATTAGTTACTGTATTCCAGGAGAGAATTCTTCAGCTGAATTATTTCACACACTTAACTATGTGTGAAATACAAGTAGCAAGTCCAGTCAAAATTAGCACTCAATTTACACACAGCAAGGTCTCACAAATTAATAGTCTACTGTGGGTTTATCTCTTATACATGCTGTGAGGTAGTTGAACACAATGTTAAGTCCATAAGGCAATAAATCTCTCTTGGCATGTTCAGGATTGCATGGTAAGTACTGCCCAATTGTAAACTTATATTTAACGGTGGATGGTTTGTGTGTACAGGGTGGTTGAGTACAATCTATACTCTCTTATCTGTATCTATCTTTTGCCTGAAACATCGATTTCCCTGCTCCTCAGATGCTGCCTGACCTGCTGTGCTTTTCCACCACCACTCTAATCTTGACTCTAATCTCCAGTATCTGCAGTACCCACTTCGGCCTACAATCTATACACTGTCTGTTACACACAACCAAAGGAACATGCTCTTTGATTCCAACCGGGATGTATGTCCAGGTATCAATCACAGCAGCACGGAAATTCACTCATTATGTTGCTCGATTATGTCGTAGGCAGACCATTTTTAATAGCGACATGAACAATCAATTTAAGAAACAATAACAGAAATTGCTGGAAAATCTCAGCAGGTCTGGCAGCATCTGTGGAGCGAAATCAGAGTTAACATTAATTTGTACCTTTTTATCCGAGGTGTAAATCATGGTGATTGTTTGAATTTTGATATTCCTGCATCAGTCCTGATGAATGGAAGATGAAAAATCATTGACAAAAATGTTCAAGTTCTGTACTATCAAGCACATGTTTGATAATAAAATGTATATTATTCAAGTTTATTATCCTATGAACCTGTTACCAACAATATTTCATAAGTCTCCTGATACTTTAAATTTGCCCTTAGCTCCTCTGACTTGCTGTATTTTATTTCACTGTGTAGATAGCCTTGGGTGTCCTTGGATCTCTGGCTGTTTTCGTTGCTATGCTAGAGACAAGCAGCTGGAGACGGAGGAGCGGTTTAGAATTTATAGACGTGGTGGTAAGTACAGCCTTCAAGTTGCTGTATAGATGCATCTCTCCATTGATAAAGAAAAGACTTGTATTTATATAGAACCCTCATGGTCTCAGCAATACCCAGCCAACTTCGGGAAATGGAGAGGGCAGGTCATGTTGAGCAGTTCCCTGGGCAGACTGTCAGCCATTTGGCAGAATGCCTCATCGTCAGAACTTCCATTCAAGCACCAAGACATGGCTTGGCTGGTGGTGAGAAGGGCTCTGCCTGTGAGATCCTTTATGCACGCCCGGACTCTCTGCCCCACCACACGCTACCCTCGAAGCGGCTGTGGAGGGGATGAGACTGTCACACACCTCCTTCTGGAATGTGCCGACACAAAGGAAGTCTGGAGAGGAATGCAGTGGTGTTTGTTGAGGTTCGTCCTGAGCAGCGCCGTGACGCGGGACTCCGTGCTCTATGGTCTGTTCCCCGGGACGCACACTGAGATGAATATCAACTGTGCCTGGAAGATCATCAACTTGGTGAAAGACATTCTTTGGTCTGTCCAAAACCTTTTGGTCTTCCAGCTGAAGGAGTTGACCCTGACTGAGTGTTACAGACTGGCACATTCCAAGATCCAGGACTACGTGCTGAGGGAAGCACTGAAGCCTGGGGCAGCTGCCGCCAAGGCGGGGTGGGCAAAGACCACCGTGTATGGTCTGCCTGTCGAAGAAGAACAGGGGGCACACTCAATAATTGGGCTCCGCTGACGCCTCAGTTAAACACCTGGATGGTCAACGTACAGACCTATATTTACAAATGATTCAGTCTGATCTGTGTATGTAAAGAAATGCAATGTACACAGATGAATGGCATCACCAATTGTATAGATACCAAAATATTTTTATGAATAAAGTATATTTTTGAAATAAAGGAAAATACCCAGCTAACTGACAGAAAATGAGGCACTTTCATCCGTAAGGTTATGGTTTTAATGTGGGGAAGGTAACAGCCAATTTTCACAGCAAGACCCATAAGCAGATAACAGTCACCCAACAACATTGCTTCTTTCTTTCATCTAAATTTTGGCCAACCCTCACACCCCTCCCAACACTTTCACTCTGCTGCCTGAAAACCCTATGACCAGGAATGTTGATCCGCTATTCCCATCCTGCTTTTGAACCAATAGCAATGACATACTTCCAAGTGTCTATGTGTTCAGCCTCTGCTCCTTGCATTGAGGTACATTCCACAAATCCTTGTTGTCCATTCCGTCGACATCTTTTTTTTCCGCCTGCCATCCTTGGTTATTCACTAATTCCCTGCTTTCAAATTCTAGCTTTGCTGCTCTCCCTTTCTGAATTTAAGCTCAGATATCCATCCCTCTCCCTCAACCCTCAGCCACAGCACTCGCAAACCTCCCCATGATGTTATAGATCCGGTCCTGTCATGTTGTCATGTGCAGGTTCCATCCCCTCAGAACCAGTCCCCATTCCGCTAAAATCTAACATCCTCCCTCATTCATCGCTTGTCCAGCATTCACCTGCACTGTCCTCTTATTCCTGGACTGACTCGCTGGTGGCACCAGAGTAATCCTGAGATGATGACCAGGACTTGCTAAAGTCTTTCCTGGTTCCATGAAATCTTCCCGCAAAGAGCTCATCTCTTTTCTTGTGTCATTGCTGCAGATATGACCCATGACCTCCCTCAGAGTGCTGCCTATGTAGAAAGCTTGTAGAATGAAGGCATTCTTCCTTCCAGACACAGTCTGTATGTAAGGACCGATCCCAGATTAAGGAGTGAGTGACACTTATGGGGAACACTGCTTGAGAAGTCTCAGGCTGAAGGGCTTTGATTCTATCGGTCAGTGCCTTGGGGAACAAGACTTCTTAAAGTACAGCCTTTCTATGTAACAATTTGTGTATTGACTGTGTTCAACTGAGTATTTCACCAGGAGAAAGTGAGGACTGCAGATGCTGGAGTTCAGAGTCAAAGGTATTGTTGGGAAAGCACAGCAGGTCAGGCAGCATCCAAGGAGCAGGAGAGTTAACTTTTCGAGCATAAGCTCTTCACCAGAATTCGAAACGTCAATTTTTCTGCTCCTCGGATGCTGCCTTACCGATTGTACTTTTCAAATGAGTATTTGACCATTTCTACCTACACTTCTGTTGCTCAATGTTAATTCTAATTGAATACTACCTGGACTCTTTTTAACTGCTCTTGGGGTGGCACAGCGCCTCAGTGGTTAGCACTGTTGCCTCACAGGGCCAGGGACCTGGGTTCGATTCCAGCCTCGGGTGTCTGTGTGTTATTTGCACATTCTCTCCTTGTCTGCGGGGGTTTCCCCCCCCACAGTCCAAAGATGTGCTGGTTAGGTGGAGTGGCCATGCTAAATTGTTCAGTGTCCAGGGAGGTGCAGGCTAGATGGATTAGCCATGGAAATTACAGGGATGGGGCGACTCTGGACGGGATGCTGTTCAGAGGGTTGGTGTGAGCTCAATGGACTGAATAGCCTGCTTCCACACTGTTGGGATTTATGATTCTCATACAGTTATTTGAGCTCAAATCATAGAACATAGAACATAGAACATAGATCATGCAGTGACAGATGGTGACATTTGAATTCAATAAAAAATCTGGAATTAAATATCCAGCCTAATAGTAACCATGTACCCAGCATCAATTATTATAAAACTTGTCTGGTTCATTAATGTCCTTTCAGGAAGAAAATCTGCCATCCTTATCTGGTCAGGCCTACATGTGATTCCAGATCCACAGCAATTAGTAGGGAAGTGCAATAAATGCTAGTCAGTGACACCCATGTCTCGTGAACAAATAAGAACATTAATTATTGGCCACATATCTGTTATTTCAATACACTTAGGAGAAAATGTCTTAAAATCTTCAGCCTTGCTTGGAAATGACAAGAGTTCATCTTTTAGTCCATTACTGACAGTCGAAGTTTAACAGCTGCTTACATCTAAAGACATGAGTTTCTCTCCAGGGACAGTGTCTCAACATATACTGGTGCTAAAGTTCAGCACTAATTTGACAATCTGACTCAGCCAGACGGATTGTAAATGAGAGAATGTGAGGGAGGGGGTGGAGGAGAAGTGAGTGAATCATAACCACTCACCGGATAGGAATCTCCTGAGGTCAGAGTTCCAGCATGTCAGTGAGAACTGTTATGAACAACTTGGTTTTAGAGAGAAATAACTCTACATCTACCCAGGCAGAGCCCTGTTACACTTCCAATCCCTGTTACACTGGACCTTTTAACTGTATATGCACATCCATCAACACAGTTAAAAAAAAATGGATCCATTGTTATCACTTGCATACTAGTTGATTTTGACATGGTCATATTGTGTCTTGTTCCTTATTAACTCTTTTCACTTTAATGCAGACCATTGTGAAGTACTTTGCCTACTTTGCCGGTGCTCTGTCCAACACCTTTTTCGTCGTCACGTTTGGGACAGGGGTTTACTGGCTCATTGTGTACAAGGTAAGGGGGAACTGCTTATTATCATCTCACCTTCCACAACCCCTCCACAGTGGGAGTGCATGCTACACATTATATAGTCCCTGAGCAATTTCAAAACCAAAGCCAACAAGTAACTTTTGGAAATGTTTTATAATGTCACAGGTTGCACACAGCTGCCTCATTGTGCCAGGGACCAGGGCTCGATGCCAACTTTGTGACAGCTTGGAGTTTGTACATTTCTCCCCGTGTCTGCGCGGGTTTCCCCTGGGTGCTACAGTTTCCTCCCACAGTCCAAAGATGTGCAGGTTAAGCTGGATTGGCCATGCTAAATTGCCCACAGTGACCAGGGATGTGCAGGCTAGGTGGCTTAGCCATGTGGAATGCAGGGGTAGGGTTGGCTTGGAGAGGGGGGGGGGGGGCGCGGGGTTAGGTCTGGTGGGGCTGAATGGTCTACTTCCACACTGTAGGGATTCTGTGTCTGATTTGCATACAGCAAGAACGACAGACATTTTTGTTTTCTAGCACTTTTGGGTGGAGAATGCTTATTAACCAAAACATTGGGAAGGATTCCCTTTCTTGTCTTCAAACTAATGCCATGGGATCTTTTGAATTCAACTGAGAGTGCAGGAAGAGCACTTACTGTATCATGCAACAACGAGACTTCTGATGCAGCATTCCCTCAGTGTTGACATCAGAGTTCGGGTTAGATTTTGAGATCGGGTCTCTGGACTTGGGCTTCAACTCCCAGCCTTTTAACTGGGAAGCAGGAACGCTATCCACTGAGGACTAGCCTAGTCCCGATTCCGTAACCTGTTGAAACTAGTGGAGAGAACCTCTGGCAGCACATGGTTTGTGCTGCTGCCAGATGACCATTGTAGTGTAGCCCTTGCTAACTGCAAATATATCCATCCATACACCCTATCTCCAGGTCCTCAAATCCTAATTACATCATCAGCCTTCAGGAAGGATGATGACGCCATAACAGTTGGCATTTATGTAATGCCTTTTAGCATAGGAAGGTGTCCACAAGGCACGACGAGAGGGGAAATAAGGTAACCAGCTTTAGCCAAAGATGTTTCTTTTTAAATGAGTATTACAGAAGACAGAGAGAATTAAAAAAGAAATTCCAGAGTTTAGGGCTCAGCCAGCTGAATGCAGAGTAATCAATGAATACCAGGTATACAAGAGCAGGAACACAGAAATCTTGAAAAGTTGCCATTTGGACGAGTTTATTTATCCCATTATATTATCTGTAGTCATTCACTGTATCGGACCCACTAACTTTACTGTCTAACGCCTGTGTTTGTGCCAGAAAACCTCATGAATATTCAAATAAAATTTGAAATGAATGATGCTTGGTGGGGCTAGCTCTTTGTTAAAATAACATTTCTTTGCCAAATCTTAAAAATCCAGGCCAAATGCATCTCGCACAGGAAGATTTAAACATTGCTCAAAAGCTGGTTGTGCAGGGAAGGATGTAAAATATAAATGAGGTAAAAACAATGACTGCAGATGCTGGAAACCAGATTCTGGATTAATGGTGCTGGAAGAGCACAGCAGTTCAGGCAGCATCCAAGGAGCAGTAAAATCAACGTTTCGGGCAAAAGCCCTTCATCAGGAATAAAGCCTGATTCCTGATGAAGGGCTTTTGCCTGAAACGTCGATTTCGAAGCTCCTTGGATGCTGCCTGAACTGCTGTGCTCTTCCAGCACCACTAATCCAGGATGTAAAATATGACCATTTAATTGTGATGCATTCATCCTGGTTTTGCACTCCTTTCCACAGGGTCAGCAGTCCACAGTTGAGGTAACACTTCCCCCTGCTGGCGGGAAGGTTGAAACTGACTTCATCATATATGTGGCTTGTGCCTTTGGGCTGAAGGTATTTAACATCTTCCATTTCTAATGAACTTCTTCCTGGTAGGCGCCTGAGATTTCCTCAGTACAACATGGAATACGCAGTGTTTAACTTGGGTCCTTGCACTTGATTTGCATAACCACAAGAGATACTCCAAAACTGATTTCAGTAGATGTCTTTTTAAGGAGTTAATGAAAATTACTCTTCTTAACAAGTAAGGGGATCAAAGGTTATGAGGGGAAGGCAGGAGAATAGGGTTAAGAAACTTATCAGCTATGACCACATAGAGGAGAATACTGGATGGGCTGAATGGTCTAAGTCTGCTCCTATATCTTACGGTCTTATGAAATTCCTTCAGATTAATAACGAGTCATTATGTGGGAGAGTGGCTTGTGAATATTTCATATGTTTCTCTAAGATTCTTCTATTTGCAATTTTAGCACATTTATTTTATCTTTTAATATGACTAAGGGCTTATGTGAGAAAGGAGGGAGTGTCTTATTACTGTCCACATATTCTCAATGCCATATCTATCTGTATGTATTTTACATATCAATACAGAAATTACAGAATTCTCCATTTAATCAAAATTATAGAATGTAAGGTGCATTGAGAAACTTGCTTTCACTGATAGATATGAATGATCTAAATCTTGGTATGCAGGGGATAATTTCCAAGTTTGCAGATGACATGAAACTTGAAAGACTTGTAAACTGTGAGAAATGTTTAAATGATTCTTAGATAAGTACACGAATGGGATAGGTTTGGAGGATATGGGACAGCAGCAGGCAGGTGGGACTAGTTTACTTTGAGATTATGTTCGGCATGGACCAATAGGTCTGTTTCTGTGCTGTATGATTCTTTGACTCTAGAACAGTGTTGAACTCTAGAGGACATGGACAAATTGGTGCAGTGGGTGAATAGGTGGGTCGATGCAGAGCTGGTATATTTTGGTACGAGCAACATTGAAAGACAATATAAATTAGAGGGCACAATTCTAAGGGGCAGGAACAGAGAGACCTGGGCGTACATGTGCACAGAAGATTCAAAGTGGCAGCATAGATGGAGTCAACAACAAATAAAGTATATAGTATTCTCATTTTAGAAATAGGGGCATAGAGCACAAGAGCAAGGGAGTGAGTTGAACTTGTGTAAGCCACTTGTCAGACCTGAGCTGGGGTTTTGTGCAGTTTTAGATGCTGCATTGTAAGGAGGATGTGAATATATTGGAGAGAGTGCAGAAGCACTTTACAAAGGAGGTTCCAGAGAGCAGAATCTTCAGTTATGACGATCGATTGGAGAAGTTGGAACTGGGGTTTCCTTGAAGAGAAGAAGGCTGAAAGGAGATCTGATAAAGATTTTCAAAATCGTGAGTCAGCTGAATTGAGTAATTATCGAGAAACTGTTTCTGTTTGTAAAATGCACAGGAAAGAGAGGGCAGTGAGTCATAGAGATGTACAGCATGGAAACAGACCCTTCGGTCCAACCCGTCCATGCTGACCAGATATCCCAACCCAATCTAGTCCCACCTGCCAGCACCCTGCCCATATCCCTCCAAACTCTTCCTATTCATATACCCATCCAAATGCCTCTTAAATGTTGCAGTTGTACCAGCCTCCACCACATTCTCTGGCAGCTCATTCCATACACGTACCACCCTCTGCATGAAAATGTTGCCCCTTAGGTCTCTTTTATATCTTTCCCCTCTCACCCTAAACCTATGCCCTCTAGTTCTGGACTCTCCCACCCCAGGGAAAAGACTTTTCCTATCCATGCCCCTTATAATTTTGTAAACCTCTATAAGGTCACCCCTCAGCCTCTGACGCTCCAGGGAAAACAGCCCCAGCCTATTAAGCCTCTCCCTATAGCTCAAATCCTCCAACCCTGGCAACATTCTTGTAAATCTTTTCTGAACCCTTTCAAGTTTCACAACATCTTTCTGATAGGAAGGAGACCAGAATTGCATGCAATATTCCAACAGTGGCCTAACCAATGTCCTGTACAGCCGCAACATGACCTCCCAACTCCTGTACTCAATACTCTGACCAATAAAGGAAAGCATAACAAACACCTTCTTCACTATCCTATCTACCTGCCACTCCACTTTCAAGGAGCTATGAACCTGCACTCCAAGGTCTCTTTGTTCAGCAACACTCCCGAGGACCTTACCATTAAGTGTATAAGTCCTGCTAAGATTTGCTTTCCCAAAATGCAGCACCTCGCAGTTATCTGAATTAAACTCCATCTGCTACTTCTCAGCCCATTGGCCTATCTGGTCCAGATCCTGTTATAATCTGAGGTAACCCTCTTTGCTGTCCACTACACCTCCAATTTTTGTGTTATCTGCAAACTTACTAACTGTACCTCTTATGCTCACATCCAAATCATTTATGTAAATGACAAAAAGTAGTGGACCCAGCACTGATCCTTGTTATACTCCACTGGTCATAGGCCTCCAGTCTGAAAAACATCCCTCCACCACCACCCTCTGTCTTCTACCTTTGAGCCAGTTCTGGATCCAAATGGCGAGTTCTCCCTGTATTCCGTGAGATCTAACCTTGCTAATCAGTCTCCCATGGGGAACCTTGTCGATGCCTTATGAAGTCCATATAGATCACATATACTGCTCTGCCCTCGTCAATCTTCTTTGTTACTTCTTCAAAAAACTCAATCAAGTTTGTGAGACATAATTTCTGACATACAAAGCCATGTTGACTATCCCTAATCAGTCCTTGCCTTTCCAAATACATGTACACCCTGTCCCTCAGGATTCCCTCCAACAACTTGCCCACCACTGAGGTCAGGCTCACTGGTCTATAGTTCCCTGGCTTGTCTTTACCGCCCTTCTTAAATACTGGCACCACGTTTACCAACCTCCAGTCTTCCAGCACCTCACCTGTGACTATTGATGAGACAAATATCTCAGCAAGAGGCCCAGCAATCACTTCTCTAGCTTCCCACAGAGTTCTCAGGGACACCTGATCAGGTCCTGGGGATTTATCCACTTTTAACCGTTTCAAGACATCCAGTACTTCCTCCTCTGTAATCTGGACATTTTGCAAGATGTCACCATCTATTTCCCGACAGTCTATATCTTCCATATCCTTTTCCACAGTAAATACTGATGCAAAATATTCATTGAGTATCTCCCCCATTTTCTGTGGCTCCACAGAAAGGCCGCCTTGCTGATCTTTGAGGGGCCCTACTCTCTCCCTAGTTACCCTTTTGTCCTTAATGTGTTTGTAAAAACTCTTTGGATTCTCCTTAATTCTATTTGCCAAAGCTATCTCATGTCCCCTTTTTGCCCTCCTGGTTTCCTTCTTAAGTATACTCCTACTGCCTTTATACTCTTCTGAGGATTCACTCAGTCTATCCTGTCTATAACTGACATATGCTTCCTTCTGAGGTAAAAACAATGACTGCAGATACTGGAACTGCTGTGCTCTTCCAGCACCACTAATCCAGTATATGCTTCCTTCTTTTTAACCAAACCCTCAATTTCTTTCGTCATCCAGCCTTCCCTTTACCTACCAGCCTTCCCTTTCACCCTAACAGGAATATCCTTTTTCTGGGACTTTTGTTATCTCATTTCTGAAGTCTTCCCATTTTCCAGCCGTTCCTTTACCTGCGAACATCTGTCCCCAATCAGCTTTCGAAAGTTCTTGCCTAATACTGTCAAAATTAGCCTTTCTCCAATTTAGAACTTCAACTTTTAGATCTGGTCTATCCTTTTCCATCACTATTTTAAAACGAATAGAATTATGGTCGCTGGTCCCAAAGTGCTCCCCCACTGACACCTCAGTCACCTGCCCTGCCTTATTTCCCAAGAGTAGGTCAAGTTTTGCACCTTCTCTAGTAGGTACACCCACATACTGAATCAGAAAATTGTCTTGTATGCACTTAATAAATTCCTCTCCATCTAAACCTTTAACACTATGGCAGTCCCAGTCGAGGTTTGGAAAGTTAAAATCCCCTACCAAAACCACCCTATTATTCTTACAGATAGCTGAAATCTCCTTCCAAGTTTGTTTCTCAATCTCCCTCTGACTATTAGGGGGTCTATAATACAATCCCAATAAGGTGATCATCCCTTTCTTATTTCTCAGTTCCACCCAAATAACTTCCCTGGATGTATTTCCGGGAATATCCTCCCTCAGTACAGCTGTAATGCTATCCCTTATCAAAAATGCCACTCCCCCTCCTCTCTTGCCTCCCTTTCTATCCTTTCTGTAGCATTTGTATCCTGGAATATTAAGCTGCCAGTGCTGCCCATCCCTGAGGGTAAAAATAATGACTCCAGATGATGGAAACCAAATTCTGGATTAGAGTGGTGCTGGAAAAGCACAGCAGTTCAGGCAGCATCTGAGGAGCAGGAAAATCGATGTTTTGGGCAAAAGCCCTTCAGAAATACAGGCAGAGTGCCTGAAGGGTGGAGAGATCTTTCTGCCCATCCCTGAGCTATGTTTCTGTAATTGCTATGATATCCCAGGTCCATGTTCCTAACCATGCCCTGAGTTCATCTGCTTTCCCTGTTAGGCCCCTTGCATTGAACTAAATGCAGTTTTATTTATTAGTCCTGCCTTGTCCCTGCCTGCCCTGACTGTTTGACTCCTGTTCTCAACTGTACCAGTCTCAGATTGATCTCTTTCCTCACTATTTCCCTGGGCTCCCCCCCCCCCCCCAACCTTACTAGTTTAAATCCTCCCAAGCAGCTCTAGCAAATTTCCCTGCCAGTATATTAGTGGTTTAAAGTAATCTTCAAACGAAGTGAGGGTGATATGAGGAGTGTGCAGTAAGGGTATGGAATGCACTGCCTGGAAGTGTGGTGGTGAATTGAGGCATTTGAGAGGACGCGGAGTGATTATTTGGATAAAACTATTGTGCAAAGATACAGGGAAGAAGCAGGAATTTTACACGAGGCAACGATGCTCATTTAAAGAGCTGATGCAGACACAGCCAGTTGAATGCCATAAGACCTCTGTGATTCTGTGAATGCTGATGGGTCTTGTCTCATTTTTGATCTGTGAATGAATCAAGAACCAAGATGATCCCCACAGAATCAGCAGCCACGAGGAGTTCAGCAGCAGCATGTTCGAATAGGGATAGGCGTAGGAGTTGTTGTGTAACTGCAGGTTGTTAGCTGTTTTGTTAGGTAAACCTGTTTGAGATGTTCAAGTCGATTGAATCTATGCTACTTACCAAACCAGTGTAAGAGCAGTGATTCTCTGTGAAACACAGGGGCGGTACGGTGGCTCAGTGGTTAGCACTGCCTCACAGCACCAGGGTCCCAGGTTCGATTCCATCCTCAGGCGACTGTCTCTATGGAGTTTGCACATTCTCCCTGTGTCTGCTTGGGTTTCCTCCCACAGCCCAAAGACATGCAGGTCAGGCGAATTGGCCATAGTATTAGGTGCATTATTCAGAGGGAAATTGGTCTGGGTGGGTTACTCTTCGGAGGGTTGATGTAGACTGGTTGGGTCTAAGGGCCTGTTTCCACACTGTAGGGAATCTAATCATTACAACACTGAAGACAGAAGCCAATTGAACAAACTCAGGGTTCAGCCCTGAATATGGCTCAATCAATGTGTATATTTCCTGCAAAAAAATCACCAAGGCTTCTTAGACAGCATCTTCCAAAAGCAAAACCACTTCCACCTAAAAGGACAAGAATAGCAGATAGATGGGAGCACCACCACCTGCAGCTTCACCTCCAAACCACTCACCATCTTGATTTGGAAATATATCGCTGTTCTTTCAGTGCCGCTGGGTCAAAATCTTGGAATTCCCTTCTCAACAGCACTGAAGATGCCTCAATACCAAATATACTGCAGCGATTCAAGATTGTCAGCTAACTGTCACCTTTACAAGGGCAATTAGGGATGAGCAATAAATGCTGGCCCAGCCAGTGACTTCCACATCCCCTCAATGAACAAAACAAAGTTGAAATCCAAAACATCCTCTAAAATAAATGTCACTGTCACCCTCCTTCGACTGACTAAACTGGTCCTCATTCAGAACAACTTCTCTTTCCAATCCTCCCACTTCCTCCAAACCAAAGGAGTAGCCATGGGCACCTGCATGGGGCCCCAGCTATGCCTGCCTCTTCGTAGGATATGTGGAACAGTCCATCTTCCGCAGCTACACTGGCACCACCCCCACCTTTTCCTCCGCTACATTGATGACTGTATCGGCACTGCCTCGTGCTCCCACGAGGAGGTTGAACAGTTCATCCACTTTACTAACATCTTCCACCCTGACCTCAAATTTACCTGGACCGTCTCGGACTTCTCCCTCCCCTTCCTAGACCTCTCCATTTCTATCTCGGGCAACCAAATTAACACGGACCTTTATTATAAACCGACCAACTCCCACAGCTACCTAGACTACACCTCCTCCCACCCTGCCCCCTGTAAAAACGCCATCCCATATTCCCAATTCCTTCGTCTCCGCCGCATCTGCTCCCAGGAGGACCAGTTCCAATACCGAACAACCCAGATGGCCTCCTTCTTCAAAGACCGCAATATCCCCCCAGACATGGTCAATGATGCCCTCCACCGCATCTCCTCCACTTCCCGCTCCTCCGCCCTTGAGCCCCGCCCCTCCAACCGTCACCAGGACAGAACCCCACTGGTCCTCACCTACCACCCCACCAATCTCCATATACAGCGTATCATCCGTTGTCATTTCTGCCACCTCCAAACGGACCCCACCACCAGGGATATATTTCCCTCCCCTCCCCTATCAGCGTTCCGAAAAGACCACTCCCTCCGTGACTCCCTCATCAGGTCCACACCCCCCACCAACCCAACCTCCACTCCCGGCAACTTCCCCTGCAACCGCAAGAAATGCAAAACTTGCGCCCACACCTCCCCCCTTACTTCCCTCCAAGGCCCCAAGGGATCCTTCCATATCCGCTACAAATTCACCTGCACCTCCACACACATCATTTTCTGCATCCGCTGCACCCGATGTGGCCTTCTCTATATTGGGGAGACAGGCCAACTACTTGCGGAACATTTCAGAGAACACCTCTGGGACACCCGGACCAACCAACCCAACCATCCCGTGGCTCAACACTTCAACTTCCCCTCCCACTCCACCAAGGACATGCAGGTCCTTGGACTCCTCTATAGCAACACGATGGCTGGAGGAAGAGTGCCTCATCTTCTGCCTAGGAACCCTCCAACCACAAGGGATGAACTCAGATTTCTCCAGTTTCCTCATTTCCCCTCACCCCATCTTGTCTCAGTCCCAACCCTTGAACTCAGCACATGTTCCTAACCTGCAATCTTCTTCCTGACCTCTCCGCCCCACCCCCCACTCCGGCCTATCACCCTCACCTTATCACCTTCACCTTAACCTCCTTCCACCTATCGCATTTCCAACACCCTTCCCCCAAGTCCGTCCTCCCTACCTTTTATCTTAGCCTGCTTGGCAGACTTTCCTCATCCCTGAAGAAGGGCTCATGCCCGAAACGTCAATTCTCCTGCTCCTTGGATGCTGCCTGACCCGCTGCGCTTTTCCAGCAACACATTTTCAGCTCTAAAATAAATATACCAACAGATTTGTTTCTGAACACAGCACCATCTATTACTGGGTATTGTCTGACTCTGGGGCCAGGATAGGGAGGTCTCTGTGATAAATCGTTCAAGGTACAAACAGCTCACAATGTCCCTGTTACTCTGAGAGTCTCTGTGGAAGGCATACTCCCCTAACATTGAGATATCCGGTATCTTTCAGGCGCTGGAGCTGATTCACATCTTGATTGTTCAGGTCACCGTATCGATCTTCCTGATAGACTGGGAAAAGCCAAAGGGCAGACCTCTGCCAAAACCAGCAGGTACAGTTACGCACCGTCATTCTGTGTTCTGGTGATGAGTATTACAATTTGCAAATTGGTTCCCATGTTTCCTGTGATACAGCAGTGACTGGTTATGTTGCAGTTCACTCAGGGAGTAAGAGTTGGTGAGGAAACATGCATTTTCATAAACGTCTTCTAACCTGGAGCAATGGATAGCAACGATACAGGATCCAATGGACCTTCTGTCACACAGCTGACTAGAAAACTCTGTTGCTCTCACTCCCTATTATTTGCAAGTGATAGAATCACTTCAGCCAGTGGTTCAGAAATTGCCTAATCAATGCACATTCCTTAGCCATCAGGTCCTGAAATGGGTCTTGAACCTAGAGCTCAGGGCTCAGAGGCAGGGGAACTTACCCAGTGAGCACCATTGCAAATGTTTGGAGCGTACAGCCTCTCTATCCTGTTTGACCATTCAATAAGATCAAAGCTGATCTGTTTGAGATTTGAATCCCACATTCTCATCAGCCTCTGACATCCCTTGATTCCTTTGCACAACAAACATCTATCTACGTCCTGTGTAAAAATATTCAATGACCCTGCCTCCACTATCTTTGAGGCAAAAAGTTCCAAAGTGACACAAAGATACTTTGAGATCAATAATTTCTGTTGATCCGTGGATTCCGTGGGCTAACTCACTGTGACCGTGAGAGGGTAATTGATGCTAACAAACCGTTACAGTGAGAGGGAGGTGGGCGCTGACTCACCGTTACAGTGAGAGGGAGGTGGGCACTGACTCACCGTTACAGTGAGAGGGAGGTGGGTGCTGACTCATTGTTACAGTGAGAGGGAGGTGGGCACTGACTCACCGTTACAGTGAGAGGGAGGTGGGTGCTGACTCACCGTTACTATGAGAGGGAGGTGGGTGCTGACTCACCGTTGCAGTGAGAGGGAGGTAGGTGCTGAATAACCATTACTGTGAGAGGGGGGTGTGTGCTGAATCACCATTACAGTGAGAGGGAGCTGGGCACTGACTCAGCGTTACAATGAGAGGGAGGTGGGTGCTGACTCATTGTTACAGTGAGAGGGAGGTGGGCGCTGACTCACCGTTACAGTGAGAGGGAGGTGGGTGCTGACTCACCGTTACAGTGAGAGGGAGGTGGGTGCTGACTCACCGTTGCAGTGAGAGGGAGGTGGGTGCTGACTCACCGTTGCAGTGAGAGGGAGGTAGGTGCTGACTCACAGTTACAGTGAGAGGGAGGTGGGTGCTGAATCACCATTACTGTGAGAGGGAGGTGGGCGCTGCCTCACCGTTACAGTATGAGGGAGCTGGGCACTGACTCACTGTTACAGTGAGAGGGAGGTAGGTGCTGACTCATTGTTACAGTGAGGGGGAGGTGGGTGCTGACTCATTGTTACAGTGAGGGGGAGGTGGGCGCTGACTCACCGTTACAGTGAGAGGGAGGTGGGCGCTGACTCACCGATACAGGTAGAGGGAAGTGGGCACTGACTCACCGTTACAGTGAGAGGGAGGTGGGTGCTGACTCATTGTTACAGTGAGAGGGAGGTGGGCACTGACTCACCGTTACAGTGAGAGGGAGGTGGGTGCTGACTCACCGTTACTATGAGAGGGAGGTGGGTGCTGACTCACCGTTGCAGTGAGAGGGAGGTAGGTGCTGAATAACCATTACTGTGAGAGGGAGGTGTGTGCTGAATCACCATTACAGTGAGAGGGAGCTGGGCACTGACTCAGCGTTACAATGAGAGGGAGGTGGGTGCTGACTCATTGTTACAGTGAGAGGGAGGTGGGTGCTGACTCACCGTTACAGTGAGAGGGAGGTGGGTGCTGACTCACCGTTACAGTGAGAGGGAGGTGGGTGCTGACTCACCGTTACAGTGAGAGGGAGGTGGGTGCTGACTCACCGTTACAGTGAGA
This sequence comes from Chiloscyllium punctatum, assembly GCF_047496795.1. NCBI lineage: Eukaryota > Metazoa > Chordata > Chondrichthyes > Orectolobiformes > Hemiscylliidae > Chiloscyllium > Chiloscyllium punctatum. Next base: position 17,809,846 of record NC_092764.1, read on the forward strand.
GGGAGGTGGGTGCTGACTCACCGTTGCAGTGAGAGGGAGGTAGGTGCTGACTCACAGTTACAGTGAGAGGGAGGTGGGTGCTGAATCACCATTACTGTGAGAGGGAGGTGGGCGCTGCCTCACCGTTACAGTATGAGGGAGCTGGGCACTGACTCACTGTTACAGTGAGAGGGAGGTAGGTGCTGACTCATTGTTACAGTGAGGGGGAGGTGGGTGCTGACTCATTGTTACAGTGAGGGGGAGGTGGGCGCTGACTCACCGTTACAGTGAGAGGGAGGTGGGCGCTGACTCACCGATACAGGTAGAGGGAAGTGTGCGCTGACTCACCATTACAGTGAGAGGGAGGTAGGTGCTGACTCACCGTTACAGTGAGAGGGTGGTGGGCGCTGACTCACCATTACAGTGAGAGGGAGGTGGGTGCTGACTCATTGTTACAGTGAGGGGGAGGTAGGCGCTGCCTCACCGTTACAGTATGAGGGAGGTGGGTGCTGACTCACTGTCACAATGAGAGGGAGGTGGGCACTGACTTACTGTTACAGTGAGAGGGAGGTGGGCACTGACTCACCGTTACAGTGAGAGGGAGGTGGGCACTGACTCACCGTTACAGTGAGAGGGAGCTGGGCGCTGACTCACCATTACAGTGAGAGGGAGGTGGGTGCTGAGTCACTGTCACTATGAGCGGGAGGTGGGTGCTGACTCACCGTTACAGTGAGAGGGAGGTGCGTGCTGACCCAACGTTACAGTGACAGGGAGGTGAGTGCTGCGTCACTGTCACAATGAGAGGGAGGTGGGTGCTGACTCACCGTTACAGTGTGAGGGAAGTAAGGTTAAGTCAGATCTGAAACTAGCATTTGATGTATCCCTGTCTGACCGAAAGCCTGTCAGATTAACACTTCACTGACTGGAGTTTGAGGGGTTGGCTTGCATTGGAAATGAAAGGATTGGCTAAGCTGGGAGAGGAGAAGACGTTCAACAGAGATGTTTAAAACCAGGTGATACTTATGTCCTCGCCCCCAGGCTACTGACTCCAAACTCTGCAACCCTCAACTCTATAACCCTGAACTCTGACCTGCACTCAATAATCCTGAACTCTCACCCGAGCTCTGTCAGCCTGAACTCTGACCCGAGCGCTGTAGCCCTGAACTCTGACCCGAGCTCTGTAACCCTGAACTCTGACCCAAGCTCTGTAACCAGGAGTTCTGACCCAGGCACAGAATCCTCTTCCCCCTTTGCCCTGGGCACAGAGCTTCCTTTGTCTCCCAGTCCCTAGAGATGTGATCCCCTACGCTGGGTCTTGTTACATAGATAGATAGGGAGGAACTGTTCCCATTGGTTAAACATTCAAGAACCAAATAGTGTAGATTGAAGGTGTTTGGTGAAAGAAGCAACCTGGGAATAATGTAACAACCAGCAATAACCCGAGTAATAACATGGTCCTGCAGTGAGTGGATCGGAGTGCCCTCCTTCAGGGTCTGATGGACGCAGATACATTCCTGGCTTTCAAAAAGTATTAAACAAGCTGCTCAAGGGAGAAGATTCTCAGAGCTACAGGGAAAGGGGATGAAGCTTTTACAGAGAGTGAGCACAGATTGGACGGGCTGAACAACCTCATCACATGCTATATGCATTCAGTGATTCCATTCTACAATTCAAATCTGTCCAACAATGGCTTCCTCCTTGGTTGGAACATAACTTCTGGTTTATTTATCTTAGGGTGGCACAGTGGCTCAGTGGTTAGCACTGCTGCCTCACAGCACCAGCGTCCCAGGTTCGATTCCAGCCTCGGGTGACTGTCTGTGTGGAGTTTGCACGTTCTCCCCGTGTCTGCGTGGGTTTCCTCCTGGTACTTCGGTGTCCTCCCACAGTCCAAAAATATGCAGGTCAAGTGAATTGGCCATGCTAAATTTCCCATAGTGTTAGGTGCATTAGTCAGAGGAAAATGGGTCTGGGTGGGTTACTCTTTGGAGGGTCGGTGTGGACTTGTTGGGCCGAAGGGCCTATTTCCACACTGTAGGGAATCTAATCTAAAGTGCATTAGCCTGGCATCCTAACGTTATTCCTTCCTGCAGCAAACAGGTCAGTTCCATCCTCGGTCAGTATCTGGAGAACTTACTTCATTGCCAATGAGTGGAATGAAATTCAGACCAAGAGAAAGATAAATCCAGTTCTGCAACTGTTTGCTGTACTGTTGCTGTTGGAGGTAAGTGACTGTCCTAGGGATTATGAGAGTACTGAGTGACCTGTAATGGCGAGTTTAAAAATGTGTTGCTGGAAACGCACAGCAGGCCAGGCAGCATCAAAGGAGCAGGAGAATCAATGTTTCGGGCATAAGCCTTTCGTTGAGGAGCCCTTGTAATGGGGAGTGTCAGAGTCTGGAGTGATCAGTAATGAGTGGCGTTGGAGTATGGAGTGGCCTGTAATGGGGAGTGTCAGAGTCTAGAGTGACCTGTAATGAGTGGCGTTGGAGTATGGAGTGGGCTGTAATGGGGAGTGTCAGAGTCTAGAGTGACCTGTAATGGGTAGTGTTGGAGTATGGAGTGGGCTGTAATGGGGAGTGTCAGAGTCTAGAGTGACCTGTAATGGGTGGTATTGGAGTATGGAGTGGGCTGTAATGGGGAGTGTCAGAGTCTAGAGTGACCTGTAATGGGTAGTCGAAAGTGGGATGCTGGAGATTAGAGTCAAGATTAGGCTGGTGCTGGATATGTACAGCAGGTCAGGAAGCATCCAAGGAGTAGGAAAATTGATGTTTCGTGCAAAAGCACTCCATCAGGAATGCCCAAAACATCAATTTTCCTGATCCTCGGATGCTGCCCATCCTGCGATGCTTTTCCCGCACCACTCTAATCTTGATTGTAATGGGGAGTGTTGGAGTATGGAGTGGGCTGTAATGGGGAGTGTTGGAGTATGGAGTGGGCTGTAATGGGGAGTGTTGGAGTATGGAGTGGGCTGTAATGGGGAGTGTTGGAGTATGGAGTGGGCTGTAATGGGGAGTGTTGGAGTATGGAGTGGGCTGTAATGGGGAGTGTTGGAGTATGGAGTGGGCTGTAATGGGGAGTGTTGGAGTATGGAGTGGGCTGTAATGGGGAGTGTTGGAGTATGGAGTGGGTTGTAATGGGGAGTGTTGGAGTATGGAGTGGGATGTAATGGGAAATTTGGAATATTGAATAAACTGTCATGGGGAGTATTGGGGTATTGTGGATTGTAATGGGGAGTATTCGAATATTGAGTGGTCGGTAATGGGGAGTGTTGAAGTATTGAGTGGTCGGTAATGGGGAGTGTTGAAGTATTGAGTGGTCGGTAATGGGGAGTGTTGAAGTATTGAGTAGTCTGTAATGGGGAGTGTTGGAATATTGAGTGCATTGTAATGGGGAGTGTTGGAATATTGAGTGGTCTGTAATGGGGTGTGTTGGAATATTGAGTGGTCGGTAATGGTGAGTTTTGGAATATTGAGTGCATTGTAATGGGGAGTGTTGAAGTATTGAGTGGACTGAAATGGGGTGTGTTGGAATATTGAGTGCACTGTAATGGGGAGTGTTGGAATATTGAGTGGTCTGTAATGGGGTGTGTTGGAATATTGAGTGGTCGGTAATGGGGAGTGTTGGATTATTGAGTGGTCGGTAATGGGGAGTGTTGGAATAATGAGTGGTCTGTAATGGGGAGTGTTGAAATATTGAGTGGGCTGTAATGGGGAATGTTAAAGTTTTCAGTGGGTTGTAATAAGGAGAGTTGGTGTACATAGTGAATCTAATAGCATAGTATTGTACTTTAGTTAGCTTACATTGGAGGGTTAAACTCTATGATGGGCCTGATGGCCGAGCAATGAAGCTCTGGATTTAACAGTGAAGCTACAGTGTACTGCATGAACTCTGTGTTGATTTGGCTGCTACGTGTGGCAGTGAGTTTAAATTCATCTCTGATAGGAACTTGCCAATCTCATTTTGATTCAAGTGTTCAATTTTCATTCACGTGTTCTACCTGCCTGCAGAAATTGAGCCACATTTTATACTGGCGCCCTTGGAGTAATCTCGTAGGGATAGGTGCTTACCTGTACTCAGCCTTCCATCTAGTGCTGTCTCACTAATGGAGACATGTCTCGGCCAGAACAGTTAGTTAGAACATCACAAGTGAAAGTTCCACCCTCTCCATGTGTTTCCACTAAGATTGTGGCAAGACTCAACTCAGCTGGAGTGTATGGAGTTAGTAACAGATTTGCATTAAACTTAGATGGCGGAGGAGGCGGTGTGAGGGAAGAGGGAGAAAGATCACAGAGGATGTATCTGGTTCCAACAGCGTCCTCAGGCTGTTTTCTCAGGGAAAGAATCCTGTTATTCTCCCAGGTTAGTAGGAAATTAGATTATGGTTTGGCATGAGCAGGGTTTGAATGCAAGAACACAGAATTCCCCCCAAGTTACTGTAGTTGGGGGATTAGTGACCTTCCACATGCGAAATTCCGCTGGCCACTTTTCAAAGAACAAAACAAATTCCTCTTGGTGTAGCTGAGCTGAAGGATCTGTCTTTTATCAGTGAGCAGGAAGGAACGCATTATTTGTTCCAGATACGAGTCACCAGGACAGCATGTCGGAAAGTTCTTGGGGAGAACTTTGTTCTGCTGGTTGTTTCAAAGTCAGTTAAGCTGTTGCTGCTGATTCCTGTCAGCTTCTGTCAAGTTGAAAAGAAGCAATAGACATTAAAAACTAATCTTTAATATTTGTCCTTCCATTGATTAATCAGTGATTTGAAAATGATACTTTTTTTCTGCTCTATGCAGTGTATGAATTTTAAAGCATTGTCATTTCTAAGGATCGAAGTTTTGGAATACAGTTTTTACATGATGTGCAGGCATATTTTTAGGAAAGTCCACCTTCTTCTCTCACCACCAGCATTGGCTGGTCCCCAAGGTTATTTTTACCACACAGCTGTAATTCCTTTTTCACTGGTTGTTGAATGAGCTTTGATCATGATAGTGCACTTGATATGGTGCTGCGCAAAAGGTTAATACACACGGTGTGATCACATGGCATAGATGTAATTTATTAGCTTGGTTAGAGGATTGGCTAAACCCAGAAAAAGCAGAGGGTCAAGATAAGTGGGTCTTTTTCTGATTGACAAGCTTAACTAGTGGGGTGCTACAGGATGAGTCCTCAGGTCTCCAACTCAGATCCAAGATAGCAGCAGATTAGGACGCTTCAGCCAGACCACGCCCGCTACGTCCCTTCTCGGAGAAGCCCTGAACTCCCAGCCTCAGTGTAGATCCAGTGTAGTGGTGTCTTGGCTGAGTGTGGCGGTCTTAGTCCAGGATGGCAGTCACTTGGCCCAGTGTGACGGTCTCTCGGCCTGATGTGGTGGTCTCTCGGCTCCACGTGGTGGTCTCTCGGCTCCACGTGGTGGTCTCTCGGCTCCACGTGGTACTCTCTCGGCTCCACGTGGTGCTCTCTCGGCTCCACGTGGTGCTCTCTCGGCTCCACGTGGTGCTCTCTCGGCTCCACGTGGTGCTCTCTCGGCTCCACGTGGTGCTCTCTCGGCTCCACGTGGTGCTCTCTCGGCTCCACGTGGTGCTCTCTCGGCTCCACGTGGTGCTCTCTCGGCTCCACGTGGTGCTCTCTCGGCTCCACGTGGTGCTCTCTCGGCTCCACGTGGTGCTCTCTCGGCTCCACGTGGTGCTCTCTCGGCTCCACGTGGTGCTCTCTCGGCTCCACGTGGTGCTCTCTCGGCTCCACGTGGTGCTCTCTCGGCTCCACGTGGTGCTCTCTCGGCTCCACGTGGTGCTCTCTCGGCTCCACGTGGTGCTCTCTCGGCTCCACGTGGTGCTCTCTCGGCTCCACGTGGTGCTCTCTCGGCTCCACGTGGTGCTCTCTCGGCTCCACGTGGTGCTCTCTCGGCTCCACGTGGTGCTCTCTCGGCTCCACGTGGTGCTCTCTCGGCTCCACGTGGTGCTCTCTCGGCTCCACGTGGTGCTCTCTCGGCTCCACGTGGTGCTCTCTCGGTTCGATATGGTGGTCTCTCAGCACAGTGTGGCAGTCTCTCAGCCCGGTGTGGTGGTCTCCTGGTCCAGTTTGGCACTCTCTTAGCCTAGTATGGCAGTCTGTCTGCCCAGTATGGTGGCCTCTCAACCCAGTGTGGCGGTCTCTCAGCCTGGCGCGAGGTCTCTTGACCCAGTGTGTTGGTCTCTTGGCCCGATGTGGTGATCTCTCAGCATGGTGTGGCAGTCTCTCTGTCCATTGTGGTGGTCTCTCGGCTCAATGTGGCGGTCTCTCAGTACGGTGTGGCAGTCTCTCGGCCCAGTGCGGGTGTTTCTTGGCCTGACATAGTGGTCTCTCAACCTGGCTTGGCGGTGTCTCGGCCCAGCATGGCCGTCTCTCAGCCCAGTGTGGTGATCTGTCAGCCTGGCATGGCCTCAGCATGGACTTCCAGCCTCGAGTTGATTCCAGAATGGTCTCCTAGCCTTGGGAGCCTCAAGGTGAAGCTCTGTATGGTCTGGAGTGAAAGCCTGGTGCAGGCTGGAGTCAAGGCCTGGTGCGGACTGGAGTCAAGGCCCAGTGCGGACTGGGGTCAAGGCCCAGTGCGGACTGGGGTCAAGGCCCGGTGCGGACTGGGGTCAAGACCCAGTGCGGACTGGGGTCAAGACCCAGTGCGGACTGGGGTCAAGGCCCAGTGCGGACTGGGGTCAAGGCCCAGTGCGGACTGGGGTCAAGGCCCAGTGCGGACTGGGGTCAAGGCCCAGTGCGGACTGGGGTCAAGGTCAGGTGTGGACTGGAGTCAAGACCCAGTGTGAACTGGAGTCAAGGCCCAGTGCGGACTGGGGTCAAGGCCCAGAGTGGACTCACGTCAAGTCCCGGTGTGGACTGGAGACAAGACTGGTGTGGACTGCAGTCAAGGCCCTGCGCAGACTGGAATCAAGGCTCGGTGCGGACTGGGGTCAAGACCCGGTGCGGACTGGGGTCAAGACCCGGTGCGGACTGGGGTCAAGGCCCAGTGCGGACTGGGGTCAAGGCCCGGTGCGGACTGGGGTCAAGGCCCGGTGCGGACTGGAGTCAAGGACCAGTGCGGACTGGAGTCAAGGACCAGTGCGGACTGGGGTCAAGGCCCAGTGTGGACTAGAGACAAGACCCAGTGTGGACTGGAGCAAGGCCCGGTGTGGACTGGAGCAAGGCCCGGTGTGGACTGGAGTGAAGGCCCAGTGCAGACTGGAGTGAAGGCCCAGTGCAGACTGGAGTGAAGGCCCGGTGCGGACTGGGGTCAATGACCAGTGCGGACTGGAGTCAAGGACCAGTGCGGACTGGGGTCAAGGCCCAGTGTGGACTAGAGACAAGACCCAGTGTGGACTGGAGCAAGGCCCGGTGTGGACTGGAGCAAGGCCCGGTGTGGACTGGAGCAAGGCCCGGTGTGGACTGGAGCAAGGCCCGGTGTGGACTGGAGTGAAGGCCCAGTGCAGACTGGAGTCAAGGCCCGGTGCGGACTGGAGTCAAGGCCCGGTGCGGACTGGGGTCAAGGCCCAGTGTGGACTAGAGACAAGGCCCGGTGTGGACTGGAGTGAAGGCCCAGTGCGAACTGGAGTGAAGGCCCAGTGCGAACTGGAGTGAAGGCCCAGTGCGAACTGGAGTGAAGGCCCAGTGCGAACTGGAGTGAAGGCCCAGTGCGAACTGGAGTGAAGGCCCAGTGCGGACTGGAGTCAAGGCCCGGTGCGGACTGGAGTCAAGGCCCGGTGCGGACTGGAGTCAAGGCCCGGTGCGGACTGGAGTCAAGGCCCGGTGCGGACTGGAGTCAAGGTCAGGTGCGGACTGGGGTCAAGGCCCGGTGTGGACTAGAGACAAGACCGGTGTGGACTGGAGTCAAGGCTCTGCACAGACTGGAGTCAAGGCCCGGTGCAGACTGGAGTCAAGACCCAGTGCGAACTGGAGTCAAGACCCAGTGCGGAGTGGAGTCAGGACCCAGTGCGGAGTGGAGTTAAGGCCCAGTGTAGACTGGAGTCAAGGCCCAGTGCGGAGTGGAATCAGGGCTCAGTGCGGAGTGGAGTTAAGGCCCTGTGCGGAGTGGGGTCAAGACCTGGTGTGGACTAGGGTCAAGGCCCTGCACAGACTGGAATCAAGGCTTGGTGTGGACTGGAGTCAAGGCCCAGTGTGGAGTGGAGTCAAGACCCGGTGTGGACTGGGGGGGGGGGGTCAAGGCCCAGTGCGGACTGGAGTCAAGGCCCAGTGCGGATTGGAGTCAAGGCCCTGCGCAGGCTGGAGTCAAGGCTCGGTGTAGACTGGAGTCAAGGCTCGGTGTGGACTGGAGTCAAGGCCCTGCGCAGACTGGAATCAAGGCTCGGTGCGGAGTGGAGTCAAGTCCCAGTGCAGAGTGGAGTCAAGACCCGGTGTGGACTGGGGTCAAGGCCCAGTGCGGATTGGAGTCAAGGCCCAGTGTGGACTGGAGTCAAGCCAGGAGTGGACTGGGGTCAAGGCCCGGTGTGGACTAGAGACAAGACCGGTGTGGACTGGAGTCAAGGCCCAGTGCGGACTGGAGTCAAGACCCAGTGTGAACTGGAGTCAAGGCCCAGTGCGGAGTGGAGTCAGAACCCAGTGCAGAGTGGAGTCAGAACCCAGTGCAGAGTGGAGTCAGAACCCAGTGCAGAGTGGAGTCAAGGCCCAGTGCGGAGTGGAGTCGAGGCCCAGTGCGGAGTGGAGTCGAGGCCCAGTGCGGAGTGGAGTCGAGGCCCAGCGCGGAGTGGAGTCGAGGCCCAGCGCGGACTGGAGTCGAGGCCCAGCGCGGACTGGAGTCGAGACCCAGCGCGGAGTGGAGTCGAGGCCCAGCGCGGAGTGGAGTCGAGGCCCAGCGCGGAGTGGAGTCGAGGCCCAGCGCGGAGTGGAGTCGAGGCCCAGCGCGGAGTGGAGTCGAGGCCCAGCGCGGAGTGGAGTCGAGGCCCAGCGCGGAGTGGAGTCGAGGCCCAGCGCGGAGTGGAGTCGAGGCCCAGCGCGGAGTGGAGTCGAGGCCCAGCGCGGAGTGGAGTCGAGGCCCAGCGCGGAGTGGAGTCGAGGCGCAGCGCGGAGTGGAGTCGAGGCCCAGCGCGGAGTGGAGTCGAGGCCCAGCGCGGAGTGGAGTCGAGGCCCAGCGCGGAGTGGAGTCGAGGCCCAGCGCGGAGTGGAGTCGAGGCCCAGCGCGGAGTGGAGTCGAGGCCCAGCGCGGAGTGGAGTCGAGGCCCAGCGCGGAGTGGAGTCGAGGCCCAGCGCGGAGTGGAGTCGAGGCCCAGCGCGGAGTGGAGTCGAGGCCCAGCGCGGAGTGGAGTCGAGGCCCAGCGCGGAGTGGAGTCGAGGCCCAGCGCGGAGTGGAGTCGAGGCCCAGCGCGGACTGGAGTCGAGGCCCAGCGCGGACTGGAGTCGAGGCCCAGCGCGGACTGGAGTCGAGGCCCTGCGCGGACTGGAGTCGAGGCCCTGCGCGGACTGGAGTCGAGGCCCTGCGCGGACTGGAGTCGAGGCCCTGCGCGGACTGGAGTCGAGGCCCTGCGCGGACTGGAGTCGAGGCCCTGCGCGGACTGGAGTCGAGGCCCTGCGCGGACTGGAGTCGAGGCCCTGCGCGGACTGGAGTCGAGGCCCTGCGCGGACTGGAGTCGAGGCCCAGTGCGGACTCGATTCAAGGCCCATTGTGATTTAGAGCCAAAGCACATTGCAGAGTGAATTCAAGATCCAGTGCAGAGTGGAGTCAAGGACCTGTGCAGACTGGAACCAAGGCCCGGTGTGGACTAGAACCAAGGCCCGGTGTGGACTAGAACCAAGGCCCGATGTGGACTAGAGTCAAGGCCCAGTGCAGAGTGGAGTCAAGGCCCGGTGTGGACTGAAATCAAGGCCCAGTGCAGACTGGAGTCAAGGCCCAGTGCGGACTGGAGTCAAGGCCCAGTGCAGACTGGAGGTTAGGTGTCAGTATGTACTGGGTTGGAAGGCTTGTTGTTCTGAACTTTTTATTCCTCTATTTTCTAAATTATTCCTACAGTCAGTGATGCTGGACTTCTTACTTCTTTATTTTCGTAATTTTTTTTCCTCATAACTTGTACTGAAGGTTGGTACCTTGTACCTAGGATGGCGCCATAAATGGCGACTTGTAAACTTATTGCCGTACTCACTTGAGTACGTGTGACAATAAAGCTAATTCAATTAATTCAATACAACCGTTTACAATTTATATCTTGGATGTGGGGACAGAAAGTGCTATAGCCATTTTTGCAGATGACATTAAAATAAGTGGAGAAGTAAGTTGCAATGAAGAAATAAGAACTTTACAACTAGATGTGGATAGATTACATGAATGGGCCAAAAATTGGCTGTTGAATTTGGATTGATAAAGTTAATGTAGAAAGGATGTGGGGCAATCTCGAATAAGCGGACATAGTTTCAGGATAAGGGCTAGAAGGTTTAAAACAGAGGTGAGGAGAAATTACATCTCTCAAAGAGTCATGACTCTATGGAATTCTTTACCCCAGAGTGTGATGTTTGTCAGGACACTGAGTAAACTTCAGGGGGACATTTTTAATTTATAGTGTGTTGAAGGATTATAGAGAGTGGGCAGGAAAGTGGAGTTGAGGCTGTGATGAGATCAGCCTGGATTGTATTGAATGAAGGAGCAGGCTTAAGAGGCTGACTTACCTACTCCTGAAGAAGGGCTTATGCCCGAAACGTCGATTCTCCTGCTCCTCGGATGCTGCCTGGCCTGCTGTGTTTTTCCAGCATCACATTTTTCAACTCTGGTCTCCAGCATCTGCAGTCCTCACTTTCTCCTTACCTACTCCTGCACCTGTTTCATATGTGCTTCTGATCATCAGTGAGCTGTTTGACTGAGTGAGCATCACTGCTGAGTACAGTCCTCTGCCTTCCTAACATCCCTGTACATCTTTATGGCCAACATGAGATCAGTACATCAGTCAGAAGCTGCTGACCGAACTGGTAGTTATTGCATTTTTGTCTATGTAGATCATTTTAACAATGCATGTGAAAGTTATGGAGACATTAAGGGTTTCAGGCAAGCCAGATTTTTCTTCCCCCCCACTCACAGCCTTCTGGCAATTCTGTTCTGGCTAGAGGAAGATGAACAACAGAGGATAGGACAAATACAGCGGCAAAGATAGGGCATTTGGATATAAGTAGGGGTGCTCCCAAGGGCCCTACCATCCTAGTAAAGTGGACTGGCCCAGGAGTGTACCCATTCCTGGCTGCAGCTGTTAGTTTTAAACATTAATGAGTCAAAATGTGCCAAGAATCAGTCACAAGATAAGCAATTGCTTATGGGGCTGAAATCTGTCAGGATTGTCCATATCATTGAGTGGTCACGGGTCATAAAATGATGAGACCTGCAAAAGGTAATCTTCACCACCCCCTCTCTGACTGTCAAAGACCAAATACCACTGCCAGTGATCCTGATTCTGGAAAATTAACCAGGACCTATCATAATGGTGGAGAATGTGTTGCTGGAAAAGTGCAGCAATTCAGGCAGCATCCGAGGAGTAGGAGAGTCGACGTTTCGGGCATCAGCATCCCTTTCCTGTTGAAGGACTTATTCCTGAAACGTCGATTCCCCTGCTCCTCGGATGCTGCCTGACCTGCTATGCTTGTCTAGCACCACACTCAACTCTGATCTCCAGCATCTGCAGTCGTCGCTTTCTCCTATTATAACGGTGGGCTGCTGAGGCTGCACTGATATTGTAGGTCAGACAAATGGCTGGGTTATTGCTCTCAGTGTATCAATAATGCCACCCTCTGTGGCAACATGGTGTCTGGTAGGAAATTGCTGGTCTTGGTCATTGGGAACAGAGACTAAGGGAAGTTATGCCAATAGTTTGTTTGTTTATTCATTTCTACTTGGGATCCTCGCGGGAGAATGTTTAGCCAATATAGTCCATTTCTTCAGAGAAAGGTTCTCCCATTGACTTCATTCCCCCCATTAGGCTTGACCATGGTTGGTGTGTCACCATCCAGTCTCTGGTGAAACCAATATGACATTCTGATGGCCATATGACATATGGGCGGCACGGTGTCACAGTGGTTAGCACTGCTGCCTCACAGCGCCAGAGACCCGGGTTCAATTCCCGCCTCAGGCGACTGACTGTGTGGAGTTTGCACATTCTCCCTGTGTCTGCGTGGGTTTCCTCCGGGTGCTCCAGTTTCCTCCCACAGTCCAAAGATGTGCAGGTCAGGTGAATTGGCCATGCTAAATTGCCCATTGTGTTAGGTAAGGGGTAGATGTAGGGATATGGGTGGGTTGCGCTTCGGCGGGTCGGTGTGGACTTGTTGGGCCGAAGGGCCTGTTTCCACGCTGTAAGTAATCTAATCTAATCTAATCTTCATCTTGAAGCGTCATGAATACTTGAGTTCAGCACTGATGTAGAAATTGATACTTGAGAAGACTTAGTTCCCACAAACTAATCCTAACCAGTCAATGCTGAGGCAGGTCATCATTACACCACCAATTACCAACTTCCATCCATATAACATCTTTAAAATGTTGCAGGGTAACTCAAAAACAATCCATGATACCAAACCACACAAGGAGGGACTATGTCATATGTCCAAAAGCCTCACTGAAGAAGTAGGTTTTAAGGTGTATCTTTAAGGAGAAAAGCAGGTAGAGAGGATGAGTGGGTTAGAGAGGGAATTCGAGAGTTTAGGGTCTTGGCAACTGAAAACATGGTGCCCAGTGATTTAGCAATTAAAATTTGGTTTGGTCAAGGAGCCAGAGTTAAAAGAGCTCCATTCATCTTGGCTTCCAGTGATTACAAACTAGACTTGAATGATTTGACTTCCTTGACTGAGGGTCTTACAGCTGTGGCTCTTAGCACCTTCTTAGTAGCAGGTTCAAATATCAATGTTTACAGTACTGATAATGTTAACACTCTGCTACAACATTCCAAAATAAATCCCACTACCCCATGCTCTCCCATTAGCCCTGTATTCTGCTCTACTCCAGAAGCACTGTCTACTTTGCCCTTAAAAGGAGTCTTGTCCGCAACCTCTGCAGCTCCCTTTGGTAAAATGTTCTGTGCTCCAGTGCCAATCTGCATAAAGAAATTCCTCTCGCTCTTTCCCCTTCATTCTCAGCAGAAGACACAAATTTGGCCGCTGTAATGAATTCCTGTTTACATATTTTTAATTCCAGGTCATTGGCTTGAAGAACATTGCCCGAAGAGATCTGAATTTGAATCTGCATCCCGAACCTGATGTCAATCTGGCTCCCTGGAGTCCAATTCTCCGATACGGAATAGCAGTATCTATGTGGCTGGCAGTCGGTTTAGCTCAAGTAAGACAGTTTCAGATGCTTCAGTTATTGTGCTGGGGGCCCTGACAATAATAAATGGATAGCAATTCCATCAGCGTCATGAAGTAAACCGACCAAGAGTTTAGGTTCCTTATCTTACCACAAACACATTTTTCCCTCATATGACTGTCATACTGCTGGCAGCTAAAGAGAAGCTTTCCATAAGGAATGATTTGTTTAAGCATAAATCTTTTTAAGAATTTGAACAGTTGGACACATGACAGAGGACTTTGTTTCAGTCAGGAGAAAGGAAACTGGGAAGATGAGAAGGCCTTACGTTTCAACAATGTCTCCTGCAATCTCCAGCCAAGCCACGCTCCTTCCGCTCAACAGATGCTGTTGTGACGGAGGCAAACCAGTAGTCAATTTGCACACAGAAAGATCCCATAAACAGCAAAATGGTGATATCTGGGTAACTGGAGAGCTGCACTCAGTGTCAGCCAAGTGCCCATAATAGGCCTTTCAGGTGGTTGCTTGTGGGCAGAAGGCCATCGCTGCTCAAGTTTGATGAAACATCACGAACCTCAAATGTTAATTCTCTGTTTCCTTTCCCTGCTGGCCTCCAGGTTACCAGCATCTGCAGAGTTTTGTGTTTTTCTTCATATGAATCTTGGTTAGGCATACACCAACCAAACTAAAATAGATTATCAATGTATCATGAGCCTGTCAGACCCAATCACTGGTTAATGATGTTGACTTTGTAAGAGAGACTTTCGCTTCGGACAGTATAGTCTAGTTTGCAACAAATTGGTGGGCTCTTGTGGTGCAATTGTACTGTCCCTATCTCTGCACTAGAAGAGCTGGGATCATAGAGTCATAGAGATGTACAGCACAGAAACAGAATCTTCAGTCCAACTCGTCCATTCCAACCAGATATGCAAACCAAGTATAGTTCCACCTGCCAGCACCTGGCCCATATCCCTCCAAACCCTTCCTATACATATACCCATCCAGATGCTTTTTAAATGTTGCAATTGTACTAGTCTCCATCACTTCCTCTGGCAGCTCATTCTATACACACACCACCGTCTGCGTGTGAAAAAGTTGCCCCTTGGGTCTCTTTTATACATTTCCCCTCTTACCCTAAACCTATGCCCTCTAGTACTGGACTCCCTGACCCCAGAGAAAAGATTGTCAGGAATAACCAATTCAATTACGGAATTTAAAAATCCCAAAACCTTTGTCATTATTTTAAATGCAACAGAGACATTTATACAACATTTGTTAGCTCCGCATAGGCGGGTCAGAAAGTGACTGGAATTTCTTGAGTAAAAGCAAAATTGCAGATGCTGGGAACTTCTGAAGAGTCACTGGACTCAAGAGATTAACTCTGTTTTCTCTCCACAGGTAATGCCAACCTGCTGAGTTTCTCCAGCAATTTTGGTTTTCTATTTCCAGTTCAGAGCTGAAGTCTGAGAGCTTTGTTGCAGATGTGAAGTTATTTTTGTAACCCAGGAGACTTGTTTTCTGTAAATTGTTCTCATGCTGTAAGAGGGTGATGTGGTGGCTCAGTGGTTAGCTCTGCTGCCTCACAGCGCCAGAAACTCAGGTTTGACTCCAGCCTTGGGCGAGTGTCTGTGTGGAGTTTGCATATTCTTCTTGTGTCTGTGTGGGTTTCCTCCCACAGTCCAACAATGTGCAGGCTAGGTGAATTGGCCATGCTGAATTACCTACAGTGTTCAGGCATGTGTCATATTAGTCAGGGGTAAATGTAGAGCAATAGGGGGAGGGTATTGGGTCTGGGTGGGATACTCTTTGGAGGGTTGGTTGGGCCTAATGGCCTGTTTACACACTGTAGGGGTTCCAAGTGCATTTGCCTCTGATAGGTGCTGACTATGTTTTGGGCACTTGCACTTGCATATTGGTGACAAGTAATGGGTTTGCTTGATTTCTGTGTTTATTCATTTCCATTTGGAAGGAAGATGCTTGGTGCTGGAGACGGGCAGGGCAGGCACCAGTTATCTGGCACAAATGCACCCACTTGCACCAATTGTCAGGGGGGGCATGGAGTTATAACAGAGCAGTCATAGAGTTATACAGCACAGAAGAGGCCCTTTGGCCCATCTAGTCTGTGCTGACCTGTCTTCACTAATGCTACTTTCCAGCACTAGGCCCCTAGCCTTGAATGTGACATTTCAAGTGCTTGTCCAAATACCATTTCAAGGTAGTGAGGTTTTTCACCTCAACTACCCTCCCAGGCACTGCATTCCAGATCCTCACCACCTTCTAGGTCAAAATAAATTTCCTTAAATCCCCTCTAAACCTCCTGTCTATTACTTTAAAATTATGCCTCCTTGTTATTGACCCTTCAGCTGAGGGGAACAGCTGCTTTCTATATGCCGTGTCCACGTTCCCCATAATCTTAAACACCTCAGTCAAGTCTCCCTTCAGCCTTCTCTGATCCAAACTGTCATCATGGCCAAATGCTCCATCCTGGGAAACATCCTGATGAATCTCCTTTGCATCCACTCCAGTACAATCACATGCTATAATGACCAGAACTTCACACTGTACTCCAGCTGTGGCCTAACCAAAGTTTTGTACAGTTGAGACAGCACGGTGGCTCAGTGGTTCGCACTGCTGCCTCACAGCGCCAGCAACCCAGGTTCAATTCCAGCCTTGGGCGACAGTCTGTGTGGAGTTTGCACATTCTCCCCATATCTGCATGAATTTCTTCTGGGTGCTCTGGTTTCCTCCCATAGTTCAAAGATATGTAGGTTAGGTGAATTGGCCATGCAAAATTGTCCATAGTGTTTTGAGATGCCTAGATTAGGCGCATTAGTTGGGGGATGGTGTTTTGGGTGGAATACTCTTCAGAGGGTCATTGTGGACTTGTTGGACCGAAGGGCCTGTTTCCGCACCGTAGGAATTCTAGGATAGCTCCAACATAACTTCCCTGTTCTTATTCTCCATGTGATGACTGATAAAAGCAAGTGTCGTATTTATCTTCCTGGTCCATTATCTTGTCCTACATCCCCCAGAGATCTATGGAGAAGCAACCCAAGATCTCTCTGTTTATCTAAGCTTCCTAGTGTCCTGCCATTCTTTGAGTGCTCCCTTGTCTTGTTAAACAGTCACTAGAAGACACCTGAGAGTAACCTGCGATAAACATCCCTTTGGTTTCTCCATCTCTCCTAAGGTCCTTGATCTTTGCATCTCTCCATCCACACAATGTGTCAGGTGAGGAAACGCAGGGGCAGGAGGGACACTTATACTGCACCCCGTTCCCAAACAAATCTTTGAGTACAGAACATGATCACTCTGGGCTAGTTAACCAGTTATTGACCCCTTATTGAAATGGTTTGGAACTGAGCAGACCATTCCACATTGACCAGAGATATTCCAATCTTTCACAGGTGCTCTTCTGCGTTGGATTCTGTGAACGATTTGTTGAAGATAAGATTCAGCAGTTTGTAGACTTGTGCTCTGTGAGCAACGTAAGTACCAGGCTTCTCGCTGGCTATTCCACAAAGTGGCCCAGTTATTACACAGTTACTGGGTGAAAACAAAATAAAGGAAATCTCTGCCCTGGCACAGTGGGACTGAGCCACACCATCTAAAAATTGCCTTTTGTCTTCACTGAGTTTGCCAGTGATCCAGTGTACTACGATTGAATTTATGTTTATCACTGGCATGGCCAACATTTGTTGCCCATCTGTAAGTGCCCTTGAATTGATTGACTCACTTGGGCGTTTTACAGGGTCGTTAAGAGTCAATCACGTTGCTGTTGTTGTGGAGTCCCATGTCGGCCAGACCAAGTAATGATGGCAGATTTTCTTCCTTAAAAGGGACATTAATGCGTAAGACAGAGATTCGCAACAAACAATTTATGGTCATGATAAATGAGACTAGCTTCTATTTCACATTTGTTAGTTGAATTTAAATCCCTCCTGGCTACTGTGATTTGAGGCCCTGGATGTGGGTTTGAGACTCAGTCTCAGGATTACTAGTCTAAGTGATATCCCCAATGTGCTGCTGCAATCTTCTTAGTATTGGATCCAGCCTCTTACTCCGAACTGAAGTGAGATTATAGAGTCTAACTCTGCACTGGGGAAGCAATGACTATTGAAGAGAGGAACTGGACTGTAGTCAGTACCAGAGGACTGCATCCGAACTAAACATGGACCTTCCAGACAACTACCAATGTCTGTGAATGTTCTACAGCCAATAAAGTGCTTTTGAAGAGTTGACTCTATTGTGATGTCATATATCCAGTAGCCAATATAAAGCCAAGCTGCGACAAACAGCAATGTGTTAATGACCAGCTCATCTACTCTTTTACGTTGATCTGATGGTAAGTATTGGTTAGGCGTCTGGAGATAATTTTCAGCTGTCATTTGAAACAGTGCAGTGGGATCTTTGACATCCACCCTGAGCGAGCAGATGGGGATTTGGGGTAATATTTCATCCAAAAGATGCCGCCTCCCATCATGCAGCACTCCCTCAGTACAGCCGCATAACGTCAACCTGGAAGTTTGTGCTGGAGCCTTAGGCTGGGCTAAATCCCAGAAGACTATAATTCAGAGAAAAGCATTCCTACTAACTGAACCACGATTGTGCAATAACCTCTGAAAAATCACCTCTAAGCTCATGCCACCAATGATGAATAACCAAGGAGCTACCGTGAAAGAGCAGTGATTAAAAGACCTAATTTTATTTTCTATCTCCGCTTAAATCACTTGCCAATATGGCATGTTCCTCACCTCATTTTGCATTTCCGTTTGACACCTCTCACAAACAGCTTGGTGTCAGATGGAAATGACCCAGTTGGTTGTCGCCTGTGATTTTTGTCAAATTTCACTGAAAGAAGTTGAATTTGGATTGGGAATACGAACATTGTTTTCTTTTATATCAAGTATAAATAATATTCTCCAATTAAATTCCATCCAGGTATCGGTCTTGGTCTTGCTGCACAGGTGCTATGGCTACTACATCCATGGACGGTCTGTACATGGACAAGCTGATATTGGTATGGAATCAATGTACCTCAATCTTAAGAAAGAAGAGGTAATCAGATTTTGTAATTGATTAATTTTAATTAATTGTAAGTTTCCATCAAATGAGAACATTAAAAAATTAGGAATTAAGATAAGATATAAACTGTCTTGTATTTCTTCCTCCATTTAATGAAATCGTGGTTTAATCTTTATCATAATTCCACTTTCCTGCCTTATTTCCATAACCCTTGAATTTCCTTTGACCCTATCCGTGTCAGACCTGTCAGAACCAGGGACCAGGCATCACTGGCTCGGCCAACATTTAATGTCCATCTCAGAGAGTCATTAACTACATTGAGATTTGATCATTGGTGGGTCTGGAGTCACATGTCGTCCAGACCAGGACTAAAGGACGTAAAAGAACCAGATGGGTTTTCCTGACAGTTGTTTCATGGTCATCATAAGTCTCTTAATTCCAGATTTTTTAAAAATTAAATTCAAATTCTACCATGGCAGGATTTGAACCTGTATTCCCAGAACATTACTTGGGTTAATAGTCTAGTGATAATACAACTGAACCATTGCAGCCCTCTGGGATAGAGAATTCCAAAAGGTTCACCATCTTCTAATGAAGAAATCTATCCTCATCTCCACTATTCAAAGACTATGATCCCTTTTTCCAGACTATTCACTAGGAAAGAGGGAGAAACGTTCCTGATTCTTCCTTTGCAGTTATTTGGATGCTTGGCTGCAGGGAGTACAGGAAAGTCAGTACTGGAGGAAATCTAAATCATGGACATTTATTCTTTTCCTTCACCTTCAAGGAAGAAAAGGTTCATATGTTCAAGAACATTACGTTCAAGGCTTTCTATAGGTATGTTAGGAATAAAAGAATGACTAGGGTAGGAATAGGTCCAATCAAGGATAGTAATGGGAAGTTGCGTGTGGAGGCTGAAGAGATTGGGGAGGCACTGAATGAATACTTTTCGTCAGTATTCACTCAGGAACAGGACATTGTTGTCGATATGAATACTGAGGCACGAATAAGTAGAATGCATGGCTTTGAGATATGTAGAGAAGAGGTGTTGGAAATTCTGGCAAGGGTGAAAATAGATAAGTCCCCTGGGCCTGATGGCATTTATCCTCGGATTCTCTGGGAAGCAAGGGAGGAGATTGCAGAGCCATTGGCCTTGATTTTTGTGTCCTCTTTGTCTACAGGAGTAGTGCCAGAGGACTGGAGGCTAGCAAACGTGGTTCCCTTGTTCAAGAAGGGGAGTAGGGATAATCCTAGTAACTATAGGCCAGTGAGTCTCACTTCTGTTGTGGGCAAAGTCTTAGAGAGAATTGTAAGAGATAGGATTTATGCACATCTGGATAAGAATAATGTGATCAAGGATAGTCAGCATGGTTTTGTGAAGGGCAGGTCGTGCCTCACAAACCTTATTGAATTCTTTGAGAAGGTGACTAAGGAGGTAGATGAGGGGAAAGCGGTAGATGTGGTATATATGGATTTTAGTAAGGCGTTTGATAAGGTCCCCAATGGTAGGCTACTGCAGAAAATACAGAGATATGGCATTGAGGGTGAGTTGGAGGTTTGGATTAGGAATTGGCTGGCTGGAAGAAGACAGAGGGTAGTAGTTGATGGCAAAGGTTCATCTTGGAGTGCCGTCACTAGTGGTGTTAGAACATAGAACATAGAACAATACAGCACAGAACAGGCCCTTCGGCCCACGATGTTGTGCCGAACTTCTAACCTGGATTAAGCACCCATCCATGTACCTATCCAAATGCCGCTTAAAGGTCGCCAATGATTCTGATTCTACCACTCCCACGGGCAGCGCATTCCATGCCCCCACCACTCTCTGGGTAAAGAACCCACCCCTGACATCTCCCCTATACCTTCCACCCTTCACCTTAAATTTATGTCCCCTTGTAACACTCTGTTGTACCCGGGGAAAAAGTTTCTGACTGTCTACTCTATCTATTCCTCTGATCATCTTATAAACCTCTAACAAGTCGCCCTTCATCCTTCGCCGTTCCAACGAGAAAAGGCCGAGAACTCTCAACCTATCCTTGTACGACCTACTCTCCATTCCAGGCAACATCCTGGTAAATCTTCTCTGCACCCTCTCCAAAGCTTCCACATCTTTCCTAAAGTGAGGCGACCAGAACTGCACACAGTACTCCAACTGTGGCCTAACCAAAGTCCTGTACAGCTGCAACACCACTTCACGACTCTTGAATTCAATCCCTCTGCTAATGAACGATAATACTCCATAGGCCTTCTTACAAACTCTATCCACCTGAGTGGCAACCTTCAAAGATCTATGTACATAGACCCCAAGATCCCTCTGTTCCTCCACCTGACTAAGAACCCTACCATTAACCCTGTATTCCGCATTCTTATTTGTTCTCCCAAAATGGACAACCTCACACTTGGCAGGGTTGAACTCCATCTGCCACTCCTCAGCCCAGCTCTGCATCATATCTAAGTCCCTCTGCAGCCGACAACAGCCCTCCTCACTGTCCACAACTCCACCTATCTTCGTATCATCTGCAAATTTACTGACCCACCCTTCGACTCCCTCATCTAAGTCATTAATAAAAATTACAAACAGCAGAGGACCCAGAACTGATCCCTGCGGAACTCCACTTGTAACTGGGCTCCAGGCTGAATATTTACCATCTACCACCACTCTCTGCCTTCGACCGGTTAGCCAGTTTTCTATCCAATTGGCCAAATTTCCCTCTATCCCATGCCTCCTGACTTTCTGCATAAGCCTACCATGGGGAACCTTATCAAATGCCTTACTAAAATCCATGTACACTACATCCACTGCTCTACACTCATCCACATGCTTGGTCAGCTCCTCGAAGAATTCAATAAGACTTGTAAGGCAAGACCTACCCTTCACAAATCCGTGCTGGCTGTCCCTAATCAAGCAGTGTCTTTCCAGATACTCATAAATCCTATCCCTCAGTACTCTTTCCATTACTTTGCCTACCACAGAAGTAAGACTAACTGGCCTGTAATTCCCGGTGTTATCCCTATTCCCTTTTTTGAACAGGGGCACAACATTCGCTACTCTCCAGTCCCTTGGTACCACCCCCGTTGCCAGTGAAGACGAGAAGATCATTGCCAACGGTACTGCAATTTCCTCTCTTGCTTCCCACATAATCCTAGGATATATCCCGTCAGGCCCGGGGGACTTGTCTATCCTCAAGTTGTTCAAAATGTCCAACACATCTTCCTTCCTAACAAGTATCTCTTCTAGCTCATCAGTCCGTTTCACACTCTCTTCTTCAACAATATGGTCCCTCTCGTTCGTAAATACTGAAGAGAAGTACTTGTTCAAGACCTCTCCTATCTCTTCCGACTCAATACACAGTCTCCCACTACTGTCCTTGATCGGACCTACCCTCGTTCTCGTCATTCTCAGGTTTCTCACATACGCATAGAATGCCTTGGGGTTATCCTTGATCCTATCCGCCAAGGATTTTTCATGCCCTCTCTTAGCTCTCCTAATCCCTTTCTTCAGGTCCCTTCTGGCTATCCTGTATCCCTCCACTGCTCTGTCTGAACCCTGTTTCCTCAACCTTATTTAAGCCTCCTTCTTCCTCTTTACTAGACATTCAACCTCCCTCGTCAACCAAGGCTCCCTCACACGACCATTTCTTTCCTGCCTGATCGGTACATACATATCAAGGACACGTCGTATCTACTCCTTGAAAAAGTTCCACATTTCCACCACATCCTTCCCTGACAGCCTATGCTCCCAACGTATGCTCCTCAAATCCTGTCTTACAGCATCGTAATTTCCCTTCCCCCAATTGTAAAATCTTCCTTGTTGTGCGCACCTATCTCTCTCCATAACCAAGGTGAAAGTCACAGAATTGTGGTCACCATCACCAAAATGTTCACCCACTAACAAGCCCACCACTTGTCCCAGTTCATTACCGAGTACCAAACCCAATATGGCCTCCCCTCTGGTTGGACACTCTACATACTGCGTTAGAAAAGCTTCCTGGACACACTGCACAAACACCGCCCCATCCAATCTACTTGATCTAAAGAGCTTCCAATCAATATTTGGGAAGTTGAAGTCGCCCATGACTACGACCCTGTGGCTTCTGCACCTTTCCAAAATCTGTTTCCCAATCTGTTTCTCCACATCTCTGCTGCTATTGGGGGGCCTATAATAAACACCCAACAAGGTGACTGCACCTTTCCTATTTCTGACTTCAGCCCATACTACCTCCAGAGGCAGATCCCCCTCAAACTTCCTTTCTGCAGCCGTTATACCATTTCTAATTAGCAATGCCACCCACCTTCCTTTTTTACCACCCTCCCTAATCTTACTGAAACATCTGTAACCAGGAACCTCCAATAGCCATTCCTGTCCCTCATCTATCCATGTTTACGTGATGGCCACAACATCGTAGTCCCAAGTACTGATCCATGCCTTAAGTTCACCCACCTTATTTCTGATACTCCTTGCGTTGAAGTATACACACTTGAGCCCATCTCTGTGTCCGCAAGTAGTCCCTGTCAGTGCTACCTTCTCCACAGCCTCCCTACAGTCTTGGGCATCCTGACACACAGCTAGCTTACTTGCTGGACTACAAATCCGGATCCCATCCCCCTGCCAAATTAGTTTAAACCCCCCCGAAGAGTGCTAGCAAACCTACCCCCCAGGATATTGGTGCCCTTCTGGTTCAGGTGCAACCCGTCCTGTTTATACAGGTCCCACCTTCCCCAGAATGCAGTCCAATTGTCCAAATATCTGAAGCCCTCCCTCCTACACCATCCTTGCAGCCACGTGTTCAACTGCACTCTCTCCCTATTCTTTGCCTCTCTGTCACGTGGCACCAGCAACAACCCAGAGATGACGACTCTGTCCTAGCTTTTAGCTTCCAGCCTAACTCCTTGAGCTCTTGAATGACCTCCCCACCCCTCTTCCTACCTATGTCGTTGGTGCCAATGTGTACCACGACTTCTGGCTGCACACCCTCCCCCTTAAGGATTCTGAAGACACGGTCTGAGACGTCTCGGACCCTAGCACCTGGGAGGCAACAAACCATCCGAGAGTCTTGCCCATGTCCACAGAACTGCCTGTCCGTCCCTCTAACTAGAGAGTCCCCTATAACTAGCGCTCTCCTCTTCTCCCCCTTTCCCTTCTGAGTCTCAGAGCCACAGACCCCTTCACTGCAGCTTACACCTGCAAGGCTGTCCCCCCCAACAGTTTCCAAAGCTGTATACTTATTTTTTAGGGGAACGACCACAGGGGAACCCTGCACTGCCTGCTTCTTCCCCTTCCCACCTCTAACTGTTACCCAGCTACCTCTGTTCTCCGGCGTAACTATGTCCCTGTAGCTTCTATCGATCACCCTCTCAGCCTCTCGAATAATCCTCAGCTCATCCAGCTCCAGTTCCAGTTCCCTAACTCGTTCGGTGAGGATCAGGATCTGACTGCATTTCCTGCAGATGAAGTCGGCAGGAGTATCGGTGGTCACCCCTACCTCAAACATCCTGCAGGAGGAACATTCCACCGCCTGCGCTGCCATGACTGTACACTTTGTCTCCAAAAACAAGAACACTGAGTCAATAACCTGTGGACTTTAAAGTTAGGTTAGAGGAGGAGGGTGGGAGGGAGGCCCTACGAAAGTAGGACCTGGGGTCTAGAACACACCCACTCAAATACTAATCACTTACCTTCCCGCCCAGCTATGCGCTCCAACCTCACTTCCGCTGCCCGCTATAGGTAAGTAATTTTGAAACAAACTGTCTTACCTTAGCTGTAGTCTCCCGGGTTCGCTTTTCCTCGGCCGCTGCTCCCACTCAAATGACCGTTGGTGATTAAAGGGTGAGTATTTATACTCACTGTTCTCCTTCCCAGCTGCCCCTCTGTTTGCCGTCACTTCCTCTGCTGCTCCCGCTCTTTTTGTGAAGAGAGAGAAAAAAAACACCGCTGCCCGCTACAAGTAAGTAATTTTGAAACAAACTGTCCGCAAGGATCTGTTTTGGGACCATTGCTGTTTGTCATTTTTATAAATGACCTGGAGGAAGGGTTAGAAGGTTGGGTGAGCAAGTTTGCGGATGATACGAAAGTCGGAGGAGTTGTAGACAGTGAGGAAGGATGTGGCAGGTTACAGCGGGATATAGAGAAGATGCAGAGCTGGGCAGAAAGGTGGCAAATGGAGTTCAATGTAGCCAAGTGTGAGGTGATTCACTTTGGTAAGAGTAACAAAAAGATGGGGTACTGGGCTAATGGTCGGATACTTGGTAGTGTGGAAGAGCAGAGGGATCTTGGTGTCCATGTACACAGATCTCTGAAAGTTGCCACCCAGGTAAATAGTGCAGTGAAGAAGGCATATGGCGTACTGGCTTTTATTGGTAGAGGAATTGAGTTCCGGAGTCCTGAGGTCATGCTGCAGTTGTATAAGACTCTGGTGCGGCCGCATCTGGAATATTGTGTGCAGTTTTGGTCGCCATACTATAGGAAGGATGTGGAGGCACTGGAACGGGTGCAGAGGAAGTTTACCAGGATGTTACCTGGTATGGTAGGAAGATCCTATGAGGAAAGGCTGAGGCACTTGGGGTTGTTTTCATTGGAGAAAAGAAGGTTTAGGGGTGACTTGATAGAGGTGTACAAGATGATTTAGGGGGTTAGATAGGGTTGACAGTGAGAACCTTTTTCCACGTATGGAGTCAGCTATTACAAGGGGGCATAGCTTTAAATTAAGGGGCGGTAGATATAGGACTGATGTTAGGGGTAGGTTCTTCACTCAGCGAGTCGTAAGTTCATGGAATGCCCTGCCAGTAGCAGTGGTGGACTCTCCCTCTTTATGGGTATTTAAGCGGGCATTGGATAGGTATATGGAGTATAGTGGGTTAGTGTAGGTTAGGAGGGCTTTGATCGGCGCAACATCGAGGGCCGAAGGGCCTGTACTGCGCTGTATTCTTCTATGTCTATGTCTATGTTTAACATGCTTTTTCCAGTCAGAATTCCCAGAATTTGCTCTGTCCAGAGGCACCAATGGACCCAGCTGCAGAAACAGTCAGAGATGGTTAAATGACACAGATACATTACACAACAGGTGGCCATTCAGCCGATCAACTCGTGTGCCAGCTCGTGGTTGCACAATGGGGAAAGAAAATTGATGAAGTCAGTGTATTTTGGGAGGGACTATGGAGATGAGGAGTGGTGGTGATGGGAGTGCAGAGAGGTTATTGTTCAGGAAAGGTCAGAAACAATCTGATTACAATGTTTTCTAAATGTTCACTTTTTACAGGATAACCTTTGTGCGATGAGAGGGCTCGAGCCCAATATGGAGGTCCAGACTTTTGAAGTCTTAATTTCTAACAAGGTCAGACAACAATACGATCGGATACTCTCACCGCTGAATGAGGTACTTCAGATTTTATTACTAACAACGTTTCAGGAATTTAATTATTTTAAAAATGTAATATTTGTCCTCACTGCTGTTGAAGCAGTGGTTTATTCAGAAAATCATAGAATCCCTACAGCATGGAAGTAGGTCATTCAGATCTTCAAGTCTAAACATCCTCCGAACAGTATCCCACCCAAGCTCCATATTCCTGCATTTCCCATGGGCTACCTACCTAACCTGCACATCTTTGGATTATGGAAGGAAACCGGAGCACCCAGAAGAAACCCGTGCCAGGGAGAATGTGCAGACTCCTCACAGGCCGCTACCAGAGAGTGGAATTGAATCTAGTACCCTGGTGCTGTGAGGCAGTGGTGCTAACCAATGAGCTACCATGCCACCCAAGTTATTGTTGATAGCTTGGACTGCATGTTGCTTGTCCTGCACACTAGTGAGTGTGTTGTGAATGTAACAAGGTCAGCAAGCTGGACCCCATAGAATATGAGTTCCCTCCTTCGGGCTGTTAATATGGTCCAGTCAGGGAGTCCCGGCTGATAGGTATAAACAGGAGTGTCAGACATCCTGTTCACTCTGATGGCTGCCTCTGAGGGAGCTGGATCAGTTGGAAAGTCAAGAACTCTTGATGTGTAAATAAAGGGTGACTGGGGACGGCATACTGACCTCTGTGGAGTTATTTCAGAGTGTGTCTTCAGTTGTGTAGGCCCAAAGCTCTGGACTTCCCTCTGTAATCCACCCTTATTTTCTATCTTTCTTCCTGATATGGACAAAAATTAAATCCAGCTCTTCAACCAAGCCTTTAGTCACCTGCAAAACAATCCGACTCTTGGACTTCTATTTTTTCCTCTGAACATACATTCCTGAGGAGGTGCCCTGGAACATTTGTCTGTTTTAAAACTTGAGGCATTAATTCAAGTTGTTTTTGTGACCTGCCATCTTCTTAAAAGATGAAGTGTTGCACTGACAAACTCAGCTTCTTCCAGTGACAACAGCAGTGTTAGTGACATAGTGTAAGATGATGACGGGCTTAATGGGGGTTATGGGGATTACAGGGATGAGTGAATAAACAGAGCTTTTTCCTCAGATGTCACTTGGTCCTTTTGCCATTCACCTTAAATCAACGTTCACTGGCACTCAGTACTTCTGCTAATGGGAATATTCTCCTTACCTGCTCTTTCCAGATCCTTTATGATTTTGAACATCTCAAACACGATGCATTCACGTCTTCTCTCAGCAAGACAATGCTGGCTTCTGAAAACTATCCAGGTAGCTGAAGTCACTCACCAGAGTCACCATTCTTATCAATGCCTTTGCACACCGTCTAAAGCCTTCCTTAAGTATGGGGCCTGTAATTAGTCACAGTACTTCAGCTGAGCTGAACCATTGTTTTATAAACTTTCACCAGTTTTGTGCTCTTTTGTTTCCATTCATAGAGCCTGTGTCCTCCTCACAGTTCACACTGATTTATGTCATCTTCATAATTTGAAATTGTGCCTTACTATTATATCTATAATTTATGTCGTCCAGTCCTCCTTATCCTGACACCTGAGGATACCACCGTATACCTCCCAGAAAAACAGTTGCTCACCATTCCTCTCTGTTTCCTGTCAGTCCTTCATATTGCTCCTGTTTAGTTCATGTGATTGATCTTTGCAGATAAGCCTTTTATGTGGCACTTTAACAATTGGCTTTTATTTCAAAGTGCATTCGCATCACGTTGACCACATTACCATCATCAATCTTTAACGTAACAGCAGCAAAAATATTAGTGAAGTTTGTTAAATGTGATTTACCCTAAATAGGTCTGTGCTGGCTTTCCTTAAAAAATCCATATTTGTCCAAATTATTGTTAATTTTATCCTGGATTATTGTTTCCAAAAGCTTTCCTCACACTGTGGTTAAACTGATTGGCCAGACCTTATCTTCACACAAAAGTATAATAGTTGCTATCTCTAATCTTGAACCTCAGCAAAGTTGGAGGTTATGGCCAGTATAACAACAATTTCCAACCATTCTTCCCTCAGCATCCTCAGATGCATCCCTTCTGGTCTTGATGGCTGCTCAGCTTTGAATGCAGTCTTTCTAATATCTTCTGTTTATCAGCATTTCGTGTCTCAGCTGTCTGTGCTTTCACTCAGAGTTGGCAACTTCTTCTTTCTTGGAAAAGACAGTTTTTAAGTCCTTATTCAATATCTCAGTAATGCAGTTTGCCTCTAGAATATGAGTTCTTAATAGGCCTTACTCAGCCCCTCAACTTTTCCATTAGTCTTTTTCCCATTTATATGCTTGTAAAAGAATATTGTGTTCACTTAAATGTTATCTGCCATGCTCTTCTCATACGCTTTCTTTGCTTCTTTTATTTAGTTTCTCATCTCCCTCGCATACTGCAAAAGGGATATAGAGGGCTACATTTCCAGCACCCACTGGAACTGGGGTCAGAAGTGGGTAGACTCAGATGTTAGTCTCAACAACCTCCTTGCTGTTTTTTGTCTCTACCTCCTAGCCGTGCTATTTTAGCCGAGGTGGAATTGGGAGCCTGTGAGCACAAAGTCACTGATCAGGCTCGTTAAGAGCTTAATTCAAGTTTCTGTTAGCCTGCAGGCTTCCTGACATTGTGTGGGCATGTTTTGGTGTGTGGAGCTGGGCAGTCGATGACTGTGGGGATGGGGGCCAGGGAGATCAGTGTTTCAGATAGTCCTCGAGGCCCTTCCTACCCTCTGGGTTCAGCAGTTGCCACAGGCCACATTTAGTGGGTTTACCTGGTGGTGGTGGCCTGGCTACTGATTTTTTTTGTTATTTATTTGATGGAACATCATATCCCTAACTGTCATGGAGAGGGTGGTAGTGAGTAGTTACCTTGAATTAATTTTTCAAATTAAACCTTTGACAATATTGGCAACAGGGTGCTTCCGTACCCCAACTCCAAGTGACCTTACTTTGCACTCTGCTGCCCCATCTAAACTGTAAGGCCCCTGATACCCTTCCCAGTTTAATAGCCCACCCACACACTGTGTTCAATTGGACAGAGGAGTCTCCACCATGCCAAGAAGGCACAACCTGTAAAAATCCGTGTTTGTGTGTGTGATCTGTGTGTGTGTGATCTGTCTATGTGTGTGTGGTATTAGTCTGAGTGTGTTCTGTGCATGTGTGTTATGTGCATATGTGTGTGCTGAATAAATTTGTGTCTGTAAGTTGTGTACATGTGGTATAGGCAAGCGCAAGTCAAAAACTGTCCCAACTTCTGTTTCCTACCCTCCAAAGGTGAAAATAAGAATGTATCAGAGCTGCAAGATTATATAAGATGGATGAGGCTCTATAGAAAGTGAAAGACTGAATGGTGGTATATTGGATACATTAAATTGTGAAGATGGTCCCCCTTGGAGATAGATATATATAGTGGTCACTAATAAATTC
This sequence comes from Chiloscyllium punctatum, assembly GCF_047496795.1. Lineage (NCBI taxonomy): Eukaryota > Metazoa > Chordata > Chondrichthyes > Orectolobiformes > Hemiscylliidae > Chiloscyllium > Chiloscyllium punctatum. The sequence continues at coordinate 17,838,879 of NC_092764.1, forward strand.
AAAGGGGATTCAGAAGAACTTTTTATCGACAGAATGCCAAATATAGAACTTACTGTGACAGGGAGTAGTTGAGGATGAGAGTCATTTGAGTGAAAGCAAGGTAAGAACGTGAATGAGAAAGGAACAGAAGTTTCTGTTCATGAGATTAAATAAAGAAGATTGAGAGAACATCTGTGAGCAGCATAAAGACCAGTAGAGAGCTGATCAACCAAATGCCTTGTTGGTTAACAAGGACCTGAATCTAATGTGGAATGTGACCCTGAAATTGAGCTCTCAAGTTTGTTTTGTCTTTCTCCTTGAAGGCTGCAAGAGTTAATCGAAGCATTCGTGAGGATTCAGCCACCCTGCAGCAGAATCTGAAAGCCTACTACACAATGAATAAGTTCCTTTCATCCTTCCTTGAACATGTGAGCTGGTGCCTTTCATTTCTTTCTTGTCTGAATGAGAGTGGGATATTGTTAATGTGTGGCTGTTGTGGGGTTATGAAGCCTCTTGGATAGAAGAATGTTAGAAGTTTGTTATAAGGTCAAGGGGAATCACACCAGGGGCACCACATGAGATGTAGAAAATGAACACACTGTCCTTTCACCTGGCAATGCCATTTTACCTAATGAAGGTACAAGAGCTCAGCTCTGTTGAATACATCAGCTTAAGTCAGTGTGCATTATGCTAAGAGCAATCATATTGCAACTTAGTCCTCTGTCAATTTAACTGTAAAGAACTCTTCGGTCCTACAATTTTAAATCATTTAAATATTATCTTTTTTGATCCTTGAAAATAGAGTTTGACTTTCTGTTTCCTCTCAGAGAGATTTGTGAGTCTTAGGAACTCTCTTCCTGAAAAGGTGATTAGATTAGATTACATTACAGTGTGGAAACAGGCCCCGTGTGCCACCGTGCTGCCCACAATGCAGGTGGTGGAAACAGAGTCCTTGAATATCTTTAAGGAAGAGGTTAAGGGAGGGGATGGAAGATTATCAGGGACGGACAGGAATGTTAGATTGAGGTTACAATCAGATTAGTCACAATCTTATTAAATAGCAGTTCAGGCTCGAGGGGCCAAATGGCCTACACCTGCACCTTGTCTGTATTTTGGCCCATTATTTGACCAACAAGGCCAGCAATTAATGTACTACTTTTAACACTGAAGTGCCTTATTGCATCTGTGTATCAAATACCAGTGAATTATTTTGGAGTGCAGAGAAGCTATTTGTTTTTAGTGGTGTTGACTGAGAGATGAATATTATCCAGATCTCCTGTAGAATACCCTGTGATATTTTACTTCCACCTGAGAGGGAAGACAGGGCTTTGGTTTAGTGTCTCTCCAGAAAGACAGCACCTCAGACAGTGCAGCAATCCCTCAGTCATACGATGGAATGCAGGTTTGAATGATAGTATTCAGGTTGCTGGGGTTGGGTGGAAAACACTGCTTGCTAGTCTATACCAGAAATATCCTACAAACAACATGAGATTATGTAATAAGCAGTCCTGAATTTGGTATCATCGCCCATTCACCAGGAAAACATTTTACATCTAGCAGTGGCAGAGGAATTTATCATCAGTTTTTACGACAGTCGATAATGGTTACATGTTTGTCATTAGGCAAGCTTTTAATTCCAGATTTTAATTGGGCTCAAATTTCACCATCTGCCACAGAACCTTACTTTGGGATCTGGGTGACTCGTCCATTGACATTACCACCTCCACTTTGATATATGGTACCCTTAGTGCTGCACTGCGGGAGAGCCCATTTTACAAACATAAACCCCAATACAAGATGGTTTCACATCTTGTATCAGGGTTTATGTTTGTACAGTGGGCTGATCCCCAGTGCAGCATTAAGGGTACCAAATCTTCTAGTCAGTGGTTTATTCAGCAGATTTATTAAATGCTTGGCTGAGCTCATCTCCAAGTTCTAAAGTCACGAGTCCTAAAGAGGTCCTGTGTTCAGGTTCCAGTCTGTGCTGATTAGATTTGTCCCTTTTGGGAGAGACACAACAATTGGTCTTTGAGTAAATACAAACCAGACATAATGAACCCAGCAAAAAAGACAGGAGAACCTGTGTATCCTCAGAATGGTCAAAATATGGACGTTCCTCCTACACAGCACAGCAAGTGTTAAGTGGAAAGGAATGAACTTGAGTCTTTTTTGTTTTCTCTGTAAAATAGTGATTCAGCAATGTATTGGTAATATTTACCGGATAGAGCGCGTGCAATCAAATCCTACCATTGCAGTTTTGAGAATCTCAGTTCAGGTCTTAATGAAGCTGACATCAGTGACTATAGTAGATAGACAGACATAGATTCCACTCTAGGCACGCTTATCCTTTTCCAGATAGTTATGTCACATTAAGACGTGATGTTGCAGTGTAAGGGTGTCTGCCTCACCTTTAGATGTTGTCTTAGTAGTGTGTTTAGTTGGCTTACGTTTGCGTAATGTAGCGTAACATCAGTTAGCACAGAACTCAGACTATGTGTAGATGCATGATATTATAGACGTGTAAATAATTAACATTGCAAATAAACTTCAAGACATCTGTTTCAACAAGAACCTGATTTTAAGTGGTGTATGTTTTCTGAACATTTTGGAGAAGGTGCAGCAGGGAATTATAGGATGTTGCCTGGTTTGGAGTGTATTAGCTATAAGAAGAAGTTGGATGTATCTGAATTGTTTTTGCTAGAGGATCAGAGGCAGAGGGGCAACCTGATGGAAGTATATAAAATAATGAGAGGCATGGATAAGATGGATAGTCGGAGGGGTTTTCCCAGAATGGAAATGTCAAATACTCGGCGGCATAGGTTGAGGGTGGAAGTTCAAAGGAGATGTGTGAGGCAAGTTTTTTGCGCAGAAAGTGGTAGGTGTCAGGAACGCACTTCCAGAGGAACTGGTACAAGCAGATCCATGAGCAATTTTAAAGAGGCCTTTGGAAAGACACATAAATAAGCAGGGAATAGATCATGTGTGGGCAAATGGGATTAGTTTAGAATGACATCATGGTCGGCATAGACATGGTGGGCCGAAGGGCCTGTTCCAGTGCTAGATTGCTCTATGTGAACCAACATGTACAAAGTCACAAGACACATCAGTAACAATGACCATCAAAGTGTCAAATTGTCTTTTTAAAAAAAGGTCCAACAGATTCATTCAAGCCCTTTAGTGAAGGAATCCAGCTGTCCTTACCTGGCTGTCTTGTCTGTTACCTGTTACCATTCAGCACCCAAAGGGAAGATGCAGTTCTGAGAGATGTAGAGGGGAACAAACTGAGGAGTGAAAATGCAGATTACCATCTGACCATTTGCCAAGTGAAAACTCAAAAACCAAATGTTTTCATTTTGAAATGACAGACCATCTGACATAGAAGTGTTCTGACATTAACGACGAGTTAAATACTTCTGTAAGACTGGTCGGAATGAATGCAATCGCACAGCTGTCCTACTGCCTCTGCTGTCCAAAACAACAAGAGTCTATTCCAAAAGCTTCAATCCGACCCGTCAATCCAACATTCCCAACGACAGGGAGACCCGTGCACTCTGCAGTGGGAGAGAGATACTTCTGAAGTGGCATACTTGTAGGGTCAAACAGAGGGTACAGGAGGAAATATGCTTTTAATATTTTCTTGACAACAGCTGGGACCCTGGGTGTGGTGTGTTGAACCCTATCAGTAAAAATAGAAGTCTGTTTTTAAATCACAAAAAAATTGTCAAAGAAACAGGATCTTAAAGAGCCTGGTCCAATCTGAACCAATTTTCTTTTGCATAATCTGTTTAACCTTTTGTTCCTCCTCATCTGCCAATTTTATTTTTGTTACTTCTCCCAATGCATCACCGTTGCCCTAGAGTAATTCCCAGTGTTGCTTGGAACTGCTTACCAATTTTGGAAAGATGAGCATGCTTTAATTTTCCTCTTCACAGAATCACTGCAGTGTGGGAGGCAGGCCATTCAACCCATCAAGTTCCACACCGACCGTCTAAAGAGGATCCCACCCAAACCCAACCACACCCAATCCTATCCCTGTAACCCTGTACTTCCCATGTCTGACGCCAACACATCCCTGGACACAATGGGCAATTAAAGCATGGCCAATCCACCTGACCTCCACATCTTTGGACAGTAGGAGGAAATCAGAGCATCTGGAGGAAACCCACACTAACACAGGGAGAACGTGCAAACTCCACACAGACAATCTCCACCGAGGGTGGAACTGAACCCAGTTCCCTGGTGCTGTGATGCAGCAGTGCTAACCACTGAGCCCATCATGCCACCCTCTTCTTTAAGAGTACAACTTTATATCTTTTTGGTGACCTCCTCTCCTCATCCTCTGAGATAAGGATGCACTTGGGAGGTTGGTATTGTAGTATTAAACTTTCAGAGACTGGTGAAGGAGCAGTAACCATATAAAATGCCATTCTTTGATCCACTGCTGCCAGAAATTGGAGAGCAGCATGCCAGCGAGATCTTGACCACCTGTTTAAATGGTTGGCCAAAGTGCCAGAATGTCCAGTAGCTGTTGTGGCCCCCATGATGCCAACAGCACATGATCCCAAAACTCTCAATAATTACTGACTCTAATCATTGTAAACTGCACTTCTTCTCTTGACTTTACACAAAATTTGCACTGACCCGTTTCCTTGTCAAGTCGCCCATTTGTTGGGACTGGGCTATTACTTGCTAAAATAGCATCTGGCATTTTTCAACGTTTGTTTATGCTTTTATCACCTATCAATAATTGCCCATCATTGCTGTGGATCCAGAGTCCCATATGAGCCAGACCAGGTAAATCGAGCAGATTTACACCCCTAAAGGGCATGGATGAACCAGATGGGTTTCACAAAAATTGACATCAGGAATATGGATGCCAGTAGGCTATCTTTTTATTCCACATTTTTATTGAATTCAACTGTCACCATGGTGGGTTTTGAACCCTGGTCCTCAAACTATTAGCCCAAAGTTCTGTGTTACTAGTCCAGTGGACTACATCTCTCCCCCCCCCCCCCCCCACCCAAGCATATATAGGATGTGAGGGAGCATTGTATTATTGGATGAGATATTAAACTGAGGCTTTGCCTATTGAGCAAAGTGCATGTAAACAAACCCTTGGTGTTATTTGAAGAGAAGCAAGTCTTCCTGACACTCCGATCAATCCTCAACTGATGCCACCAAATGCGGATTCACTGATCATTCATTTATTCAGGATTTACAAGACCTGACTGTGCATTGGACTTCAAAGATAAGTCATTTGGTGTCAAGCAGTTTGTGATGTCTAGTTAGGATGAAGTACCCCGTGAATGTTTACCATCTGTTTATATGCAGACTATTCTCTCCATCAATAATCTTACAGAGTGTTCCTTATGCAGGCCTATAAAGACATGGACTACGTGGTCAAGGAAAAGCTCTTCCTGGAGAGAATTCTGGACTTTGAGTTTCAACGCTCAGATGACCGGAGTTTCTTTTACAATGGTAAGAGCAGCAAGTTTGCCAGTGTTTTCGAGAATGTCTCTGTTCAGCTTTGTAGCAACCAGGTTTAACACACGTCGGCAGCATTTGCTGCATGTTTAATTTGGCTGAAGAGCATCCCTGAAGCAGTCATACAAAGTTCATGATTAGGAGGGATTACTCACCGCAATAGCCACTCTGTCAAATCTAAATGTAGCTCATTGCCTGAACTGACACAGCTGTAATCAGATTCTGTGAAATATTTGTTGCTATTTTGGTGTAATCTGCGGGGAATTTTTTTTGCATCCATTATCTCAAGTTTCATAACAAAAAGGCTCATTTGCATGTCGCAACATTAGAATTTTGTAGACTGTCCCAGTGGGGAGAGGACATCTTGTGGCACAGCAGCAGATAATATGTGTGCCTTGTGAGTTAGATCGCCCTGGGGTCATGGTCCTGCATCAGGACTCAATGGCTAAGAAATATTGGCAGCCAAGCAGATCAGTTATCAACCTGCAAATCCTTCCAACAAGATAAAAGCAAGGGAGACACCCGGTCAGCCACGTGCCCATAGACATTGTCCATCTGATGGAAAGACAGGTAGAATCTCCACTATTGCTGTCTTTAGCTCCAGCCAACATCACACATGTACCAATGCATTTTGTCAGAGCAACCTGAACTCCATGAGTGAGTTGTAATACCAGTGCCGAGGGGAAGCAGATCAAAACTTGGGTGGAAAATTAAAAATATTCCATTGAATTACTGGAGCTGCCTTTCACTATTGTTCCATTGTCAGGAGTCTTTTTGCGTGCAGCTGCAGAACTTGAAATATAACATCCCCCCCACCTTCCTCGAACTATCATTGTATTCTTCACTAGTCTCTTCGCCAGACGTTCAGTGAAGCGTCTTGAATAGGAAATCATTTTTTTTGTCATTTTGCTGTTCTTGACTCATACGGCACGGAAACAGACCCTTCGGTCGAACCAGTCCATGCCAACCGTAATCCCAAACAAACCCACTCCCACCTGCCTGCACTTGGCCCATATCCCTCCAAACATTTCTTCTTCATGTACTTATCCAAATGTTGTAACTTTACCCACGTCCACCACTTCCTCTGGAAGTTCATTCCACACATGAATCACTCTCAGTGTAAAAAAAAATTGCTCCTCATGTCTTGTTTAAATCTTTCCCCTCTCAGCTTAAAATGTCCCCTACTCTTGAAATCCCCCATCCTAGGGAAAAGACACCTGCCATTCACCTTATCTGAACCCCTCATGATTTTATAAATCTCCGTAAGGACACCTCTCAACCTCCTACACTCCAGTGAAAAAATGTTCACACTCTCCTCCCTTTTCAATTGCTGTGTATTATGCAACACTTGACCTTCTTTTAAAGTTAATCCAAAACAAAACACCAGGAGAAAAGTGAATTTGGGACCAAACTTGGCCCACACCCTGATGACTGGAGCGTTGTTGCTGAAATGTTTGCCCCCTCCTAAAATTCCTCTTTCTCTTGCAACCTGCTGGGGCAGGCAGAAAGCAAACCTGATGAAGGAAAAGTAGACCCTGGAAAATTCCTCTCTACCCTCTCCCCAAGTCAGACTAAAACCATGCACCAAGGCACTTTGTCACACCTTAGTAGGGTGGTGGGCTGGAAATCAAGCCCCAGGGTCATCACAAAGGTTAAAATTTTTAAACAAAATATGCAGTATTCCCAAACTCCCTGCGTTTCAGTGTGAAGTTGATGGAAAACACATACCAGGGTTCTGTACTAAACAAGAAGTGCTGTTTATTACAGGTAGTTAGGTTTCAGCTACACTTGCACAATTATAAATAGCAGAGTAAGCGAAATAAATGTTACGGTGGCTCAGTGGTTAACACTGCTGCCTCACTGCGCCAGGGTCCCAGGTTCATTTCCAGCCTCGGGCAACTGTCTGTGTGGAGTTTGCACATTCTCCCCGTGTCTGCGTGGGTTTCCTCCGGGCGCTCCGGTTTCCTCCCACAGTCCAAAGATGTGCAGGTCAGGTGAATTGGCCATGCTAAATTGCCCGTAGTATTAGGTGCATTAGTCTGGGGCGAACGTAGGGGAAAAGGTCTGGGTGGGTTGCTCTTCGGAGGGTTGGTGTGGATTTGTTGGGCCAAAGGACCTGTTTCCACACTGTAGGGAATCTGATCTAATTTAATCTAAATGTCTAAACCCTTTATAAACTCTGATTTAAACATGCAGGCAGACAGATGTAAACTTGAGAATGAAAAGCATAGGTGGGCGTAAAACTGAAAAAATAGTTCCACCGTCACAAGGTCTGTTGCATTGTTTCTCGATGATTTGCAAGTTTCTCCTCAACATTTCTTTTTCCAGATGCTTCCACCAGTTTACAAGAGGCACTGCTTCACTCCTGAAAGAACTCTGATTTATCCAATTCACCATCACTCTATATAGCATGTAATGAAGAAAAGATAAACTGATTTTCTTCAGGTTTAAAGTGGCTTACTGCAGAGAACTGAAAGCATTGTTTTGACAGCGTCAGGCCCTCTAGTATTTCTTCGGGTCTGATAGAATCCCTACCATTCAGAAAGAGGCCATTCAGCCCATTGACACCACACTAACCCTGCAAAGAATATCCCACCCAGACACATTCACAGTCCCTGAATGCCTCAATTTACTTTGTGCTAGCCTACACATCCTTGAACACTACTGGACGATTTAGCGTGGCTAATCTACCTAACCTGCACATCTTTGGCCTGTGGGAGGAAACTGGAGCACCCAGAGGAAACCCACGCAGACACACGGAGAATGTGCAAACACCACACAGACAGTCACCTGCAGTGGAATTGAACCCAGGTCCCTGGTGCTGTGAGGCAGCAGTACTAACCACTAAGCCACTTTTGCTGCCCATTGTCTCGCTCATAGCCCAAACTGTTCAGTGACCTGACAACTAATCACATAGTGGTGTGCAGGCAGAGGACCTTCAACTTTGACCCAGCTGCTCCAGGTTTCTGTGCACGGATATAGGCGTTGGCATGGCAATTGTGGCATTGATTTCTGCCAGAAGTCATTGCCACATGCAGACCTCAGAGACCTGTACAGCTGGAAAGGAAATTAGAGGGAATGCTGATCATGATTCCCTGTGTCAGGACTGGGAACGTCATTCACGTGTTGTAATTTTTAAACCCTGTCCATTGTGGGGGATACATAATGTTTTGTAGTCCCTCTGCCTTCTCACAAAATTATGAAAGAAAATGACATCTTCAACGATATTTCATATTCTCTTCAATGTTCTTCCCTAAATCTCTCCACTCTCTGCTCCTTTAAGACATTCCTCAAAATCCATCTCTTTGACTAAACATTAGGACCTTAGCCCTCAGATCGCCTTTTCTGACCCAGTCCGAAATTCAATCTGGTTTTCCCTCCCATGATGCAGGTGGATTTTACTGTGACCTGTGGTGTCTTACTAAAGCTAATCATTGTTTCCAGGTCAAAGTCTGCCTGACTGTCTCTTCAATGTGTGCTGATTTGCTTCAGGTGTCTCACCAGACATTCTGTATCTGGAACCACCATCTTCATGTCAAACTGAAACAGTCTGTTTGCCTTGACCCATCTTTGGGCTGGAGGCCATGCCTCATGGTGTTTGTGAGCATGTCTGTCTATTTGTACAGCTTTCCTGTTCTGTTTTTACAGCTGTAAGACAACACTTAATGTGAGAGTTTAGAACTCGGTACACGAAGCTCAATCATTTTCCAATCTTATTGTTTTCAGATGACCGGACCCTCTTCAGCAATGTTCTTTATTACGGCCATGAGTTAGTCCTGCTGCTGTTTGATATTCTCCTTTTCTCTGTCGTGGATCTGGGTATCCAGGACTTTGTGTTGGCAACAATCATCACTTACCTTGTACAGAAGGTAAGTGACAGCAATTGGACGCTAATCCGATTTATGTAAGGAGCTTGGATTTGTGCTGTGTACAATAGACATACAACACTAACAGTGAAGACAAGGTGTTTGACTCCACCTAGCTTGTCTCCACAGTACTATTCCCCACAGGACACAATACATATTCCCCACCTCACCCAAAACCACCAGGGAAAGGTGAAAAACAGATTGAAAACGCCAATTTGAGGCATGAAAAAATCTCAGACGTTTGACCCTCCACCATCATTCAGGGTATCACTCTGGTCCTGATTGGTACCTGCCTTTTGTACAAAGGTTTTGTTTTAAATGTGATGATGAAAGAGGAGTGTAGGGACATGAGTAGCTCATTCAGGACTGCTATGCCTTTCAGTCACAAGGTGACTGCATTGTATCTTTCACACCTTTGCTGCAGGTCTCTCTGTGCTCTTACCAAAGATCGATCTAGCTAAGACTCGAAAGTTCCATACAGCCCTCCATCCAAACCCTTATGAAGAAGAAGGTTTTAAATTTCTACCACTCTTTTAATGAAAATATACTTTGTACTTTCACCCTTAAATAGCCTCACTAATTTTAAGATGACGTTTGTGTGACTTTGAAATTCCCTCACCAAATTGAACAGTGATTTTTCCACCTCTCCCTCCTTAAATCCTTTAAACAGTTTAAACACCTTTATCTGACCACACCCTCAGTCAGCTCGACTCCAAAATTTGAAAACGAAGCTTAGGCAACCCATTACCCTCCAGGTTTTTTGGTGTCATCTGGTGAGCGTGCACTGCATGATCAGATTGAGGTGTTTAAGTCTCCAAAGTCAATCTGTCCTGAGGTGAGATTCTCAATACTGAACACACATGACTCTGAACAAATTAAAGTTAACTTTCTCCACTTAGTATTCCTATGCCCCCCCCCTTGATATAGAAGATGGTATTAGTAATAACATTAGCAAATTTGCTGATGATACTAAGCTGGGTGGCAGGGTGAAATGTGAGGAAGATGTTAGGAGATTACAGGGTGACCTGGACAGGTTAGGTGAGTGGTCAGATGCGTGGCAGATGCAGTTTAATGTGGATAAATGTATGGTTATCCACTTTGGTGGCAAGAACAGGAAGGCAGATTACTACCTAAATGGAATCAATTTAGGTAAAGGGGCAGTAAAAAGAGATCTGGGTGTTCTTGTGCACCAGTCAATGAAGGTAAGCATGCAGGTACAGCAGGTAGTGAAGAAGGCTAATAGCACGCTGGCCTTCATAACAAGAGGGATTGAGTATAGAAGCAAAGAGGTTCTTCTTCAGCTGTACAGGGCCCTGGTGAGACCACACCTGGAGTATTGTGTGCAGTTCTGGCCTCCAAATTTGAGGAAGGACATTCTGGCTATTGAGGGAGTGCAGTGTAGGTTCACGAGGTCAATTCCTGGAATGGCAGGACTACCTTACACTGAAAGACTGGAGCAACTGGGCTTCTATACCCTTGAGTGTAGAAGACTGAGAGGGGATCTGATTGAGACATATAAGATTATTAAAGGATTAGACACTCTGGTGGCAGGAAACATGTTTCCGCTGATGGGTGAATGCTGAACCAGAGGACACAGCTTAAAAATACGGGGTAGACCATTTAGGACAGAGATGAGGAGAAACTTCTTCACCCAGAGAGTGGTGGCTGTGTGGAATGCTCTGCCCCAGAGGGCAGTGGAGGCCCAGTCTCTGGATTCATTTAAGAAAGAGTTGGATAGAGCTCTCAAGGATAGTGGAATCAAGGGAAATGGAGATAAGGCAGGAACAGGATATTGATTAAGGATGATTAGCCATGATCATATTGAATGGTGGTGCAGGCTCAAAGGGCAGAATGGCCTACTCCTGCACCTATTGTCTATTGAGACAGAGGCCAACACCCTCATCTAGTCTTGACACAAAAGTTACTTCTGATGTCACAGCAGAAGTCAGGCCAATATTGTGCATGGAATAATTGAAACAAGGTTGCACCGATGTGACGTTTGTGTTCCCAGTTTCCAATGCACGTACACTCTATCGCTGCTACATAGGTAGAGCTGCCTCACCTACACCTCAAGATACCTGTTTCTCACGGTTTTTATCGGTTTTAGTTTAGAGTGACTCAGCGAACAGGATTATTAAAATGAAAGCCCTCATATAATCAAGGCAGAGATCCATCTGATTACAGGCATATTTGACACAGGCTGCTATCGCTAGTGGTTACGCCTTATGGTGTGATTCATCAGTGAGAAACAGTGTGCATCATGACAGGAAGTGATGCAGTGTCACATGATCTTGCTGGCTCATGCGGCCTCATGGCAAGATGAAGCCACAGGAAGATGCTTTGTAAAATGAAATGAATGTTTTGCTTCCCTAAGAAGGCTCTGTAAATATTATTTAGAAGTTCAAAGAGACCAAGAGTATTGTCTTTCTATGGGTGCCACCTTGAGGCAGAAATTTGTGTCTTCAAATCTTATGCCAGAGGCTTGATCACAAAATCTTAGCAGACAAACCCAGTATTGGTGGATCCCTTCAAATAGGATGATAAACTGAAACTCCATCTGCCTTCTCAGACGGACATTCAAATATCCTGTGGCACTATTCAAAGGAAAATTATGGGCATTCTCCTTGCTAAGCAGATATGTTTTTAAATTGGATCAGATGCCTTTGAGTATCGGAGTTGGGATGTCATGTTAAGGTTGTAAGGGACATTGGTGAGGCCACATTTGGAGTACCGTGTCCAGTTCTGGTCACCCTGAAATAGGAAGGACATTATTAAATTGGAGAGGGCGCAGCAAAGATTTACAAGGATGTTACCGGGACTGGAAGTTTTGAGATATAAGGAGAGGCTGGATAGGCTGGGACTGTGTTCAGAGTTGAGAGTGTGGTGCTGGAAATCACAGCAGGTCAGGCAGCATCCGAGGAGCAGGAGAATCGACGTTTCGGGTGTCAATTCCTGAGAATTTCTGACAAAGGGCTTATGCTCAAAATGTTGATTCTCCTGCTCCTGGGATCCTGCCTGACCTGCTGTGCTTTTCCAAAACCACACACTCGACTCTGATCTCCAGCATCTGCAGACCTCACTTTCACCTGGGGCTTCATTCACTGGATTGTAGGAAGTTGAGGTTTATAAAATCATGAGGGGACATAGATAAGGCAAATAGCATAGGTCTTTTGCCTAGGGTTAGATTAGATTAGATTAGATTACTTACAGTGTGGAAACAGGCCCTTCGGCCCAACAAGTCCACACCGACCCGTCGAAGCACAACCCACCCATACCCCTACATTTGCCCCATACCTAACACTATGGGCAATTTAGCATGGCCAATTCACCTGACCTGCACATCTTTGGACTTTGGGAGGAAACCCACGCAGACACGGGGAGAATGTGCAAACTCCACACAGTCAGTCGCCTGAGGCGGGAATCGAACCCGGGTCTCTGGCGCTGTGAGATGTTCAAAACTAGAGGGCATAATTTTAAGGTGAGAGTAGAAAGGTGAGGGGCAACTTTTTCACACAGAAGGATCATTTTTAGAATGAGCTGCAAAAGGTAGATGCAGGTACAGTTACAACATTTAAAAGATGTTTGGACAGGTACATGAATGGGAAAGGTTTCGAGAGATATGGGCCAAACACAGGCAAATGGGACTAATTTAATTTGGGAAACTTGATCAGACGAGTTGGACCAAAGGGTCTGTGTCCGTGCTGAATGAGTCCATGACTCTTTGAGTATTAATCCTTTGAACAACCTCATTAAAACAAATTATCTATTGATCACTTCACTGATGTCTGTGGAAACTTACTGTGAACAAAACTGGTCGCTTTACATTTCATGAGTAGCGTTGAAAAGTATGGCACTGGAAAAGCACAGCAGGTCAGGCAGCATCTGAGGAGCAGAGGGAGTCGACGGTTCAGGCATTAGCCCTTCATCAGGAATGTGTGGGGGGGGGTGGAGGTTTGATGGGGGTAGGGGTTGGGTGAAGGGGACTGCAAGATAAATAGGAGAGTGGGGGGTGAGGAGGTGGGACAGAGAGCTGGGAAAGTGATAGGTAGATGCAGTAGCACTTGTCTTGAGAGGTTCATGAGTAGCACTTCACAAACACCTCATTGGCTGTAAAGAGCTTTGGAAAACCCTGAAGGTATGACAGGTGCTATACAAATGCAAATTTTTCATTTTGCAAATAAAACTTGTTCCATTCAGGCGGTTCAGAACTCATTACAAGTCCATTTTAAACCAACATGGATTTTTTTTTTCTCTGTTTCTTATGTAATCAGATTCTGGAATCAATAAGGAACACGATCTCAAGAAGGAACTTGGCTGCGAAGACACTGGTAGATGAAAGATTCCTTATCTAGAGTGCCATTACTCTGAAGGACTGTTATATGGATCGAAACATTTTAATCCCAATTCTGCTCTCACCAGTGAGCTTTTATTTGGAGACTAGTGAGCTGACGTATCAGCTGCTATGTTTAATACCAAAGGTGTGATTGAATGACAAGGTACAAAGTGACAGTCGGTAAAACCAGAACCTCTCAGAGTAAACATTGCTGTCAGCATTGAGGGAAGTGGCTTAAGGGAAATGTAGTGGGAGAAGAGAAAATGCCGGCAGGCAATTTGCTGTCTGAATCAAACTGGGTTTTCTAATACCTTTGAAGGCAGCATTTACTTTGAGATTGCTAAAAGCAAGCCTGAGTTGATACTCCAGGAGTTACTGAAAAATCATTGTTACTTTGCGAAGGTTCCTCATCACGTTGGTGAGTGTAGGTTGGAAGATTATATAACTGTCCTCTGTCCCTCTATTGATCCTGGGGAACTGAATGGCCAGGATTTGGAGATGCCGGTTTTGGACTGGGATGTACAAAGTTAAAAATCACACAACACCAGGTTATAGTCCAACAGGTTTAATTGGAAACACACTAGCTTTCGGAGAGATGCTCCTTCATCAGGTGATAGTGGAGGGCTCAATCCTAACAGAATTTATAGCAAACATTTACAGTGTGATGTAACTGAAATTATACATTGAAAAATTGATTGTCTGTTGAGCCTTGTTGTCCATCAAGGATGGACACCTCAGCACCACACTCTACCGCAAACCCACAGACAACCTCACAATGCTACACTTCTCCAGCTTCCACCCAAAACATATTAAAAAAGCCACCCCCTATGGACAAGCCCTACACCGGATCTGCTCAGATGAGGAGGAACGTGATGGACACCTGGAAGTACTCAAGGATGCCCTCACAAGAACAGGGTACGATGCTCAACTCATCGACCGCCAGTTCCGACGTGCCACAGCAAGGAACAGTAGTGACCTCCTCAGGAAACAGACACGAGCTGCAACCGACAGGGCACCCTTCATTGTTCAGTCCTTCCCAGGGGCTGAAAAATTACGCCATGTTCTTCGTGACCTGCAACACATTATCAATGAGGATGAGCACCTCACCAAGACCTTCCCCACACCTCCACTACTTGCCTTTAAACAACCGCTAAACCTCAAACAGATTGTTGTTCATAGCAAGCTTCCTGGCTCTCAGGACAGCTCCATACAACCCTGTCACGGTAGACACTGCAAGACGTGTCAGAGTGTGGACATAGATACCACCATTACGCGTGGGGACGCCTCCCACTTTGTACATGGCAGGTACTCATGTGACTCAGCCAATGTTGTCTATCTTATACATTGCAGGCAAGGATGCCCGGAGACATGGTACATTGGGGAAACCGAGCAAAGGCTACGACAACGGATGAATGGGCACCGCAAAACAATCAACAGACAGGAGGGTTCCCTCCCAGTTGGGGAACACTTCAGTGGTGCAGGACATTCAGCCTCGGACCTTCGGGTGACCATCCTCCAGGGTGGACTTTGGGACAGGCAGCAGAGAAAAGTGGCCGAGCAGAGGCTGATAGCTAAGTTCGGTATCCATAGGGAGGGCCTCAGCCGGGACCTTGGGTTCATGTCACATTACAGGTGACTACCATTGCACTATACACACACACAGATACTCCTACACACAGACACTCATGCACGCATACACACAGGCACTCCTCTACACACGGACACACATACACGCAGACGCGCACACAGACACCCACACACACCCTTACAGACACACACATGCCCACACTCCCACATGCACCCCCTCACAGACTTAAGACACTCTGCACTCACTACACACACACATACACTTTCTCACACTCACAACCCCCAACCCAGATAGACAGACACACAAAAGACCCACATGCACACATATATTTTGTGGGGTGAATTTGTACTTGCAGAGTTCCATTGTACTTTGCTCAAAAACTGCATACATTCATGTAGAACTCTGAGCTCAAAAACTGCATGAATTTATGTAAAACTCTGTTATCTCACTTTTTAGATTAGAATCAATCTAAACATCAGGTCATAGACAGAGAACACAGGGGGCCAACACCTTCGACATATTGTCTAGCTATCACCATTGTTAACAGCTAACCCGAGAATGCAACTTTTTAAAAAAAAGGTTTTGTGATTTACACATGAAAGAAGTGAAACTATCACTGTATTCTAACAGTTGAAAGGCTCAACAGGCAATCAATTTTTCAATGTATAATTTCAGTTACATCACACTGTAAATGTTTGCTATAAATTCCGTGTTAGAATGGAGCCCTCCACCATCACCTGATGAAGGAGTGTCGTTCCGAAAGCTAGTGTGCTTCCAATTTAACCTGTTGGACTATAACCTGGTATTGAGTGATTTTTAACTTTGAACTGAATGGCAGAAGCTTCACTGCACATTGGGTGGTCAAGGCCTCCAGACCTCCTAGGAGGGAGCAGGGTCAGCTTGGGTTGGCACTTGAGTTGCTAACGCTGATTGGGTACATTCCTGGAGGTTCATCACATGACCTTCTGGTTGTGGTCATCCAACACCCCACATTCCTGCCATTGGTCCTTTCTCCAGCGCTTCCCACAACCAATTGGAAGCAGAACTGACTTTGTCGTCCAATTGGATTAATGTTGACTGTCAATGCAACATTTTTGACCCCCATCCCAATATTTCTGAATCACAAATAAATGCAAACGTTCAGCAAAAAATTTAAAAGGAAGCACAAGATTGCTTTCATATCCCTTTGATCTTTCTTCTGGTTGCAGCAGCAAATGAATCTTCCATCTGCGAGATTTAGGGCGGCATGGTGACTTAGCAGTTAGCACTGCTGCCTTGCAACACCAGGAACCCGGATTCGATTCCAGCCTCGGATAACTGTCTGTGTGGAGTTTGCACATGCTCCCTGTGTCTGCGTGGGTTTCCTCCGGGTGCTCCGCTTTCCTCCCACAGTCCAAAGATGTGCAGGTCAGGTGAATTGGCCGTGCTAAATTGCCCATAGTGTTAGGTGCATTAGTAGAGAGTAGGTGAATGGGTCTGGGTTGGTTACTCGTCAGAGGGTCAGTGTGGACTTGTTGGGCCGAAGGGCCCGTTTCCGCACTGTGGGAAGTCTAATCTAAAAGAAAATCTCATTTCAGGGCCATCTTGGAAGTGTGATAAATCATGAAGAAGAGGGCTAGATACTTTGCCATGGAGATGCATTAGAAGTGAATATAAGAGATATGTAGGAACATAGGAATAGGAGGCCATACAGCCCCATCAGCTTGTTCTTCCATTCAACATGATCTACGAGCTCATTCCATACCCACCACACACCTCTTAATACACCTGGATGACAACAAACTTATCAATTGCAGTTTTAAAATTAACAGTTGCTCTATCACCAGTTGCTCTTTGTGCAAACCTCTACCGTCTTTTGTGAATAGGGTTTTCCTAATTTCATTCCTGAAAGATCTGGTGCTAATTTTTAGATGATGCCCCTAAGTTTCCCCAAATGACAGGAAGAGCTTCTCCGGAGTTATTCCATCTGTTTCCCTCAATATTTCCAGGGAAATACAAGCTCAGTCCATCTGACCTCTCCTCAATCCATGACCCTTAGACTCCCAGTATTATTCAGTGAAATCTGCTTTTGCACTCCGTCCAAGGCCAGTGTATTGGTGCAGTCATGTCTATGCATTAGCTGAGGGGCCATCCAGCTGATTGGAAAATTCTAGTTAGCTCTAGGACATTGATCTTAATAGGATACCTGCCACTTAGTTACAGTCAGTCACCACTACCCACACAAAGTATTCAAAAGTGGCCTTAATGTGGGACAAGGTTGATAAACTGGCAACCTGGCTTTTGGAAGTTGCTAACCCATCTCTCTCTCTCTCCAATTCTGCCTCTGTTACCATTTGAAGATTTGGTATCATACCAGACTGTTCAAGGCCAACATATAAAACTGCAGCCCTGGACAAGGACTAACTGTCCCCTAACAGTTTGCGGTGTCACAAATACATAATTTTTTCGACGAGGTTGTGTCTGTGGCTACATGAATTGTGTCAATAGGACAGATCACCCATGGGAAGGTCATCTCAGCTAAGGCTGAATCACATCACAAATAATCACAGAATCCCTACAGTGTGGAAGCGGGTCATTCAGTCCATCTAGTCCACACCAGCCCTCTGAAGAGCATCCTACCCAGCTACCCTATCCCTGCATATCCCGTGGCTGATCCACTTAGCCTACATCCCTAATTGCTTGTATTTCCCTGGAATTGCAAAGGTTAAAGGTTGATTGAGTGAAGTTTTCAAGATATTGAGGGAAACAGATGGAATAACTCCAGAGAAGCTCTTCCTGTCATTTGGGGAAACTTAGGGGCATCATCTAAAAATTAGCACCAGATCTTTCAGGAATGAAATTAGGAAAACCCTATTCACAAAAGACGGTAGAGGTTTGCACATAGAGCGACTGTTAATTTTAAAACTGCAATTGATAATCCCATGGCTGATCCACCTAACCTGCACATCTTTGGACTATGGGAAGAAACCAGAGCACCCAGAGGAAACAGCACAAGAAATTGAGAGAATGTGCAAACTCCACACAGTCACCTGAGCCTAGAATCGAACCTAGATCCCTGGCACTGTGAGGAAGTGGTGGTAACTGCTGAGCCACCATGCCACCTCAGAGGAAGCTCTGAGAAAAACAAGGGCAGACTTCAGGAAGATGATAGTGTGGAAATGGAAGTTGCTGGAGCCCCAGACACACACATTCAAGAGCAATGAGTGATGGCGAGCTTAACCACTGGTGCTGTGGTGATCATGTTACTGTCCTAGTAATCTAGAGTCCCAGGGCAGCACTCCAGGGACATGGAGTGAAATTTAGCTGGTGAAATTTAAAATTCAATTGCTTTTTATAAGAAGATGTCTGAATTATAAACTCAGCCTCAGCAATGGTGACCATGAAACAAATGATCCATTGTAAAAACACTTCTGGTTCAATGTCCTTCAAGGACAGAAACCTGCTGGCCTTGCCTGGTCTGGCCAACATGTGACATATCTACCGCTATGTATTTGACTCTTGACAGCCACTGAACTATGTTTCAGTTAGAGCAACAAATGTAAGTCTTGCCCATATCCCATGAAAGAATTAAAAAAACACAACCTTTCTTGTTCTGGAAATTGTTACTTTTTTCCCTCTAAAGATATTTTGAACAATTTAATGCAAACAAAATAACAGTTGTCTGATGAAATTCTGCCTTGAACCTACAGTAATTTTATTCTATTACCAGACAAGGTTGCTAAATACTCTGTCATTAGGAGCTTTCAGTTGTATCTATTATTGCGTGTGCCCACTACTTTAATCAACAATTAAATATGAGCTAGAGTATTTGTTGTGCGATATATTTTGAGAAGTTTTATAACTTGTGTATATTTGTGTATTTTACAATTTTGTATTTATTGTCCAGTAAAGACCTTTTTCTAAGCTATCATGAGTGGTGTCCCAGTGTTGCTGTGTTGTTTCTGCACTTGTGTTTTAGTCCATGTTAAACTAAGAGGAAGAAATGTGTTCAGGTATACTTGAAGGTGGTTTTGTATTTTAAATCTGCTGTACTTCGATGGCAGAAGCTGCTCATGTCATGAACTTCCCTGATGCTGGTGGGAATGCAGTTTTCCGTGTGCCTCAAGAGATTCTCCTGGATATTTCTGCTCAGCATCTAAGGTAGAACAAAGGTCTCTTGTTGCCCTGGGGCTCAGAAAGCCTGGGTTCAAGCTCCAATGTGATAAGATGTGCCTTTAAGAGAGATTTGTCCTGTCCTGTTTCTCTTGAAGATGTAAATCTGATGTGGAGGTGTTTTCTCCATGGAAAGCAGAGTAAATCATTTTTTTTTTTTAAGAAGTTAGACAAAAGAAGCAAGAGTCTATAGAGTCTAGAACACAGCCCCAGGGTTTTAGGTTTTGCTTTCAGTTGTTAAAGTTTTGGGGGTGGGGGGGAGGGATTTGGAGTTGAAGCTGCTAGATACAGCTCTCTCTCTCTCTGTTGCTGCAAAAAGTCTGAGCTCTCTCTCTCTGCTGCTAGATTTATTCTGTTGGTATTCCATCTCCAGGACTGGCAGAGCTCACAAGTGAGAGAAATCTGTTTTGCCTTTGCCCAGAGCATGTTTATGGATGGCTGCTATAATCGAACAGTTTTAACTACAGTAGTAGTTAAAATATGTATTATTTTGTTAAGCATTTTGATAGAGTTAAAGGTATGCCATTATTTTTTGTTTGTATGTTAACTGTGATATAGAGTATTTTTTGCTTAAAGCTTAGTAGTTTGTCCAATCTAATGCAGCATCGTATAGTCACCTTTAAATAAAAGGTAGGGTCTAGGCAATCTCCTTCATGTTTTTTGAGGGGGTTTGGTCTGATCTAGAACATCACCTACTCAGAGATCTGTCATAACACATCTGAACATGTTGCTTCAGATATCTGAGGTAGAACAATTCCTGCTGGAAGTCAGGTATCAGCTGTGTCTCAGCGGGTAACAGTGTTGGCCTTGGTATCAGAAGATTGAGGGTTCAAGCCCCACCAGGGATTTGACTACAAAAGGATAATGCTGCTTTGTCAGTACTGAGGCTGTAGGTGGTGCCTTTTAGATGGAGCACTATATTGAGTTGCTGCCTGATTTGATATAAAGGACTCCATGGTGTGATTTCAATATAAGAGCAGAGTTGTCCGTGTGCCCTGCAATATGAGTATTTATCCTTCAGTAGTGGAAACAAACATCAATCCTGGAAAATAGATTAGATGGTCATTAATAGAATGATGTTTGTGTAATCTTGTTCTGCCTACCATGACTGTTGAATGTTTCTTAACAGTGATTACACTTCAAAAGTATTTCACTCATTTGTAAAAGGTTTTGGAGCTTCCTGATGCTCATTAAATGCAAATTGTTCTGTTCTAAGAATGCTTTCTGTCATGGTGTAGTTCAACAGGAGCAGAGTCAGAATGGAGTCTGTACAATTATAAATTATCTATCTCAATGGTAGTCAGCAGAATAATCCCACTTATCACAGAAAGACACAGATCGTTGCCGTTTTATTCAGACATTGTGATTGATGGTTATGAATAAGCTGCAAATTGATGTTCATACACCATACAAAAACAAAATATAAAACAGGAATAGGAATTGTTTTCTTTACATGAAAGCAAACTACAAACAATAATGCCTGTTATTAATTTTACCAATGTCACTGATTATGTTTGAGCAAATCACACATATCTCATTAAATAGTTTTCAAATGATTTCATGGTTCTATTTTTGAGTACAATGAGAAAGTGGCTGTCAAACGGTTCTCTGTGGAATTAACTCATTCTGATCCAATTTGGGTCATTTGTTCTACTTCTCCTGAGCTCCTGAAGTTGATCTGTGATCACACCGACTAATCACATCAAACTCTACACAAGTTAAAACGTTTTTTTTATATCGCAATTAATACATACTGAAATCCCTTTTGCTTTACAACCTTTTGTATGTTCATTTTTCTAATTGTGTGCCAGTGCTGTTTCAAGAGGACAGAAGAGAGATCACTGGGGTGGTGACCAGTTTCAACTAGCCCAGAGTTCAGGGTCATATTGCAGCTCCTATTAGGATCTGAGAAGGCTGGTCTGGACATACCTGGATATTTAAAGTTCAGTAATGAAAAAGTGCTCCTGTGTACTGAGAAACATTTCCATCAATATAAACAGACAATGCTGCTAAACAAAACTCCAATGCTTCCCTTTCATCAGGGATTTGCTGTATGATTACATATGTATATTTGTTTTAACTTGAACAGACTATGCTGTTGTCTAAGGCTCAATGTCTCTTTTCACAGGGATGTCTTTGGTCTCTATCATGCACTCAGTAAGCTGTCCCCTTTGTTGTAAAGGACTATGTTGTTGTTCAGTGCCCCCTTTAACACGAACATCTGCACTGCGAGGCACTGTTCCCTTTAGCTGGAGTGATTGCAGTGCTGACTGTAAAACTCAACAATTATACAAAGAACGGAAGTCTACTCTCAACATGAAATGTCACAATTGTGAAGTCTGTGTCAGGTTTGCACCCAATTTCGTCAAATGCTACATTCGTGAAACAGCTAAATCAAATCCCAATTACTGAGGAAAGAACAGAAAGTCAGTCAATTCCTGGTGATTTGTGATCTTCACATCTTGGCCTCTCCCCAGGAGCAACAACTATGGATTCAAATGCTGCCAATTTGCAAAGACAGTGTTCAGTAAAAAGTAACAAAGCCTCTAATGGACTTCTGATGGACCCAGTTGAACAATTGCCCCACAATGACCATAGTTTATTAGCCTCAAATGAGCAACTTGCCTCCCAGACTATTTCCCAACTTTAGACCATGCCACAGCAAATATTTTTAATACTTTGTTTTGCTGTATTTTAAACAAGTATCTTTAATTATGATATCAAGAGAAAGACTTTTTCATTTATGCTTCCTCTTTTAATGAAAACAGACACAAAGTTAATACTGCAGCAACTTTTGGGCGGCATGATAGCTCAGTGGTTAGCACTGCTGCCTCACAGTGCCAGGAACCTGAATTCGATTCCAGCCTTGGGCAACTGTCTGTGTGGAGTTTGCACATTTGCCCCGTGTCTGGTGCTCCAGTTTCCTCCCAGAATCCAAAGATGTACGGTTTGGATGAATTGGCCACACTAGATTGCCCATAGTATTAAGGATGTGTAGGTTAGTTGCATTAGTTACGGATATGTATAGGGTAGGGGAATGGGTCTGGGTGGGTTACTTATTGGAGGGTCGGCGTGGACTTGTTGGGCCAAATAGTCTATTTCCACACTGTAGGAATTCTGTGAACTCATTCAACAGCATCTTCCCAACCCCCAACTTCTACCATCTAGAAGGACAAGGGTAACAGACACATGGGAATACTGGCAAGATACCCTCCAAGTCTCTCACCATCCTGAGTTTGGCCAATATCACTGTTCCTTCAGTGTTGCTGGGTCAGAATCTTAGAATTACCTTCCTAACAGCATTGTGCGTCTACCTACACCCAGTGGACTGCAGCTCAAAAGGCAGCTTCACCATAACCTTCTCAAGGGCATCTAGGGAGGTAGCAATAAACATTGGCTCAGCTCGTGATGCCCATATCTCAGAAGCAAATGAAGGAAAGCCCACATCTACAAACTGCCGAATTCCCCAATGAACCTCCGTAGTGTGCTTAATTCTTCTATCACAGTAAGCTATGACGGGGATCCAAAAGCATTATTTTTCCACAAGTAAGCGACATGATGATGAAAGTGTTGAAGTATCACGACAGTGCGTTTAACTCAGCAAAAATGACACATGGCTCCTCTAGTAGGCCTTTGTCAAACAAAGTTTTTTTTAAAAATGAACACAAAGATGTTGAACATCTGCAAAGTTCTCCCAAACCTCCCATCAACATTTGACAGAGAAATTGCCAGGATCTCTGAAGAAATGGTTATTGCAGGCATCAATGTCATTTCTCAATGTTAATGATGTCTTGCGCAAAGATCCTGCAGAAATAGATGGAAACATTTTCCAGCTTTTCATGACAATAATGGACTCATTTCAAAGCATTCTTCTTGCTGAGCAAGCTGATACGTGCTTCAAGAAACCTTCTTCTTAACAGAAGTGTAAAGTCAGAATAGGGATCTCTGTGCAGGAAGAAAGGATGAAGCCAGCAACTCCACCCAAACATGTCCAGTGATCAGCAGTGGTGGCCACTCTAACCAGACTTGGCAAAGGAGCACATCTGTCACTACACATGGCTCTTCCATTTCAAATATCATTAAAATATCCAACATTCTTCCAGGGGTCAACAGAGCAGAAGCAGGAAGAATGCATTTTCTTGCAGTCAGTTTAAAGATGCAGGGGCGGGATGCTTTCGGAAACAGAATTCAGGACAAAATGAAGTGAATGACATCAGGAAAGCCTTTGATTAAAGGGAAATTGTGCTTTGAGTCTTTTTGATAATGAATCAAAAATGATTGATGAGGGTAATTTGGTTATATAATGTGCAAAAACGTGTGAAATGTTTTTGATAAAGTACTACATGACAACTTTTCAGCAAAATTGACACTCATACAATAAAAGGGAGTTGGGAGGGTGGAGTTAGCATGGGTATAAAGTTGGCTGAGTGCTAAGAAATAAAGGGGTTGGAGGATGGTGTACTGTTTGATTTCCCTAAGGTCAGTTTGGGACCGCTGCTTTACTTAATTTATGTTAATGACCCAGACTTGTGTGTGCACAATTTCAAAAATTCTTCAGATATCACAAAAGTTGGAAGTGTACGGTGATATATTTTATCAGGACATAGACAAGCTGGTGGAATGGATGAAATGACATGGAATTTAATCAGAGAAATATGAATTGATCCATCTTGGTTAGAAAAATGAGGAGAAGTAATATAAAAGAAAGAATTAGAATCCCTACAATGTGGAAACAGTCCCTTCTGCCCAACATGTCCACACCAACCCACCGAAAAGTAACCCACACAGATTCATTCCCCTACCCTATATTTACCCCTGACTAATGCATCTTACTTGCACAGTCCAGAACACTACGGGCAATTTAGCAAGGCCAATTCACCTAACCTGCACATCTTTGGATTGTGGGAGGAAACACACACAGACATGGGGAGAATGTGGAAACTCTACACTGACAGTCTCCCAAGGCAGGAATTGAACATGGGTTCCTGGCACTGTGAGGCAGCAGTGCTAACCACTGAATGCAAAAGGAATGCTGCAACAGAGAGAACTATGTGCAAACATTGAGGACACAATGCAGGCAATAAAGTTGCTAAAATGTTTAAGGAATTCTAAAGGGAGCATAAAAGGAGGAAAATTAGGAAGATTTTTCTAAATCTCTGTTTTGACCTAGACACATATACATTTCTCTCTTTCTGTTCCCATAATAATTCCTATGTTTCTCTCATTAGATATAGATTCAACAGCAGAAAGTTGGCTATTTAAAAATCAAAAGAACTGCGGCTGCTGAAAATCAGAAACAAAAATAGAGATTATTGGAAAAGCTCAGCAGATCTGGCAGCATCTGTCAAGAGAAATCCGAATCATCAGTTCAGGTTGAGTCACCCCCCCTTCCTCAAAACTGATGGTAGCTAGGGAAATGTCAGTTGGCTATTTACCTCTTTGATCACATTTATTTTCCTTCCATCCAAGGTCACCGAGAACTAGTTCTTTAAACCAATTTGAAATCCGAATGTCAAGAACCACATTTGATTGTAACACTGAAGAGTTTGGTGCTCTGCTGTCTATCCATTTTAGAGACTCCAGTCAATGGTTGGGTGTTGGACACTTCTCAGACATCATAGCTACAGGTGCCTATCAATTAGTCTTGTAAATGGTTGGGTTGGCCCAGATACTATTTTAATAATTTTGCTTCCTGAAGCAATTAGTTGGAAAATAATATTATTAGGTGAACTTTGCTTTCCACCAGTAATAGATGACTCATTTTCTAATTTTCGCATATGGATTGTACTCATCATCACTGACATCCTGTAACTCTTCAACCTCTTCCTCTTCTTCTTCCTCTTCCTCTGACTCATCTTCCTGAAAATGGGCATGAAGAACCCTCGTTTTTGTCTGCCGCTGCAATGATACAAGGCATTTAGATCCAGCAGTGAATCAGAGAGAGCAACTCCATAACAAAACACAAGATTAGAGTTTTATCATTTAAGCAGAAAAGCAGTCAGATTACAGCCAGTCCCCAGGTTATGAATGGATACAGTTCATGAATACATTCTTAAGTCACAGAGTCATACAGTTATAGAGATGTACAGCACAGAAACAGACCCTTCGGTCCAACTTGTCCATGCTGTCCTGATATCCCAACCCAATCTAGTCCCACCTGCCAGCACCCGGCTCATATCCCTCCAAACCCTTCCTATTCACATACCATCCAGGTGCCTTTTAAAAGTTGCAATTGTACCAGCCTCCACTACTTCCTTTGGCAGCTCATTCCATCCATGTACCACCCTCTGCATGAAAATGTTGCCCCTTAGGTCTCTTTTATATCTTTCCCCTCTCACCCTAAACCTCTGCCCTCTAGTTCTGGACTCCCTCACCCCAGGAAGAAGACTTTGTCTATTTATCCTATCCATGTCCCTCATGATTTTATAAACCTCTATAAGGTCAACCCTCAGTCTCTGATGCTCCAGGGAAAACAGCCCCAGCCTATACAGCCTCTCCCTGTAGCTCAAATCCTCCAATCCTGGCAACATCCTTGTAAATCTTTTCTGAACCCTTTCACGTTTCACAACATCTTTCTGATAGGAAGGAAACAAGAATTGCATGCAATACTCTAACAGTGGCCGTACCAATGTCCTGTACAGCTGCAACATGACCTCGCAACTCCTGTCAATTTGTATGCAAGCCAAAACACAATACAGTAAAATATAAAACAGCCGTTCATATGTATTAGCCAATGTTCATATATCGGATCGTTAAAATTAAAATGAATACAACCTTATGCAGTACTGAGAAAAACAAATGCTAGAGTTCACAGCGGGTCAGGCAGCATCCATGGAGAGGGAGCAAGGTAATGTTTCAAGTCTAGATGACTCTTCATCAGTGATGAAGTGTGGAGGAGTCAGCATTTATGCTACAGTTGGGTGGGGAGGGGGGAGTTGCAAGGCTGGTGGGCTGTAAGGTGCTTGGGGAGAAAAGATGTTGGTAGTTCAGATTAAGTGATTGGAACATGAGAATGGCAGAACAATGGTGTGTCTAACTGCCAGATTGGAAAGGATTGACAGTCCCACTGGCGTTGTGGGAGGGGAGAGAGGACATGGTGACAGAGAATATAACAAGTGTAGCTAAAAGAAAGGGAAGGAATGGGAGATGATTCACACTCTGAAGGTGTTGAACTCAATATTCAGTCCAGAAGGCTGTAAAGTGCTTAGTCTGAAGGTGAGATGCTGTTCCTCCAGTTTGTGCTGTGATTCACTGGAACACTGCAGCATGCCGAGGACAGACGTGTGGGCTTGTGAGCAGGATGCTGTGTTAAAATGACTGGCCAAGGGAAGGTCAGGGTCATGCTTGTGCACAGACCGGAGGTGTTCTGCAAACACCCCATCTGTGTTTGGTTTCTCCAATGTAGAGTAGGCCGCACTGGGTGCAGCGAATACAATCCACAAGATTGGAGGAGATACAGGTGAAAGGCTGCTTCACCTGGAAAGGCTGTTTAGGCCCTTGGATGGTGAGCAGGGAGGAGGTGAAGGGGCGGTGTTACACCTTCTGTGGTTACATGGGAAGGGAGGTGGTGTTAGTGGTCGAGGAATGGACTAGGATATCCCATAGGGAAAGATCCCTGTGGAATGCAGACAGAGTGAGTGAGGGGGAGATGTGTTTGGTGGTGGCATTCTGCTGGAGTTGTCTGAAATGGTAGGGAATGGTCCTTTGAATGCTGAGGCTGTTAGGATGAAAAGTGAGGACAAGGGGGACTGGATCACACTGCTATGAGTGATGGGAAAGAGAACGGGTGGAAGCATGGGTGATAGGTCGGATGCAGTTGAGGGTTCTGTCAGCCACAGTGGACAGGAAACCACAGTTATCGAAGGAAGCCATGTTAGCAGCGCTGTTTTGGAAGGTAGCTTCATCTGAACAGATACGATGTAACAAAGGAACTGGGAGAATGGGATGAAATCCTTGCAGGATGTGGGGTGTGACAAACTGTAGTGAAGGTAGCTATGGGAGTCATTAATGATTTGGAGATGCCGGTGTTAGACTGGAATGTACAAAGTTAAAAATCACACAACACCAGGTTATAGTCCAACAGGTTTAATTGGAAGCACTAGCTTTTGGAGCGCTGCTCCTTCAACCACCTGATGGGAGACAGTGAGTTTGTAGTGGATGGCAATGGACAGTTATTCCCCAAAATAGAGACAAAGAGGTCAAGGCAAGAAAGGGAAGTGTCGGAAATGGACTGTGTGAAAGTTATAGTGGGGTGGGAATTGGAGACAAAATTAATTAATTTTTCAAGGTCCTGGCAGGAGCATGGAGCAGCACCAAAGCAGTTATCAATGTACTGAGAAAAGAGTTGTGCGAGTGAGGCAGTTAGACACACCATTGTTCTGTCATTCTCACATTCTGATCACTTAATCTGAACTATCAATAGTTTATCTCCCCCAGCACTCTACAGCCCCTTCCCCCAACCTCCAATAACTATAGCAGAAATGCTGCCCCCTCGACACTTCACTTCAGTTCTGATAAAGAGTCATCTAGGCTCAGGCTCAGAACATTAGCCTGCTCTCTCTCAGATTCCAGCATCTGCAATAATTTGCTCCTACAGCCATTTACAGTATCCCATTTGTAAGTAAGAGTGTTTGTAACTCAGAGTTTTGTAAATCATGAACCACCTGTACATTTGCCCACTTATTGACAGACGCAATATGAATGTTTTCACTTAAATGATTATTATATGAACATTGCATTCAAAAGCTAAAGATTTGCAACTGATTCTATAAAGCTGAAGTATTAGAATTACATCCAAAGAGATCAGTATCCAAGAAGGTGTTTCTCAAGCAGATTGTAAATGTTGCTGACTAGATTTTATATTGGTCAGGTTCTACTGTTTTGGAAGGTAGCAAAGAAAAAGCCCATGCTAGTAAAAAACTACCCACAATGACCTAGCAATCTCTAATGGCATTGATTTCACCTTCCCTGATGCCAGCTTGAATCAAATGCCATGATGAGGGAATCACTGGATAGGTGATATCATCAAACAGATTCAGCAGACAATCACATTGAAGTAAGCTCAAAGATAGTAAACCAGGAATTGAAGTACAATGACTTTTTCAGTTTCACTTATACCTTCATAAAGCCACACATGCTAGAATAATACATTATACTTCTAAAAATAATTTAAAACATTTTAGAGATGTGATTTTTAAAAAAATCATAATGAAAAAATTTGAAAACGTACAAATATATAACTTTTTTCCAAGATCAGTGGGATGTTCACCAGTAACTGTGAGCATACAATCCAATCAGAAATCCACAACTTCAGCAAGGTATGACATTTTCAATAATTTTTACAGGGATACCAACAGTGATCAATATTCAATGGCTCAGTGGTTTCTACTTGATTGCAGTTTGGGTGGTGGTGCCAAGAGTGGGTCATGATGTGGGGGTTTGGGGGAATACGGTGGGGGTGTGGTGGGTGTGGAGGGTGGTGACTTTGAATAATGTGCCTCCTGGGCGAACACAGATTCGCTGACAGCAATGTCTTTGATTCCCATATCTAATTGTGCACATGCCGATTCCACAAGAAGATTTATGACAGAAAGTGTTGACAGTTTTGCCACCATCAGTATCACAAGATCTGAGCCATTACCCAAACTGACCTTTGACTCTCCAAGCTGCATTCAAATAAAACAAATCTGAATACCCATGAAAGCGAATGATGTGCGGTTTGTTCAAAAACTTCTGAGGATACCTGTTTGGCCTAAGGAAATGCAGATCTCTCAGCTCTCTGCCACTTACGGCAGAGAATCACTCATTTGGCTTTAAATATTCAACATGTTTTGATACATCTGACTCTTAAAGGTAATTAAGAGCTCCTTTGAGGAGGAGTTTTAATTTTAGAAAGTTAGTGAAGAAAAGTTGTGAACTAATGCAGACTCAAGCAAAAATCCTCCTGTGCTTTTTAATTCTCTGATGAATCTAGAAACACATGAACATGCAATTCAGGAGCAAGAGTAGGCCACTGGGAGCAGGCCTCAAGCAGTTTAATATCATCTTAGATCTGATGGTAACCCGACATCTACATTCAAGCCTACCCCTGATAATTTTTCAACCTCTGCTTAACATGAATCCTTCTCCCTCTCCCTTAAAAATATTCAAGGGTTCTGCTTCCACCATCTATCCAAGGAAAGAGTTTCAAAGACCCAGGACCCTCGGTGAGAAAACAAATCACATCATCTCTGTTTTAAATGGGCAACACTTGATTTTTGAACAGAGAGCCCTAATGGTAGATTCTCACCACATCTATCCTGTAAAGACTATTTAGGATTGTATATATTTCAATCAAGTCACCTTTTACACTTCCAGCAGATGCAACTTAATCTGTCTAATTTTTCCTCATAAGACAAACCCCACATTCGCTCTATTAATCTAGTAAACCTCTTCTGAACATTCACCAACTTATTTACATTCTTTACAAAAGGTGACTAATTCAGTGCACATCACCGTGTGTAACTGAAGCGGCCCCCAACACCTCATCTTCACCATGGATATCCAATCCCTTTACACCTCCATCCACCATGACCAGGGCCTCCAAGCCCTCCGTTTATTCCCTCTCCAGACGTCCCCAACAGTACCCTTCCACCGACACTCTCATTCATTTGGCCGAACTGATCCTCACCCTTAACAATTTCTCCTTCGAATCCTCCCATTTCCTCCAGACCAAAGGGGTAGCCATGGGCACACGTATGGGCCCCAGCTATCCCTGTCTCTTTGTTGGCTACGTAGAACAGTTGATCTTCCGTAATTACACCGGCACCACTCCCCACCTCTTCCTCCGCTACATTGATGACTGCATTGGCGCCACCTCGTGCTCCCGCGAGGAGGTTGAGCAATTCATCAACTTCACCAACACATTCCACCCTGACCTTAAATTTACCTGGATCATCTCTGACACCTCCCTCCCCTTCCTGGACCTCTCCATCTCACATTAATGACAACTGACTTGACACTGACATTTTTTACAAACCACAGCTACCTGGATTACACCTCTTCCCACCCTACCTCTTGCAAAAATGCCATCCCGTATTCCCAATTCCTCTGCCTCCGCCGTATCTGCTCCCAGGAGGACCAGTTCCACCACAGAACACACCAGATGGCCTCCTTCTTTAGAGATCGCAATTTCCCTTCCCACGTGGTTAAAGATGCCCTCCAATGCATCTCATCCACATCCCGCACCTCCGCCCTCAGACCCCACCCCTCCAACCGTAACAAGGACAGAACGCCCCTGGTGCTCACCTTCCACCCTACAAACCTTCGTATAAACCAAATCATCCGCCGATATTTCCGTCACCTCCAAACAGACCCCACCACCAGGGATATATTTCCCTCCCCACCCCTTTCCGCCTTCCGCAAAGACCGTTCCCTCCGTGACTACCTGGTCATGTCCACGCCCCCCTACAACCCACCCTCCCATTCTGGCACCTTCCCCTGCCACCGCAGGAACTGTAAAACCTGCGCCCACACCTCATCCCTCACCATAATCCAAGGCCCTGAAGGAGCCTTCCATATCCATCAACGTTTTACCTGCACATCCACTAATATCATTTATTGTATCCGTTGCTCCCGATACGGTCTCCTCTACATTGGGGAGACTGGGCGCCTCCTAGCAGAGCGCTTTAGGGAACATCTCCGGGACACCTGCACCAATCAACCACACCGCCCCATGGCCCAACATTTCAACTCCCCCTCCCACTCAGCCGAGGACATGGAGGTGCTGGGCCTCTTTCACCGCCGCTCCCTCACCACCCGACGCCTGGAGGAAGAACGCCTCATCTTCCGCCTCGGAACACTTCAACCCCAGGGCATCAATGTGGACTTCAACAGTTTCCTCATTTCCCCTTCCCCCACCTCACCCTAGTTCCAAACTTCCAGCTCAGCACTGTCCCCATGACTTGTCCGGACTTGTCCTACCTGCCTATCTCCTTTTCCACCTATCCACTCCACCGTCTCCTCCCTGACCTATCACCTTCATCCCATCCCCCACTCACCTATTGTACTCTATGCTACTTTCTCCCCACCCCCACCTCCTCCACCCTCCACCCCCACCCTCATGCTTCAAGCTCTCTGCCTTTATTCCTGATGAAGGGCTTTTGCCCGAAACGTCGATTTCACTGCTCCTTGGATGCTGCCTGAACTGCTGTGCTCTTCCAGCACCACTAATCCAGAATGAAGCATAGCTTCCCTGCTGTTGCATTCAACTCCCCTTGTGATGTGATAAAATTCTGTTAGTTTTCCTAATTGCTTGCTGTATCTGCATTCTAACCTCTTGTGATTCATATACGAGGACAGACAGAGCTCTGTACTCTCTCACCATTTAGTTAATTTGCTTCTTGTAAATTCTTCTGGCCAAAATGGGCAACTTGACTCCACTTGCCACACCTTTTCCTACTCACTTCGAGTCACAGAGTCATACTGTTCATGAATACGTTCATAAGTCATAGAGTCGTAGAGATGTATAGCATGGAAACAGACCCTTCAGTCCAACCCGTCCATGCCGACCAGATATCCCAACCCAATATAGTCCCACCTGCCAGCACCCAGCCCATATCCCTCCAAACCTTTCCTATTCATATACCCATCCAGATGCTTTTTAAATGTTGCAATTGTACCAGCCTCCACTGCTTCCTCTGGAAGCTTATTCCATACACGTACCACCCTCTGCGTGAAAACGTTGCCCCTTAGGTCTCTTTTATATCTTTCCCCTCTCACCCTAAAACTATGCCCTCTAGTTCTGGACTCCCCCACTCCAAGGAAAAGACTTTGCCTATTTATCCTATCCATGCACCTCATGATTTTATTAACCTCTGTAAGGTCACCCCTCAGCTTCCAAGAAAACAACCCCAACCTATTTTCTCTCCCTCTAGCTCAAATCTTCCAACCCTGGCAACATCCTTGTAAATCTTTTCTGAACCTTTTCAAATTTCTCAACATCTTTCCGATAGGAAGGAGACCAGAACTGCACACAGTATTCCAAATGTGGCCTAACCAATGTCCTGTACAGCCTCAACATGACCTCCCAACTCCTGTACTCAATACTCTGACCAGTAAAGGAAAGAATACCAAATGCCTTCTTCACTATCCTCTCTACCTGCGACTCTACTTTCAAGGAGCTATGAACCTGCACTCCAAGGTCTCTTTGTTCAGTAACACTTCTTAGGACTTTACCATAAAGTGTATAAGTCCTGCTAAGATTTGTTTTCCCAAAATGTCGCACCTTGCAGTTATTTAAATTAAACTCCATCTGCCACTTCTCAGCCCATTGGCCAATCTGATCAAGATCCCGATGTAATCTGAGGTAACTTTCTTTGCTGTCCACTGCATCTCCGATTTTAGTGTCATTTGCAAACCTACTAACTACATCACTTATGCTCACATCCAAATCATTTATATAAATGGTGAAAAGTAGTTTAACCTATAAATATGTTTTTGTAACCCACTTGTGTCCTCTTCAAAACCTAATTTCCAACCAATCATTTCGATGTCTACAATATTGGCAATCAAAACTGCTGACCCTCCATCTGAGTAATTTATGGAAATGATATATAATTGAAGTCCCAACACTGATTCCTGTGGCCTGCCAATCATTTACATCTTGCCAGTCTCAAAAAGACACACTTGCACATACTCTCTGCTCCCTATTAGCCAGCCAGTTTTCTAACCTAATTCCAACACCCCGAACTTTTATTTTCCACAATAACATCTGATGAGATAACTTATCAAATGTGTTCTGGAAATCTAAGTACAGTGCATCCACAGTTCCCCTTCCAACTGCCATGCATGTTACCTCCTCAAAGAACTCTAATGGATTGGCAAAACATAACACCCTTTTCACATAACCATGATGACTCTGCCTGATTAACGTCAACATATCCAAGTGCCTGGCTATAACTTTTTAAATTAATTTAATAATCTATGAATTGATATTGGTTCTTGTAATCTCTTGAGTTGGTTCTAATTGCCAGAGGAGACAAGAGAGAAATTTTCTAGAGTAACCTTTACCTTACTGCCACTGGACTTTCTTCTGTCTTTTCGCGCCTCTCTCAGGGGTTTACCTGGCTGCAGAAGAGAGAGAGTGAAATATGTGTTTAGTCCTGTTGTTTCTGCTACTGTGGCTGCGGTAGGCTTTCTTGCCTGTGAACTTTGAATGTTTGACTGAGTCTCATTGGTTCCTTGCTGTGCCTGAACAATAACATTCCATTTCCAGTTGATTAACTTGGAAGGAAAAGCAAAAATAGTTACCTGACTGGCTGGGGACTGTTCTAAAGTTGAGTTGCTATCGGATGAAGATGGCCGTGCATCATTCTCAAGTTCACTGATGGACACCTTTGACTTAAATGCCTGTGGAACAAAATTCAAATGCAACAGGTTAAAATGAAATGAAAGCTAAGGGCTAAGAGGGACGTTGTAGAAGATTGTAGAGCAGGATAAAGAGCAGAATGGCCTCCCTTTCTTCTTATCCTGACTACTGAGCTTCTCATCTACTTGTAGGATTGAAGTATCTTTGGAAAAGGGGTGGGGAAAAAAAAATCTGAAGCAACTCACACAGTGAGTACAGCCTCTTGGGTAACTGGAGAAAATGGGGCAATAGTGGGTTAATGGTAGTATCATTGGATTCGTAATCCAGAAGCTCAGATTAATGCTCTGAGAATACTGGTTTGGTTCCCACCATTTAAGTTCAAAATATATGAAAAAAAAAGTTTTTAAGATTTTTTACAAAATTACAAAACTAGTACAAAATAGTGTAACCACTTTACAATATAATAGCAACAACAATATAAATAAAGAAAACAAGCTGCTAATCTACTCTACAAACTACCAAAACACAAAAGAGGATATATTAAAAAAAGAAAGCTCTATATATAAAGAAGAAACTACAGTATGGTAAATAACTAACAAAAAAGAGATAAATAAGCATTCAAAATCGAAGTAGACCAAGTCGTAACAAGATAGCTTAATTTATATTCAATAAAGTTACAACACTCAACGCACTCTCATCACAGCTCCCCAACAGTGGGAACAATAGTGAGTAGACCTGTATTTATACAGGATTCTTCCTCCCAGGGGCCCCCGAACCGACAGACATCCTCACGGCTAGACAAATGCCCCAGATAATATGGGCAATTTATTGACATCGATATAACTCAATAAGGGCCACCATGTTCTATAAAACAATTCCATTTTCTGGTGCACCATATTCGTAAGGAAGGCCAGGGGAATATGTTCCATAATTATCTTATGCCAGTTCGAGAGTCATAGAACACAGAACATAGAACAGTACAGCACAGAACAGGCCCTTCAGCCCACGATGTTGTTCCGACCACTGATCCTCATGTGCGGTAAACCTAATGTACGAACACTCAAATGTCTGTGACCATATGCATGTCCATCAGTCTCTTAAATATCCCCAATGACCTCGCTTCCACAACTGCTGCTGGCAATGCATTCCATGCTCTCTCAACTCTCTGCATAAAGAACCCGCACCTGACATCCCCTCTATACTTTCCACCAAACAACTTAAAACTATGACCCCTCGTGTTAACAATTTCTGCCCTGGGAAATAGTCTCTGGCTATCAACTCTATCTATGCCTCTCATTATCTTGTACACCTCAATTAGGTCCATGTCTTCCTTCTTTTTTCTTGGGGGACTTTCCAATATCCAGCTCACTAATATGGTTTTCCTCGCACAAAAATAGAGGATAGTAAACAGTTTCTTCCCATGTACATCTAGAGAGGGAAAGTTAGGAAAATCCAAAAGGATCCAGCCAAGATCTTTGCCAAGGCATTCGCTACACTGTCCCAGTACCTGCAGATCTTGTGGTATGTCCACAAACAATGAGTGAGAATAGTGACTTCTATTTTGTGCTTAGGGCACATTGGGGATGCTCCTATCTTAAACTTTGCAAGCCGTTCAGGTGCCATGTGGGCCCTATCAAGTATCTTCAATTGAATAGCTTGAATCCTATTACTGACAGAGATCTTCCTAGCATTTTCCCAGATGTCCTCCGACATCTCTGAGGAGATTTCCACCCCTAATTCTTGAGTCCAGGTTTTATATAGTCATTCCATGTCCTTTCACACATTATTACCGAGCAAGTGATAGAGAGTACTGACCGAGGGGGCACCCACTGACCAAAGCGCTTTCCTCTCCATATCTGATTTATAAGGATTAACCATCAATGTGGTCTTTTTTTGTGACAAAGTCTCATACTTGAAAATATCGGAAGAGGATCTTGCTGGGTAACTCGAACTTCTGATGCAACTGTTCGAAGGACATCATGCCCTCCCCATCAAATAAATCTCCCAAGCAGGAGACTCCTCTGGACTCCTAAAGTTTAAAACCAGTGTCTATCAAACCTGGCTGAAATCCCAACATTCCCACTATAGGAGTGAAGGGGGCGGTTTTTTGTAAATTATCCTCACCCTGTCGCATCATCCTCCAAGCTTTGACTGTTTTTAGGACAATTGGGCTTTTACAATCTGTGATGAGATCTGTGACAGTTCTCATCTTGTCCATAAGCAACAGGTTGATGAGGGGGGTATTTTGCCTGGGAAGCCTCGATGTCCAACCAAATTGATCGTGGATCACGAGAGGCCCAATCAGCCACGTATGATAGCAAAGAGCTCAGCTGGTACTTCCTAAAGTCTGGGAAATCTAGCCCCCCCCCCCTTTCTTGTGAGAGCTGCAATTTTTCTAATTTGAAAAGGGGCTGTCTATGATGCCAAATAAAGGATCCGAGCCAAGCATAAAGCCAACGCAGTGCCTGTTTGGCAATACCAAAGGAAGCATTCTCATGGGGTATAATAGACGAGGGAGAGCATTCATCTTGACCAGAACTATTCTTCCCAACCAGGATATCAGAAGATCTTCCCAGCACCGAAGATCCTGCCTTATTTTCTCTAATAACTGCACATAGTTAGCTTTATATAGCTGATTGAAAGCCGGGGTGATAAAGATACTTAGAGACAGAAAACCTCCCTGTGACCACCGAAAGGGGAAACGAGTTCCATTCCCAAGGTTGGATACGCTGGTAAGACCCTTCCACTGGCATGGCTTTTGATTTCATAAAATTAATTTTGTACCCAGAAAACGCACCAAATAAATTAACCACTTGTATTAAGCGGGGCACAGATGTCAATGAATCAGTTAAGAAAAGAAGGACGTTATCCACATAAAGAGTAATTTTATGCTTGCCTGATCCTACCTCCGAAGCTGTTATGCTGAGGTCTGTCTGAAAGGCCAGCGGTTCGATCACTGGTGTGAATAATAGTTGCAAAAGAAGGCACCCTTGGTGGCAACCTCTGCCAACATCAAAACTATCTGATTTCATACCATTAGTAAGTACCACTGCTTTCTGGTCACTATGTCACACTGTGACCCATTTAGTAAAAACCTCTCCAAGGCTAAACCGTTCCTTAATATAAAAAAGGTATGGTCATTCCACCCAATCAAATGCTTTCTCTGCATCTAGGGAAATGATCAAGTCCGGTATTGCTCTTTGCTGGCATATTTGCACCATATTTAGTAGACCGACGACCCTTAACAAACCCTGTCTGGTCCTCTTTTATGATAAATGGCAATACCCTCTCCAGTCTTAATGCCAGCATTTTTGACAGGATTTTAAAGTCTACATTCAGTAAGGATATAGGCCTATATGAAGTACAGTCTTCTGGGGTTTTCCCTTTCTTGAGAATGAGATAGATATTTGCTTCTCTCAAAGAGGACAGGAGATTACCCTGACTGAATGAATAGTTGTACATGCCCAGAAGCGGTCCAGCCAGTTAATCTATAAACTCTTTATAGAACTCATTTGGAATCCATCTGGCCCAGGTTCTTTACCACTCTGGAGCAGCCTCACTGCCCCCTGCATTTCCTGAGTTGTCAAAGGGGCACTCAAAAAGGACTCCTGACAGGTCCATGTTCTTAAAAAAGGACTCCATCTCCCGCATTTTATCCTCACAGTCCTCCAACTGATACAGCTCAAAATAGAATTTTCTAAATACTGCATTGATCTTTTTAGGATCACAGGTCAAAGTGCCAGCATTCTCTCTAATAGATGTAATAGACTGGGGAGCCTTCTTCTTTCTGGCAAGGTGTGCTAGATACCTGCCCGGCTTATCACCGTGCTCAAATACTCTCTACTTCGCAAATACTCTCTACTCTTTGCTCTTTGAGTAAGTGCAGCATTCAAAGTAGCCCTGAGGGCTGTAATCCGCTGTAATTTGGTTATGGACGGCCTGTCAACATACGCTGACTCAGCTGCTTTCAGGCGAGCCTTGAGCAGACATTGTTGTTCTCCCCTCTGTCATTTGTGGGTCGCAGAATATGAGAAAATCAAGCCCCGTGCATAGGCCTTGGCAGTCTCCCACATCACCAATGAGTTGCTGGCCATACCTAAGATAATATCCCAGAAAGCTTTAAATTCCTGTGAAAAGTAATCTATAAACTTACTATCTTTCAGCAGGAGAGGGTCCATATGCCAGTGCCGGGAGTCCATCTCATCACCACCAGCCTTAACCTCCATATACACTGTCGCATGGTCAGAAACACCTATATTCCCTATTTTGCAGGACAGTGCCGAGTTCAAAAAGGTCAAAGGGACAAAAAACATTTCAATTCTGCTATGGCACTTATATGGGTTAAAATAAAAGGAAAAATCTTTACCCTCAGGGTGAAGACATCTCCACACATCTACCAGTCCCAACTCCCTATTCAAATACACCAACTACCTAGATTGCAGAGATATACCTGCAGAGCCCCTAGGCATCCTGTCCACATCAGGATCAATGATACGGTTGAAATCTCCCCCTATAATTGTGTGACACCCCCCCCAAGGACCATCAATCTGGAGAGCGCATCCATTACAAATATAAAAGGATGTGCCAGAGGGCAATATACATTCAGGATCCCGTACTCCTCACCATGTATTAGAGCTTTAATTATTATAAACCGCCTGGACTCATCCTTTATTTGGCTTAACATTCGAAATGAAAGATTCTTCCTGATGAGAATGGCCACACTTTTCGAGTTAAAAGATGAGAAAACACCTGGCCAAATCCTTCCTGTTGCAGCTTCAAATGCTCCTTGTCAGTTAGATGTTTGTCCTGTAATAGAGCTACATCAACCTTTTTTTTAAGACTTAACAGTATCTTTTTCTTTTTAATTGGTGGGTGACTCCCTTTAACATTCCAGGTGCACCACTTAAACGAGTGCCTAGATTAGATTACTTACAGTGTGGAAACAGGCCCTTCGGCCCAATAAGTCCACACCGACCCACCAAAGCTCAACCCACCCAGACCCATTCCCCTACATTTACCCCTTCACCTACCACTACGGGCAATTTAGCGTGGCCAATCCACCTAGCCTACACATCTTTGGACTGTGGGATGAAACCGGAGCACCTGGAGGAAACCCACGCAGACACGGGGAGAATGTGCAAACTCCACGCAGAGAGTCACCTGAGGCGGGAATTGAACCCAGGTCTCTAGCGCTGTGAGGCAGTAGTGCTAACCACTGTGCCACCGTGCCTAGCCATGATCATCCAAGAGAGTCCGAGCTCCCCCCAGGAGGAAGAACCCCACTCATAGATAACTGAGTAAAGACCGTAAACAATTCACATAGATTTAAAAATACAACGTTTAAAACTACTAAATCAAAACTGCTAAAAACTACTACTACGAAGTAACAACATAAAACATAACTAAAAGGAGACTTTCCCCCTTATCCTCGATTTTTAAGATCTTGACCTGCTCCTCCAAGGCCCATACTCGACGGTCCAGGGCCTGGACCTGGCTTGCGGAACATTTGGCCATGGTCTCGGAAGCCGAAGTCCATTGCTCCGCCCCACCGACACACTGCCCGAGAGTCTGGAGGTCCAGATCATACTTTTGCAGCATGACTGAGATCGAGCAACAGTATGTGATGGATGGCAGTTATAGGAAGGGGGGAAGTCTCAGATACAGTCAGATAGATGGGTTAGCTCCAGGAAAGGTAAGAGAGGTAGGCAGCTAGTGCAGGAGCCTTCTGTGGCTATCCCCATTTCAAACAAATATGCTGTTTTGGAAAATGTAGGGGGTGATAGATTCTCAGGGGAATGTAGCACAAACAGCCAACTTTCTGGTATTGAGACTGGCTCTAATGCAACGAGGGGTACGTCGAGTTCTAAGAGATCAATTGTGTTAGGGGACTCTCTAGTCCGAAGTATAGACAGATGTTTCTGTGGCCAGCAGCGAAAAATCAGAATGGTGTGTTGCTTTCCTGGAGCCAGGATCAAGGATGTCTCAGAGAGTGAGCAGAATGTTCTCACGGGGGAGACGGACCAGCAACAGGTCATTGTTCACATTGGAACCAATGACATAGGAAGGGAAAAGGTTGAGATTCTGAAGGGAGATTACAGAGAGCTAGGCAGAAATTTAAAAAGGAGGTTCCCAAGGGTAGTAACATCTGGATTACTCCCAGGGATACGAGCTAGTGAGGGCAGGAATAGGAGGATAGAGCAGATGAATGCATGACTGAGGAGCTGGTGTATGGGAGAAGGACTCACATTTTTGAACCATTGGAATCTCTTTTGGGGTAGAAGTGACCTGTACAAGAAGGATAGATTGCACCTAAATTGGAAGGGGACTAATATACTGGTAGGGAGATTTGCGAGAGCTGCTTGGGAGGATTTAAACTACTCAGGTGAGGGGTGGGACCCAGGGAGATAGTGAGGAAAGAGATCGATCTGAGACTGGCACAGTTGAGAACAGAAGCGAGTCAAACAGTCAGGTCAGGCCAGGACAAGGTAGGACTAATGAATTAAACTGTATTTATTTCAATGCAACGGGCCTAACAGGGAAGGCAGATGAACTTAGGGCATGGTTGGGAACATGGGACTGAGATATCATAGCAATTACGGAAACATGGCTCAGGGATAGGCAGAACTGGCAGTTTAACGTTCCAGGATACAAATGCTACAGGAAGGATAGAAAGGGAGGCAAGAGAGGAGGGGGGGGTGACATTTTTGATAAGGGATAGCATTACAGATGTACTGAGGGAGTTATGATTTGGAGATGCTGGTGTTGGACTGGGGCGTACAAAGTTTAAAATCACACAACACCAGGTTATAGTCCAACACGTTTAATTGGAAGCACACTAGCTCTCAGAGCGTCACTCCGAAAGCTAGTGTGCTTCCAATTAAACCTGTTGGACTATAACCTGGTGTTGTGTGATTTTTAACTTTGTACTGAGGGATGATATTCCTGGAAATACATCCAGGAAAGTTATTTGGGTGGAACTGAGAAATAAGAAAGGGATGAACACCTTATTGGGACTGTATTATAAAAAGCCCCCTAATAGTCAGAGGGAAATTCAGAAAACTTGTAAGGAGATCTTAACTATCTGTAAGAATAATAGGGTGGTTATAGTAGGGGATTTTAACTTTCCAAACATACACTGGGACTGCCATAGTGTTAAGGGTTTAGATGGAGAGGAATTTGTTAAGTGTGTACAAGACAATTTTCTGATTCAATATGTGGATGTACCAATGAGAGAAGGTGCAAAACTTGACCTACTCTTGGGAAATAAGGCAGGGCTGGTGACTGAGGTGTCAGTGGGGGAGCACTTTGGGGGCCAGCGACCATAATTCCATTAGATTTGAAATAATGATGTAAAAGGATAGACCAGATCCAAAGTTGAAGTTTTAAATTGGAGAAAGGCCAATTTTGACGGTATTAAGCAAGAACTTTCAAAAGCTGATTGAGCGCAGATGTTCGCAGGTTAAGGGACGGCTGGAAAATGGGAAGCCTTCAGAAATGAGATAACGAGAATCCAGAGAAATTATATTCCTGTCAGGGTGAAAGAAAAGACTAATAAGTATAGGGAATGCTGGATGACGAAAGAAAAAGAAGGATGCATAGTGGGCGGCACGGTGGCACAGTGGTTAGCACTGCTGCCTCACAGCGCCAGAGACCCGGGTTCAATTCCCGCCTCAGGCGACTGACTGTGTGGAGTTTGCACGTTCTCCCCGTGTCTGCGTGGGTTTCCTCCGGGTGCTCCGGTTTCCTCCCACAGTCCAAAGATGTGCAGGTCAGGTGAATTGGCCATGCTAAATTGCCCGTAGTGTTAGGTAAGGGGTAAATGTAGGGGTATGGGTGGGTTGCGCTTCGGCGGGAGCGGTGTGGACTTGTTGGGCCGAAGGGCCTGTTTCCACACTGTAAGTAATCTAATCTAATCTAATATCTAAGGTATAGACAGGATAGATTGAGTGAACCCTGAGAAGAGTATAAAGGCAGTAGAAGTATACTTAAGAGGGAAATCAGGAGGGCAAAAAGGGGACATGAGATAGCTTTGGCAAATAGAATTAAGGAGAATCCAA
Organism: Chiloscyllium punctatum; assembly: GCF_047496795.1. NCBI lineage: Eukaryota > Metazoa > Chordata > Chondrichthyes > Orectolobiformes > Hemiscylliidae > Chiloscyllium > Chiloscyllium punctatum. The sequence goes on from NC_092764.1 coordinate 17,880,685, forward strand.
AGGGGTTTTACAAATACATTAAGGACAAAAGGGTAACTAGGGAGAGAATAGGACCCCTCGGAGATCAGCAAGGCGGCCTTTGTGTGGTACCGCAGAGTGAGTATTTTTCATCAGTATTTCACGTAAGTAGGGAAATAGATGGTGACACCTTGCAACATGTCCATATTTCAGAGAAGGAAGTGCTGGGTGTCTTGAAATGCATAAATGTGGATAAATCCCCAGGACCTGATCAGGTGTACTCCAGAACTCAGTGAGAAGCTAGGGAAGTGATAGCTGGGCCTCTTGCTGAGATATTTGTATCATCGATAGTCACAGGTGGGGTGCCGGAAGGCTGGAGGTTGGCAAACGTGGTGCTACTGTTTAAGAAGGGTAGTAAGGACAAGCCAGGGAACTATAGACCGGTGACCCAGACCTCGGTGGTCGGCAAGTTGTTGGAGGGAATCCTGAGAATCCATGTACATGTATTTGGAAAGGCAAGGACTGATTAGGGATAATCAACATGACTTTGTGCGTCAGAAATCATGTCTCACAAACTTGATTGAGTTTTTTGAAGAAGTAACAAAGGATTGATGAGGGCAGAGCAGTAGATGTAATCTATATAGACTGCAGTAAGGCGTTCGTCAAGGTTCCCCATTGGAGATTGGTTAGCAAGGTTAGATCTCATGGAATACAGGGAGAACTCACCATTTGGATATAGAACTGGCTCAAAGGTAGAAGACAGAGGGTGGAGGGTTGGTTTTCAGACTGGAGGCCTGTGACCAGTGGAGTGCCACAAGGATCAGTGCTGGGTCCTCTACTTTTTGTCATTTATATAAATGATTTGGGTGTGAGCATAAGAGGTATAGTTAGTAAGTTTGCTGATGACACCAAAATTGGAGGTGTAGTGGACAGCGGAGAAGGTTACCTTAGGTTACAACAGGATCTTGATCAGATGGGCCAATGGGCTGAGAAGTGGCAGATGGAGTTTAATTCAGATAAATGCGAGGTGCTGCATTTTGGGAAAGCAAATCTTAGCAGGGCTTATACACTTAATGGTAAGGTCCTCGAGAGTGTTGCTGAACAAAGAGACCTTAGAGTGCAAGTTCGTAGCTTCTTGAAAGTAGAGTTGCAGGTAGATAGGATAGTGAAGAAGGCATTTGGTATGTTTTTTTTATTAGTCAGAGTATTGAGTACAGGAATTGGGAGGTCATGTTGCGGCTGTACAGGACATTGGGTTAGGCCACTGTTGGAATATTGCGTGCAATTCTGGTCTCCTTCCTATTGGAAAGAGGTTGTGAAACTTGAAAAGGTTCAGAAAAGATTTACAAGGATGTTGCCAGAGTTGGAGGATTTGAGCTACAGGGAGAGGCAGAACAGGTTGGGGCTGTTTTCCCTGGAGCGTTGGAGGCTGAGGGATGACCTTATAGAGGTTTACAAAATTATGAGGGGCATGGATAGGATAAATAGACAAAGTCTTTTCCCTGGTGGGGGAGTCCAGAATTAGAGGGCATAGATTTAGGGTGAGAGGGGAAAGATAAGGGGCAACTTGTTCACGCAGAGGGTGGTATGTGTATGGAATGAGCTGCCAGAGGATGTGGTGGAGGCTAGTACAATTGCAACATTTAAAAAACATTTGGATGGGTATATGAATAGGAAGGGTTTGGAGGGATATGGGTCGGGTGCTAGCAGGTGGGACTAGATTGGGTTGGGATATCTGGTCGGCGTGGACAGGTTGGACCGAAGGGTCTGTTTCCATGCTGTACATCTCCATGACTCTATAACTCTATGATTCCCACCTTGCTCGGGTCTCCTCCATCAATGCATAAATCCTCTCTCGGAGTTTTACAAACTCTGAGACCAAGCTTGCCTCTGGAGATAAGTCCCCTGGGGCGGCTGCAGACACATCTGTTGCTGCGGGGGGAGGGGCGGGGGGCTGGGGGTCCCTGTGTGTTGTGGGTTCCATGCTCCTTTGCCTTTAGTCATGTTAGAGTGCGCCAAGCTACTCAAGTTTGGTGGAAAATGGCTATAGCGGCCAGGAAAAAAATATTTTTAGCTCCTTAAGAGGTGAAGGGAGGGTAGGTGCCCCACTTTGTCTGGGTTCTGGGCAGAGCTTAGCAAACCCGGACCTACTGGGTCAGCGCCATCTTGAATCGCCCAAGTTCAATCAATTAATCAATTACTGAAATTGAAAACCAGTCTCAGTAATGGTGGCCATGAAATCATCAATTGCTTGAGCAAGATTTATAACGCAAAGATCCTTCAAGGGAAGAAGTCTAACTTAGATAGAATTCCAGACCCCACAGGAAAGTGGCTCGCTTTTAACTGCTCAATAAACAGTGGACAAAGGGCCAAAGGGCAATGAGGAATGGGGAAAAAATGCTGGCCTTGTCAGAGGCGCCCACAATCCCATGAAAAAAATCCAAAATAAATCAATGCAGACCTCCCTGCCCACCCCTCGCACTCCCCCCACCCCCCTAATATTTGCCGAAAGGTTGAATGGAAACAAACAGTGGTTAAAGTTTGGGCTAAATAATGAGAGGATGGAAGAACTCCCAGCTGTGAATGTGAATTCCTGGAATTCCACAGTTTGTAAGTTGCCTGAAATCCTGTCTCCGATGTTTACATTGGCACTGCTTCATGGAACACTCTCATCAGTGATGCTGCGAGAGTAGTCTAGGAGAAAAGTGGTTGTAGGCTGAGGTTTATAAATGATCTGGATGGAGGTTTTGTGGCACAATTTAGAAATTTGAAGGTAACATGAAGCATTGTTTTCAGGCTGGTCTTGATGTGTAGGGAGGCAGACTTCATGACTGGCAAATTGTGTTTCGTTTGGAATGGTGCAGTATTATGCACATTGTCGTTGTAAATGTTCAACATTTAGGGAAAAAAATCACAAAATCCTGAAAAATATGAAGATTCATGCATGTCCTAATTTATAAATCTCTAAAAGTAAATGGCATGAATTGATAGTGTAAATACGATGATGAATGTGCCCATTATAATATTAATTATAATACTATGATACTTTTTCCTTGTCTAAGATCTTGGCTTCATGTGAAATACATGTTTAGTTTTTGATATGTCACAAGGTAAATGATATTAAAACTTTGGAAAGGGAGAAAACTGATTCGCAGGAAAAGAAATCCTTATTAGCAAGTTAGGCTAAAAGAGTTGGGAGCTGAAAATGTGTTGCTGGAAAAGCGCAGCAGGTCAGGCAGCATCCAAGGAGCAGGAGAATTGACGTTTCGGGCATGAGCCCTTCTTCAGGAATCCGTAGCAGGTCAGGTAGCATCCAAGGAGCAGGAGAATTGACATCTTGGGCATGAGCGCTTTTCCAGCAACACATTTTCAGCTCTGATCTCCAGCATCTGCAGTCCTCACTTTCTCCTAAAAGAGTTGGGACTCTACATTTCAGTGAAGTGTAGATTTACAACTGTTCTAATTGAAGCTTAGGAGATAATGAAGGGAATAGATGGTGTTTCACTTTGTATTAATTAAATGCTCTATTTAAAAGCTCTCGAGGTTGGTCTCCCACATTCTACACACCATGGACGTGAGGTGATCTAACACTCTGCTGCTCATGAGCTAGTGCCATTCTGCTATCACCTGCCCCATGCAGGTTGATCAATATTACCTCACATTCAAGCAACATTTTAATTTTAAAGTTCTCATTTCTGTTTTCAAATCTATCCATCGCCTTGGAGTGCCCATTTCTGAAATCATCTCCTATTTCAGAACCCTGTTCTCTTTCTATTCTGGCTTTTTGTGCATCTTCAAATTTAACTGCAGCGGTACTTCCTGCTCCTCGGATGCTGCCTGACCTGCTGTGCTTTTCCAGCAACACTAATCTTGACTGTATTTTCAGTTGCCTAGGCCCCGACCTCTGGAATTCAGCCTCCGTCCCTCTACGCTCCTAAACCTTACTTTCATGCTTTAAGAAATTCCTTAAAACCCAACTCTTTGACCAAGATTTTGATTATCTTACCTAAAATCTCCTTATAAAGCTTGATAAAGCTCCTGTAAAATGTATTGGGACATTTTATCATTTATAACTGCTATTATAAATATAGCTTGTTATTGGAAATAGGTTAGGGACAACCAATGGTCACAATTTTCAGGTGTGCATGCTAGGTATAGGGTGGATTTTGGGAGGAGGATCGTTTCACTGTGTATATTGGACCAGAGGAACAGAGAGCTGGTTGGAACAGCCAACACAGTAAATTCCTAGAAGCAAGAGCTAGACTCATTTCTTGCCTCTTGCAAATGGGATATGCTATGAGGAATTCATGATCTGTGTGATCTCCTGGACTGGTTGCGATCAACGTGGCAAAGAAGGAATCAATCAGAGAAAAATTCCTTGGATTATTTCCATCCAATTGTGTTTATAACTGCTTTATTCTTGCTTCTCTCACAGAAAAGAAGCAGAGGCAGTGGAGTCTACTTATTGAGAAGGTATCAGTAGTTTTTGAAGGGATAGATCTGATAGACCAGGGAGCGTTTTGTTCATCATTGTCCATATAAGACGTGACTAAAGATCTCAATGCTTATCTCTCAATGTTTTTAGAGGTCTCTAAATCTTTTGCAGAATTTGTCTTTTGTCATGGGAAAAAAATTCTTTGTAATGAGAAGTACATCTGTTTAGATTAAATGTCAAATGCTTTCCAGTATGATGTTCCAAGCTTCACAAGCATTATGTAACAATAGAGCAATAATTCATTTTCACAGGGTAGTGCTCATCAGTCATAGAGTCATAGAGATGTACAGCATGGAAACAGACCCTTCGGTCCAACCCATCCATGCTGACCAGATATCCCAACCACAGAGCATTGTGGTGTGAGGAAAATAAGACAAAGTGATGGACTCTGTTTCAATTTTTGCTGTTCAAACGACAGTCACCTAGAATATTATCTTGTCTCATCCCCCAATTATTCTAGTTTCTGCAAAGCCATTCTCTGTGTGGTTTTGGCTTTCATCTAGATGTTTCATTTGTTGAAAAAAAAGTATTTTTGTTTCTAGTTTATCCTAGTCAAGATTTCTGTGAATCTGCTTTACGAGGAACTGAACTCAAGCTAAGTCCATTCATACCTTCAGATCCTTCTCTTCATCAAAGTTGTTCAGGTGTTGAAAAGCATTCGTGAAAATCTCAAGGGCCTTGGCATGAAATATCATCTCGATGGTCACAAAGTTTGAGAAAATAGCCTGTCAACAAAACGAAAGAAAATGGTCCAACTTGTACAAAGTGAATCATAACATAGTGAACAGGCCCAATAATGTCTGTTCTTCCTCAGGCAGCTGAGGAAATTTGGCATGATGGCAAACACCCTTGCCAACTTTTATAGGTGCGCCATCGAGAGCATTCTGTCTGGATATATCATGACCAGATATGGCAACTGTACCATTCAAGATCGGAGACGGTTACAGAGAGTGGTGAACTTGGCCCGGACAATCACAAAGGCCAACCTCCCATCTATAGAATCCATCTACCAGACCCACTGTCAAGGAAAGGCCACCAGTATTCTTAAAGATCTGTGGCTCATTGATTAGCACTGCTGCCTCACAGCACCAGGGTTCAAGGATTGATTCCAGCCTCAGGCGATTCTCTGTGTGGAGGTTGCACATTCTCCCCGTGTCTGTGTGAGTTTCCTCCGGGTGCTCCGGTTTCCTCCCACAGTCCAAAGATGTGCAGGTTAGATGAATTGCCCATGCTAAATTGCCCGTAGTGTTAGGTGCATTAGTCAGATGGGAAATGGGTCTGGGTGGGTTACTCTTTGGAGGGTCGGTGTGAACTGATTGGATCGAAGGGCCTGTTTCCACACTGTAGGGAATCTAGTCTAATCTAATCTCACCCTGGCAATGTTTTTCTACAACCTCTACCATCGGTGGGAAGGTTCAGAAGCCTGAACACACTCACCAGCTGATTTTGTAATAGCTTCTACCCTACTGTTGTTGGAATGTTGAATGGACTCACAAACTCTTAATATTCGCCTGTACCTGTGTTTTACTTTCACCGCTGTTTACCTATTATTTAGTAGCTGTGCTACTTAACTATGTGATCTGCCTGTATTGCCCACAAGACAAAGCTTTTCATTGTGTCTCGGTACATGTGACAATAAATTCAATAAATTCAATTCAATTCATTCATTCAGTTCTAGATGACTGCTCAGATACCCTCTGGTGCTGTCACAAGACTCCTGTTCTCCTTTGAGAATTGAAGGAGCTGGCACTGCTCCTACAGGCAAACCTATGTGCAGGGTCAACACCAGTGAAGCACCATTAACATTAAGATTGAAAAGAGAGCTGGTAATTTAGCAAAGACCGAAATATCACAGAATGAAGGGCAACTGAGGGAGGAGAGAGGTTTTCTGGTTTGAGATTGTCATAAGGATTGGATTCAAGTAACAGCCTTTAGAACTTTGGAACATTGGTGCAGGAGTAGGCTATTCAGGCAGTCGTGAGTGCGGCACAGTGGTTAGCACTGCTGCCTCACAGCGCCAGAGACCCGGGTTCAATTCCTGCCTCAGGCGACTAACTGTGTGGAGTTTGCACGTCCTCCCCATGTCTGCGTGGGTTTCCTCTGGGTGCTCCGTTTTCCTCCCACAGTCCAAAGATGTGCAAATCAGGTGAATTGGCCATGCTAAAATTGCCCGTAATGTTAGGTAAGGGGTAAATGTAGGGCTATGGGTTGGTTGCACTTCGGCAGGGCGGTGTGGACTTGTTGGGCCGAAGGGCCTTTTTCCACACTGTAAGTAATCTAAATCTAAACTATTCAGTATTTTCATTGTTGATTGAATACTTTAATGCTTTTTACTGACCTCCACCCTATAACCCTGTGGGCCACTGATAATCAGAAATCTATCAACCTCTACATTAAATATACTCAAAGACCAAGCTTCATCAGCCTTCTGTGACCAGAACACCATGAGACATAGAAGCAGTAGTAGGCCATTCAGCCCATCAAGTCTGCTCTGCCATTCAATGATGTCATGGTTGATCTGATCATTCTCAACTCCACTTCCCTGCTTTTTCCCAAATAGCCCTTGATTTCCTTAAAATCTGTCTATCTCAATCTTGAATACATTAAACAACCCAGACTTAAAAGCACTCTGTGGTAAAGAATTATACAGATTAATTATCCTTTGAAAAAAAGAAATTCCTCCTCATCTCTGTCTTAAATGTACGACACCTTATTCTGAAATTATGCCCGCTGGTCCTAGAGTCACCACAAGGGGAAATGATCTTTCCACATTTACCCTCTCAAGTCCTCTGTGAATTTTGTATGTTACAATAAATGGCATGTGTTGGAGAATTCTAAAGTTCACAACCGTCTGAATGAAAAGATTTTTCCTATTTTGAATCTAAACCGCGTTCCCCTTATTTTTAAATTGTCCCCTCTGATTCTGGACTCCCCAATCATCTACCCTGTCTATCTCTATTGTAGGTTTCAATGAGATCACCTATCATCCCTCCAAACTCTGGAGTTTGCCCAACCTTTGTTCATAGGCAGTCCTGCCATTCCAGGGAAAGGTCTGGTGACCCTTAATTGCACTTTCACTTTGTGAAAGGCTTTGGATGTAAGAATAATCTGAGGCAAGGAATAGTCTGAAAGGAAGTTAGGAAATTGAACCGTTATTAATGAATAATCAAATCTTCATACCTTAATGTCCTTCAGTTTTTGCTGCTGAAATTTGAGAATGATCTCCTCCAGCTGATGTGTGGTGTGATTGACATCAACTGAAGCCTTCTGCACATTGGCTTCAGCCTAAGGAAGGAAACCAATGTTCACGTTCAGAAAGCCACGTTAACGTGGAGCAAGCGAACAACCCTGTGCAGATTCACTTTGGCAAGAAATGTACACAGCACTCCGAGGGACAATACTCAAAAGGAAGCACATCTTATACTGAAATTAAATCAGCTAAACTTTACATTTCTTAAAAGCATTCTTTTTCAAATAATTGTGCATCTAGAGTACAGTCTGTCTTCTATTATGTGCTGAAACTGGATCGTGTACTGTCTCTGAAGCTATTTCCAATAAAATGCACCAGGAAATAGAAAGGTATGTGAAGGAGAAATGAGCCTGAGGGCAGTGTTGCTAATTTTTTGTTAATGGTCACAAGTAAAACCTTTGCTTCCTCAAGACTCATATTCAAGACAGCTGCTCCATGGAAAACCCAAACTCTACTCACAGTTACAGCTCTGGGCAATACAATCAGTCAATGTGGAATAAAAATGGACCTGCATTATTGTGCAATATTTTGAGTCTTTAATTTTGCTTAAACCCTTACTTTGGACATTATGAAAGATGTTTGAGAGATTGCATAAGCTAACCATTGTGCTTCTGTAATCTCTCAAACATCTTTCATAATGTCCAAAGAGATAAACTCACTCTGCTTAACAAAATAGCACTTCAAACATTAAGAAAGCACACCACTGAATCCCTCAGAGGGTTAAAAGATGTAACACAGTCTTTTTCATGAATCTTCAATGGAAGTGCTTGCCCAACAAATTAAAGTTCATGGATAGGCCTAAGACTCTGTGGTGGGAGATGCTCTATGTCTTAGCAAAAATGGCACTGGAGACCTGAATGTAGCAGTTCCATTTCTGAGCTTGGTCCCTACTATTTTCACATGGTGGGAGGGGGGTAAAGGCAGCAAGTTATCGTTTGCATACCTACGATTCACACATCGGCAATGATACAAGTTACAGGTCAGCTGCTATCAGTGAGATCTGATTTTCACTAGTGGGAAATCCAGAACATGACTTATGTGTTTTATACCTATTAGGAGAATTTTTAAACTTAGTGGAAGTCTTTGGTGCAGTATGGTATCCTGCCAAAGTACACTTTGGGGTTGTTAAAACTAGACATGATGTGCATGGAAAGTGGAAAAACCTATTGGAGCTGACAGAAACATTGGAGTTGTAAAGATTATTGACAAAGGGAGCTATCAATAGACTGTCAAGCTGTCAATGTCTTTAAATTCCTTGTCCATTAAATATTTGAAAAGAAAACAGTAATGCTAAAGGTGAAGGTGGCTACTATTGTGATGGTAGCCTGATAATTACAGGATTTGGTAATTATAGGGATTAGTGCAGAATGAATGGTTTCACAATCAATCATTGTCACCCTGGGCTGCCTGTCAATTCACACTTTGGTTAACAGTTCCAAGTGCTCATAAAATCTTTGAGTATAAATACAAGTGTTCAAATGCTTGTTTATTATATGGGAGTAATGGAGTTTATTTTTAATGGAATTTTTATCAATGACAGTGTACTTTTTAATACTGAGTTCCTCAATCGACGCTGAAAAACTCTATTTAATCTCTTAATTCCTGATGTCTGTTTATGGATGGGCTGGCATTGAGGGTGTCAAAGTGGTTTTTGTGGTGATGCTGATTGCCATGGGTTGGCATGAGCTGCTATCATTTGGCAACATAGCTGTAGGGAACTGGAGTAAGCATGGGATGATATGAATAATATAAAGGGCCACTCAGAGAGGGGGTATGGGGTTCATATGGTGTCATGGGTTGGCATTGTTTGGGCATGAGAAGTTTATGGCAACATGAAGGGTTGAGCATTTAGGCAGGAGGGCTTTACTCTGCTTTATTTGTTTATCATAGCTTCGACAGAGTGCCAGAGCAGCAACGTTTTAGTCAGACTGCCCCTGTACCCAGCTGGCCCAATGAGTGCCTCTGAACTCGATCCAGGCAATGGCTACATCTCATATTTTCACCGGCTGTCACACAAAAATCTCAACTTACTTTTTTCTTGGAAGTCATAAACTGTCCCAACCCTGTTCTCTAGATGTGGGAGTGAAAATAGAAGCCAGTGTACCCTGTGCAAATCTAATCTTAAGAATGGATTATCTGGCCGTGGTCTTATTGCTGTTTGTGACCTTGCTGTGTACAAATTGGCTGTAGCCTTCAGTACAAATATCTAATTCTTGGTCCATGTTATTCAGAATATATTTTCAGTTTTAAGATGAGAAGAGAGAGAGAGCTATAAAGCAACAGGTTTTACTTAACTGGAGGCATGATGGCTACTCTCCCTGCAAAGAAATGTAGTCTGGAGAGAGAGTTCTGGTTTTAGGCAGTAACTAACTTTAAAGTATTCAGGAAACCCTGAAAAGCTATAAACTCATTTATATTATCAGATTAAAAAATAATTAGCACATGGAAGATAATTAATCTAAAGGTCAGCCCAGAGCAGGCTACATCTTCATGTCTGTGGGTGGAGTTAGGAAGGATTTTTGATTTCATTTTAATCTATGCACTTGCTGATATTTTTGGTTGTAATTTGGACTTGATGTAGTTTGCAGCTCAACGAGAGAAGTAACAGCCAGCTATACCTGCGCTGTAAGCAGGGTGGCACGGTGGCACAGTGGTTAGCACTGCTGCCTCACAGCGCCAGAGACCTGGGTTCAATTCCTGCCTCAGGCGACTGACTGTGTGGAGTTTGCACATTCTCTCCGTGTCTGCGTGGGTTTCCTCCGGGTGCTCCGGTTTCCTCCCACACTCCAAAGATGTGCAGGTCAGGTGAATTGGCCATTGTAAATTGCCTGTAGTGTTAGGTAAAGGGGTAAATGTAGGGATATGGGTGGGTTGTGCTTCGGCGGGGCGGTGTGGACTTGTTGGGCCGAAGGGCCTGTTTCCACACTGTAAGTAATCTAATCTAATCTTTATTGAGCTTGCGGAATGTGAATGAGGTTTACTCTCAGATTGAATCCTGTGAGGGCACAGAATCTAAAAAACTTATCTAGGTTGAAGCTAGTGGGAGAAGCCATCAAATAAAAAAAAAGTAACAAGTAGATTCACTTGGAAATATTGGAATAGTAACCAATGGACTAAAGCATCCACAGTCAAGGGAGGGCAAATGAAGGTCGTATCTTTGACAATTGCTGGAGTTGTGGAAAATTCTCCAGAAGACTGCAGGGTGGTCCTTATGGAAGTGAGTGACCTTGAGTTTGATGTGTCTGAGAAGAGAATTCTTGGAGGAAGCAGAAAGTAAACCTGAGGTGCATAACATGAATAATTCTAAAGTTAAAAATCACACACCACCTGGTTAGAGTCCAACAGGTTTAATTGGAAGCACTAGCTTTCGGAGCGCTGCTCCTTCATCAGGTGGTTGTGGAGTACACAATTGCAAGAAACAGAATTTATAGCAAAGTTTACAGTGTGATGTATCTGAAATTATAATTGAAAAATACCTTGAGTGTTTGTTAAGTTTCTCATCTGTTAGAATGACCATGTTAGTTTCACTTCTTTCATATGTAAATTGCAAAACTATTTTTTTAAAGTTACATTCTCAAGTGAGAATGTGGTTCTCACTTGAGAAAAATGAATTTGCGACTGGTGTGTGACTTTTAACTTTGTACACCCCAGTCCAACACCAGCATCTCCATATCATAATTCTAAAGCATCTTGTTAAGTTAATCGTGATTGTTTTGTTTAATACAACAAATATTGTTTCATTAACAAAAAGTGAAATTTTGAGGTGGAGTTCTGTTGGTTAGATCAAAGTATTTCATATATTTTTAAGTGTTTACATTCTCTAACAGGATTGTAATAACTTTTCATACATTACAATGGTGACTGTAATTCAAAACTATGCTTATTGGCTGTGACATTTGAGCCTTCTTAAGTTTGTGAAAGATGGTATATAAATGCAAATACTTCCTACACTTTTCTTTACATATGTATTACATGCGGGAAGCATGCCATGTAAATATTGCACTTACTCTCTGCAACACCTCCCCTGCAAGCACTTCATACTGATCATCAACTTCACCATTTGAGATCTGCCAGTGCATGCACATATAAATGAACCACAGCAACACAGACTTGATGAAGGTGATGCATCTGACATTTAACTCACCTCTGCCAAAGCAGACTGCAGCAATCAGTCAGAAGACACGTTTCTCATTTACTGAAAGGAAAACTCCAGGAAGACAAACCACATTGCATTTCCATTAATTACTTTGTTGGCATATTGACAAATACGAAGCACTTGGAAAAGCAACATCATACCATTTTCATGAAGAAGGTGAATGTAGTGTTGGTTGATAATTGGTCATCATTTAGATTTATTGACAATGCTTTTTGAGGTAATCCTGCATCAGTGTTGTATTATTACAGAACTTATCACTTGAGGTGCAATATAAAGCATGCACCATCCCTATAAACCTACAGCCTAACCTCAGCTGATTTCTACTGATCAATGGGCTTGTAAATCAAGAACTGTTTATGCTGAGGCCTTCAGTTACTTTCTACAACTAGGACCTAAACTTTGAGGGTTTATCAAGAACTTCATACCTGTTTGAAATCTGAGTTCCAACAGAACTCTGAAGTTGTGTGGTTCTTGCTTGGCTGTTTTTAAATTGAAATGGACTAATTGGCCAAGAGCTGAACATGGTGCTCCAATGGTGACGCCATATTGCCTTCAAGGAATGGGAATTGCCTGTCTGCCAACAACATCAAGGGTAGATGGCCATTATTTTGGAGGCTGTTGCTGCCTTGCCAATTCGAGCAGGCAGAGCCTTGAAAGGAGTTGAATGAAATGGTCAGTACGCTTGCAGAGTGAGGCAAGGAGCAGCATTCCTGCCGGTGCCAGTTAACACCACACATTCCTCTCAAAACCACATCCAAAGGATGGACTGGGTCCTGCAGTGAATCTGACAATTATGCACTGATCGGCATAGGACGGTTCAAGGTAGCCAGGAGTTCTGAAAATGTCAATTCGTTCTGGACAGGCTCCATCACCAGCAACTTAAGGGGATAAACAGCTATTCACTGGAGGCAGCTGCATTCCCTGCTCCCTCCCCACCTCCAGCATATTAAAAATTCATAATTCTCATAGACACCACAGTGACTCAGTGGTTAGCACTGCTGCCTCACAGTACCAGGGATATGGGTTCATTTCTACCCTTGGGCAACTATCTGCATTGAATTTGCACATTCTCCCCATGTCTGTGTGGGTTACATCTGAGTGCTCTGGTTTCCTCCCACTGTCCAAAGATGTGCAAGGTAGGTGGATTGGCCATGCTAAATTGCTCATTGTATCCAGGGGTGCGTAGGTTAGGTAGACTAGATGAAGGGCTTTTGCCCGAAACGTCGATTTTGAAGTACTTGGATGCTGCCTAAACTGCTGTGCTCTTCCAGCACCACTAATCCAGAATCTGGTTTCCAGCATCTGCAGTCATTGTTTTTACCGAGTTGATTTTAACCCTACTGCGAATCCTCTTGCAAGGATGCCTGCCTTGAAGAAGTTTTCCTCCTCTCTCTACAAGAATCTCAGGGAGTCCCTCTCCCACTGCAACTCCCAGGTCATTTCCTCTGCCCTGAAGCTCTTCAACCATGTCGTGAAACCCTTTATTCCTGATGAAGGGCTTTTGCCCGAAACGTCGATTTCGAAGCTACTTGGATGCTGCCTGAACTGCTGTGCTCTTCCAGCACCACTAATCCAGAATCTGGTTTCCAGCATCTGCAGTCATTGTTTTTACCGAGATAGCTGTGGGCAATGCAGAGTTACAGAGATGGGGTGAGTCTTGGTGGGATGGTCATTAGTGAATCAATGTGGACTTGTTGGGCCAAATGGCTGTTTTCACAATTTAGGGATTATACATTGACATTACAATAATCAGAGCCTGCTGCATGAGGGGGAGTTTTAAAATTTCAGATACAAATTTAAAAACCACATACCAGTGACTGGAAAGATCAGTTAAGGAAAAAAAAAGCTTAAATGATGAGACAACATTTCTAATTTCATTCCCAAAGATAATTCCAACATTTCTGGGCCTGTACACAATATAGAGAGCTTTATCTAAATGTACAATGTAATCTATTCCATCCTACCATTCTTTCATAACATACAATAAAAAGAAAATGAAACTGATATGAGATCTGACTGTACTTGAGGACTATTTGAGGTGAATCCTGACACAATGGATGCAGTCAGCAGGATATCCAAGTTTGTAAAACTGCTGTCTAATCTCCTTGATCTAATCTTCTTTGCAGAAGTGACATCTCAGGATATTAGACTTCCAAAAGGCATTGAATAAGGTTTGACATGATGGATTAGTAATTAGCTTCAAAGTTTTAATAACTCAGGTAAAACTTGGCAATGGATAAGAAAAAGAGAGAACAGTGGGTCCAGTTTTTCAGGATATATTGAAGATTATGAGGAAGTAATGAGTGAGGTTCCCCAGGGTGAGCTATGTTGGGATCTCGACAGTTTCAATTTCAATCCAATGGCCTGGTTGTGAAAATCAGCACAAGATGGGTAAAAATCGATTAACTCTGAAATCAGAAAGCTGTGTTAAGCTACATGAGCAAGCGAGCACAAGCTAAGAAAAGGTATAGAAACAATACTGGGAAATTTCTTGACAATAGTCAATGATCAATACTTGAATTGAGTCCCTGGAAGAGTATCAGAGTCTTAGAAACTTTTAAATCACAATCAAGTGCAACACTTGGCAGGGGAGGAATTGTTGAAGAATTAATCAGAACAGGTTAAATTATCTTTCTCATACAGAAATGATGATTGATCATTGAAGTGAGCTAATGTGAATAATGCAACGTGAACTGATAATTAATTAAATCCCATCCTGAGAGAAGAGCAAGAAAAGTTATCAAGGAGTAAGCTATTCAGGAGAGCTTGACTAATTGGAGGGGGAGGTGAATGTCTAGTGCCATTATTACTAGACTATTAACCCAGAGATCCAGGTAATGTTCTGCGGACCTGGGTTCAAATTCCACTACGGCAGATGGTGAAGTTTGAATTCAATAAAAATTCTGAATTAAGAGTCTAATGATGACCATGAAATGATTGTCAGACAAACCCATCTGGTTCACTTATTTTTTTTTTGGGAAGAGAACTGCCACCCTTACCTGGTCTGGTCTACATGTGACTCCAGATCCACAGCAATAGGTTGACTCTTAACAGCCCCCCAGGAAATAAATTCCGATCTAGCCAGTGATAACCATACTCTGTAAATTAATAAAAGTAAAGCTTTTTTTGCATCTTGATCTGTATAGAGTTGTATGGGAATACTTGGTAGCAGAAAGTGGTTGCTTGTGAGCTTTTGAAATGCCAAGCAGAACCCTGAGATGTGAATAGTTTTATGTGACCTCTTACAGAGGTGCTGACTCGAAAGAGCTTATCTGAATAGGGAGATGGAGGTATCCAGGTCTTGAGCACCATCTGTTAAGAACCTTATAATTGGTTATTGTGCTGAAACCAGCTCCCATTCCTCTACGTACAGTAAAGCTTCCACTCATGATCTTACATCAGGCATGTTTGAAAATTAAGGTTATGATTATCTAGTAAACATAGTGTCCTATTCTTATCTCAAATTAAAATCCATGTGATTGAGGCATCTTACCTAATTCTAAATGCCATCAGCACACATCTATCTCCACTGGAGAATTTGCTGCTTTGGAAAGCAACAATTATAAGAATACGAAATTCATCTTTCAAACAGGTGAACCATGTCTTTATGGCAAGAAAATCTTTCCTACGATGAAGAGACCAAACCTACACATGGTACTCTCTGTGCAGTCTGACCACACTCCTATAAAATTGAAGCAAGGTATCATTTCTCCTGTACTCACCTCCTCTTGCAGTAAAGGCTATTCTTCCTATTAGCTTGCTGCACCTGCATATTAGTCTTTGGTAACTTATCGGCAAGGACACCTAGGTCCCTTTATACATTAACACTTTCCAACTTCTTACTTTGCATACCTGTTCTCTCTCCAAAGTGGATAAACTCACTAGATGGACTAGCCATGGTAAAAATGGAGTTATGGGGATAGAGTGGGTCTGGTTGGATGCTCTTTGGATAGTCAGTGTGGACACAATGGGCTGAATAGCCTCTTCCCAGTCTGTAGGGATTCTATGACGTCCAATGTACTGATCCCTTCCTTTATTTATGAGTACAATTCCACCTCCTTTTGCTTTTTGTCTGCCTTTCCTAATTACCAAATATCCTAGCATGCTAATTTCCTAGTCCTTGTCCTGGTCACCACATTGCTGTGTTTCTGTAATGGCAATTAGATCATACCAATGTATCTGTAACTCTGCCTTTAGATCAAATACCTTGTGAATACTGTAGGCATTAGAGTCCCCTTCACTTCCTCTTTGTGACATCATTCCACCTTTGAAGCGTACTCTCAATGCTTAATTTTCTTCCCCTGTCTTCTAGTCTCCCTAGGATCTTTTCAACTTCCTGTCACCAATTTTACTACATTCTTTCCTTCAATTTTGGGTTACCTCTCAGATTCCCATCCTCCTGACAAGCTAGTTTAAACTCACCTTAGTCATCAAATGGGCAAGACTCTGATTAAAGGTTGGAACTAAAGCAGCTTAGGATGGAGACTTCCTCTGCCTAATCATCCTGTATATATTGGCAGAAATACCTTGAGGTCTCAAGAATCTGAAGAATGGATGAACATTTACTAAAACAATCTCTCAATTGCTCAGAAGATCATAATATGACAAATGGTAACTAATTTCGTGTTAAATTGCTCCTTTACCAATTTAATATTCTATTGCTTGCTCCAGGCTTTAGCAGTGGGTTAAAGCGAGCAATAGGTCAGCAAGAGAAGAATATATTATTGAAGTCACTGGTAATGGATGTATTGTAAAAGTTTTTTTCCAAAATATCTTAGCAGATATTTCTGTCTGTGTTTGTACATAGTACATGATGGTATAAGCAGTAATATAACTGATCATAATTAATTATGATGTAATCACATTATAGATTAATACAAATATAAGAGCTTTAAATCCTAGTGATTAATATGTACTAATCATAATCAGTATTTACATAAATATTAAAGGTGCTTATGCCTATTTTGCATATTCTTCTAAATTTGACTTGAAACCTTATTTGATAGTTACAGGCCCTATTACAGCCATTATGTGCATTTGAAAAGTTGTATAAATGATTAATTTTTTATTTCTTTAAAGTCTCCACCCTCAAGAGCAGAACTTTGGGAAAGGATACAATCCCTTGCCTGTCCAAAGGATTTCTCTGCTTCAACTTTTGCAGGTTTTCAAGTTCTTTAATTTCACGGTTGCGGACGCTATTAAATTTCTTGATGTCTGCCTTGATTTCAGAGTGGAAGGATAAACCAAACTAACATAATGTTTTCTATGGCAAGAAAATGTGTAAAATTCTATACACCAGTATACTAATAAAGTTAATGTCAATTTTATTTTGTGACAGGCACTCCAATTCTTTTGTACAAATTAACCATTGCTTAGTGATACAGAATTTGAGCTATCGTTGAAGAGAGACATTATTGTCAAAACAAGAACACCAAATTTCAAATGAGCACAACAATTTATAATCAAGGGCACGTCAACTCTCATTAGCTGAGTCATTGCCATCAGGAAAGCAATGGTGAACTATGGGTATTAACCCATTGGCAAGTAGGGGATCCACCATGGTGGGAGTATGAAAAGCAAACATTTGCATGTTGGTGGGTTTCTGGAGTTGGGGAATGTACATTAATGGGCAGCATTTAGAGTATTCAGTGCCTGACTGAGGGACCCAATACCTAGATGGATATCTCACTGAAAACCAGCACCCAGTCTGAACTGCTGACCTCCTCCCTCACAGGCTTAACCCTGCAAAATCCCTTCTGCCATCACGCATCCACACCTGGATCTCTCCTGCATCCAAGGCCTCTGCTGAGTGCAGCACCGATAGTAGCCACCACTTCACCACTGGCGCTGCTGAGTACAGAAGAGCTCTTGGTCTCTGACCTTCCTGCTCTCAGGATCATTGGTCTCGGGTTATGGCACTCTCCTGATCTGTAAAGTGGCTGAATGGCACAATCTGTGGTAAGCCTTGCTGAGACAAGGCATCACAGGGCCCTTGTTAACTGAAACCCCTGTTGCCTCAATGTCACTCCACCCCGTTACCCCATGTTCTCCACAGCATGCTTTCTCGAATCTACCCTACCAAAACGCTTAAAGATGTGACATATTGCAATGAAATACCCTCTCTTCCATCTACATTTGAAGAAACTGAATCCCCCTCTTTATCTGGAGTCTCAACCACCATCCCCGCATCCCTATTTTGCTTAGCAACTTTATTTGGGGGCTTGGTAATCTTTCTTTCAACTACCAGTTCTAAATGAATGATTTTCACCAAAAATGATCAACCCGCCTTTCTCATTTGCAGGCAGTGATTGAATTTCTCTATACAGGCATTTCATTTGGAATTTCAGCCAGTGTTTGTAGTGTGTCCTCTCCCTTTTGTTTGCCACTGCCTCCTTCCACCACCTCCCTGCCTCCCCCACCATCTGGTGTTTTATCCACACTTGTTTTGTATCTTCCAGCCAAGTGGCAAAACCGTCTGAATCACAGATGTTGCCACAGTATCAGTCCACATCAAAACTTGGATGAGTCGAAACAATTCCCCAGTAATAGTTACCAGTCATTTCTGCTTAACAGGAACAGGCTGTGACAGTTGTGCTCTTGTACTATACTGGCCAGAATCATATCTTGAAACCTCTGGAGTATTTCACTCATCCTAAACCATAGTGCCTGCATCCTAACTTGACCCAAGTCCCAGTCACTTCTTTGTCTGGTACCCAGTCTAGCAAAGACTCGATTGTTAGAAATCTCAGAGCAGGGGCAGAGCGTGATGTGTGACTATTTCTTCTCGCGTTTGATCATTAATAAACTCAATCCTTTATGACTAAAGAGAGTCTCCTTTTAAAACACAGCTGCATTTGGATCTGGGACAAATGTATTGACCAGCAATGGGATCTTTATTAAGTTAATCTTGTGGTGATCAATTGAACTTGGCGGGTGAATAAAGAAAGGGAGCTACTCCATCTGTCTTCACTTCACCCAAGAGTTTAACAGATTAGAACCATAATAAATTTGGGAACCTCACCCAGAGGCCAGTTGGATCTTTTCTCCTCGAACTCTGTCCTCTTAAATATTCCTCCACTTCAAGGTTGGTGGCCATATCTTTAGCTGCCTGGGCTCTAAGCTTTAAAATTTCCACGCTAAACCTCTTTACTTCTCCACATCTCCCTCTTTCTGTCTTCCTCATTAAACACTGCTTAAAATCTTTCTGCTGTTCTGATATCTCTCTGTGTAGCTCAGTGGTGATTCCCATTTATCATGCTCCGTGAAGCACCTCGGATTGTTTGTCTTATAGTAAAGGCACTATCTAAATGCAAGTGGTTGTTTAGTTGGGCATTTGCCACATGCATGGAAAAGAACATGGCTTTTGATTCTTTGGAAACGTTATTGCAGAAGATTAACAAACAATGTAAAGTTAAATACCCGCTTGGATTTTGTCAGGGGACCATAAGCCTTTAGTGGTGCAATAACCTTGGCATCCAGTCTCTCCACCTGAAACAATTTGGGGAGGAAGGCAAACTGAAGTTATTTCAATGGCCAATCTTGTCAAGACATTTCTGCAACAAATTGTGAAGCTGTAGCAGCGAACTGTGACTTATAACTAATAGAAACATAATTTTGCTATAGGGCTAATTCCCTCTTGTGTTAATTAACTTCCATCTTGTGGTAATCACCTCTTGTCACTGTTCTCTACAGGCTCCCTGAACACCTCATTTTTCCGAGGTGTAGGAAATCTCAACCCAGTAATCAGTGAAAGCCAATTACAATGATTACTATTGGACAGTTACCAAATGCTGGCAAAATCCTCGTGGAAAAATAAAATTAAGATTTTATTTTTCCCTCATTCTCCCTAGCATTCAACCTATGTTATGTTTGGGTAATGATTATGTTACAAGACTCATAATCAAGAGTATAAATCCCACTATGATTTGCGGGAGATCTGTTAGTAATGGTTGTTTGGAAGGTTTGATTATTTGTGTCAAATGCTTGTTTCATTTCAAGATGTATTTTAATTTGTTAAATGAATTTGATTTTTAACCAGTTTCCTGGAGCAATACACTGTAGATGTGATTAGGGATAAAGCTGCCTTAGAACTGGTATTGCGCCGTGAAATCATAATAGTGATCATAATACCTTTGAATTCCACGTTATGTTTCAAAGTGACATGCTCCAGTCACAGACAGGGATAATAAACTTAAAGAAAGCTAATTTCATAGGCACAAGGGGAGAAGTTCCAAGAAATTTGTGGGAAGCTAAGGAAGTGATTGCTGGGCCTTTTGCTGAGATAGTCACGGGTGAGGTGCCAGAAGACTGGAGGGTGGCTAATGTGATGCCATTATTTAAGAAAAGTGGTAAGGACGAGCCAGGAAACTGTAGACTGGTGAACCTGACATCAGTGGTGGGTAAATTGTTTAAGGGGGCTCTGAGGGAGAGGATTTACATGTATTTGGAAAGAAAGGACTGATTAGGGATAGTCAACATGGCTTTAAGCGTGGAAAATCATGTCTCACTAACTAGATTGAGTTCTTCGAAGAAGGGGCAAATAAGATTGATGAAGGCAGAGCGTTGGATGTTGTCTATATGAACTTCTGTAAGGTGATCAACAAGGTTTTGCATGGTAGACTGGTTAGGAAGATTAGGTCACATGGAATCCAGGCACAGCTAGCCATTTAGATACAAAATGTGGGCAGCACAGTGGCACAGTGGTTAGCACTGCTGCCTCACAGACCCAGAGACCCAGGTTCAAATCCCGCCTCAGGCGACTGACTGTGTGGAGTTTCCACATTCTCCCTGTGTCTGCGTGGGTTTCCTCTGGGTGCTCCGGTTTCCTCCCACAGTCCAAAAATGTGCAGGTCAGGTGAATCGGCCATGCTAAATTGCCTGTAGTGTTAGGTAAGGGGTAAATGTAGGGGAATGGGTCTGGATGGGTTGCGCTTCGGTGGGTCGGTATGGACTTGTTGAGCCTAAGGGCCTGTTTCCACACTATAAGTAATCTAATCTAAAAAATTGGCTTGAAGTTAAGAAAGAGAGGGGTGATGGGGGAGGGTTGTTTTTCAGACTGGAGGCCTATGACCAGTGGTGTGCCCCAAGGATCAATGCTGTATCCACTACTTTTTGTCACTTATATAAATGATTGGGACGTGAATGTAGGAGGAATTTTAGTAAGTTTGCAGATGATGCCAAAATTGGAGGTGTAGTGATCAGTGAAGAAGATTATCTCAGAGAACAATGGGATCTTGTTCTCTGAGATAAGTGGCAGATGGAGATTAATTTAGATAAATATGAGGTGCTGCATTTTGGTAAGGCAAATCAAGGCAGGAATTATACACTTAAAGATAACATCCTAGGGAGTGCTGTCAAACATAGAGACCTTGGGGCGAAGGTTCAAAGTTCCTTGAAGGTAGAGTCGCAGGTAGATAGGATAGTGAAGAAGGTGTTTAGTATGCATGCTTTTATTGGTCAGTGCATTGACAGTAGGAGTTGGGGAGGGGGGTCATGTTGCACCTGTACAGGACATTGGTGAGGCCACTTTTAGAATACTGCATTGAATTCTGGTCTCCCTGGTATAGGAAAGATGTTGTTAATCTTAAAATGGTGCAGAAAAGGTTCACAAGGATGTTGCTGGAGTTGGAGGTTTGAGTTACAGCAAGAGACTGAATAGGCTGAGGCTAATTTTCCTGGAGCATTGGAGGCTGAGGGGTAACCTTATGGAGGTTTATAAAATCATGAAGGGCATGGAAAGGATGAATAGCCAAGGTTTCTTACCCCAGGGCAGGGGAGTCCAAAACCAGAAGGCGTGAATTTAAGGTGAGAGAGGAAATATTTAAAAGGGAACTAAGGGTCAACTTTTTCACACAAAGGGTAGTGCATGTATGGAAGGAGCTGCCAGAGGAAGCGGTGGAGGCTGGTACAATTACAATATTTAAAAGGCATCTGGATGTGTACATTAATAACAAGGGTTTAGAGGGATATGGGCCAAATGCTGGCAAATGGGACTAGCTTAGTTTAGGAAATCTGTTTGGCATGGATAAGTTGGACTGAATGATGTGCTTCAGTGCTGTACATGACCATGACTGTGTCAAAAATTAATTGTTTAAATAGGCTCAAGGTATGGTGGTATGAACAGTGTTCAACGTTCAAAGAAGTTGGGAGGTCACGTTGCGACTGTACAGGACATTGGTTAGGCCACTTTTGGAATACTACATGCAATTCTGGTCTCCCTGCTATAGGAAGGACGTTGTGAAATTTAAAAGGGTTCAGAAAAGATTTTCAAGGATGTTGCTGGCATTGGAGGATTTGAACTACAGGGAGAGGCTGAATAGGCTGAGGCTATTTTCTCTAGAGCATCAGAGCCTGAGGGGTGACATTTTGGAGGTGTATAAGATCATGGGGGGGCATGAATAGAATAAATAGACAAGGGCTTTTCCCTGGGGTGGGGGAGTCCAGAACTAAAAGGCATAGGTTTAAGGTGAGAGGGGAAATATTTAAAAGGGACATAAGGGGCAACAGTTTCAATCAGAGGATGGTGCGTGTATGGAATTAACTGTCAGAGGAAGTGGTGGAGGCTGGTGTAATGAGTAAAAGCAATGACTGCAGATGCTGGAAACCAGATTCTGGATTAGAGTGGTGCTGGAAAAGCACAGCAGTTCAAGCAGTATCCGAGGAGCAGGAAAATCGCCCTTCATCAGAAATACAGGCAGACTGGCTGAAGGGTGGAGAGATAAATGAGAGGAGGGTGGGGGTGGGGGGAAAGTAGCATAGAGTACAATAGGTGAGTGGGGGAGGGGATGAAGGTGATTGGTCAGGGAGGAGGGTGGGGGAAGGTAGCAAAGAGTACAATGGGTGACTGGGGGTAGGATGAAGCTGATGGGTTAGAGAGGAGGGTGGAGTGGATAGGTGGAAAGGAAGATAGGCTGGTAGGACAAGTCATGGGGACAGTGCTGAGCTGGAAGTTTGGAACTGGGTTGAGATGGAGGAAGGGGAAGTGAGGAAACTAGTGAAGTCCACGTTGATGCCCTGGCGTAGAAGTGTTCCGAGGCGGAAGATGAGGCGTTGGGTGGTGAGGGAGCAGCGGTGAAGGAGGCCCAGGACTTCCATGTCCTCGGCTGGTTGAGAGGGGGAGTTGAAATGTTGGGCCACGGGGTTGTGTGGTTGATTGGTGCGGGTGCCCCGGAGATGTTCCCTAAAGCTCTCTGCTAGGAGGCGTCCAGTCTTGCCAATGTAGAGGAGACCACATCGGGAGCAACGGATACAATAAATGATATTGGTATATGAATAGGAAGGGTTTAGAAGGATAAGGGCCAAATGCAGGCAAATGTGACTAGATTAATTTAGGATATCTGGTCAGCAAGGACAAGTTTCCATGCTGTACGGTTCTATGACTTTATGACTCTAAACAAATTAAAATGTTCAACAGAAATATGTTCATGAAAAATGGGAGGGTTCAAAAGTCTCCTGGTGTCAAAGTTTGGAATTGTATCTAGGGATTTATAAATAAAGCAATGTCATTACTACATTCCACATCTGTAATGCTCTGAATAGCTCACCATCAATGGAATTCTCATAGATGGAAACTGAGATATATTCTTTTGGAATTGAAGCCCAGTTGCTTTCAGAGCTATCTATCAAATGCACAACAAGTGGGTCAGACACTAAAAGAGAAAAGAGAGGCAGCAGCATTGACCTTTACCAAAATTTCAGGTCACAGCTGAACCATTAACCATGAGCCATTCAGCTAAAAGTTTCAACACTGGTTGCTTTCTATTCTCCTATTTTCAAAGAGAAAAAGGAAGAAGAGCTTAAGTTCTCTTATACTGAATGAGAGATTGATTTGCCCCCCTTGCATTAGGCAATGTTCCAAATAAGATTGTAAACACTTTCAATCCAAGGTGACTGTATTGGTCTCACGTACTGAGCATCAACTAAGATTGATTATAAATGTTTCCAGTCCTGAAAGTATTTCTTTTATTTAAATTGGAATGAATGCTCGTCAAGCTTGGCAAAACTTGGATAATTCACTCTCATTTGTACTTTTTTCTCCTTTGGTCAGTAAGAGTTGAAAATAGTTGATCTGGGAATTTGATGAGGCCTTTTATTATGGTTATTCTCCCAAACTGGGGAAAATGAAAATTTGGTCAGATCAGCAATGTGAGATTTATTTATTTGGAAATTGTTTGAAGCATGGGTATTAAGCTTTATATTGCCTCCAGGTGACTGCACAACCCGCACAATTACAGAAGAACTGAACACTCATTGCTTTTAACTTGAATAAACTTTATCATGCAGTGGAATGCCAACATTTCCCCACACCGCACATACCTCAGTTCAGCTGAGCTGTTCATGGTCATTTTAGATGTGCTGAGTACTACCTACCTCCACAGAATGAAGGTTAAAAAGTTACAATTAACGTCTCCGAGGATAGTCCTGTACAGCTCCTGGTCAGTATTCTTGCAGCAACATTGCTATTACAGCCCTAAATACAAAATGTCTACAAACGTAATTACTTTAAGAGTGTGAATAGCAGACATTATTATGTCAATAATTCAAAATAACATCACCACGATTCCAGTAAGCAATAATGTGTGCCAGTGATAAGCTAACTCATATTCCTTTGCCTCAGTGAGGCTTCTGTGTATATATGTATGAAACGATCACACTTTAACCAGCTCCTTGGGCATAGACATCTCCATTAAATTTACTACCTCTGCCTGACGGTAGTCCTGAATCTTTGACAACTCCTCTCCAAGGTCCTTGAGGCACCTTCGTAACTCTGGATTCTCGGTGTTTGCAAAGTCCATAATCTGTCTTACCAGCATGTCAACCTTGTCTCTCAGCCTTGCATTCTTGCGTGTGTAGGAAGCCAGGAGCATGCAGAACTGGCCGAGATACTTTTCTGCATTGTTCACCGTCCCTTCCATGATCTTGACCTGAGCATCCCTTTTCAAAATAAAGATTAGGAGATGAAAGTAGGCTGTGCTGAGGGTCACAATTATAGATAATATTGTGAGAAATTGAGGCCCAGGAAAAATGAGTTAGGAGTGAGCGGATCTTTGGAATAGTAACCCAGGCAATTCAGAACACAGCTTGAGGAATGATGTTGGACTGGGTCCAAGTAATTTCTGTCTAAAACACATTGATGTCATAGAGTCATAGAGATATACATCACAGAAACAGACCCTTCAGTCCAATTTGTCCATGCCGACCACAAATCCTAAATTATTCTAGTCCCATTTGCCCGCATTTGGCCCGTATGCCTCCAAGTCCTTCCTATTCATATACCCAGCCAGATGCCTTTTAAATGTTATAATTGTACCAGCCTCCACCACTTCCTCTGCCAGCTCATTCCATACTCACATCACCCTCTGCGTGAAAATGTAGCCCCTCAGGTCCCTTTTAAATCCTTCCCCCCTCACCTTAAACCTCTGCCCTCTAGTTTTGGACTAGACCTCGACTATTTATCCTTTCTATGCTTCTTATGATTTTATAAATCTCTATGAGGTCACCCCATCAGCCTCCGACCCTCCAGGGAAAACTGCTCCAGCTTATTCAACCTTGCCTTTTAGCTCTCCAACTGTAGCAACATCCTTGTAAATCTTTTCTGAACCCTTTCAAGTTTGACAACATTGTTTCTATAGGAGGATCCGTCTAAAGTCACAGCAATCGTCAACCTTCCCTACTCGGGAAATTTCAAATTCAGCCAATTCTTCAGCCTTTTGTTCATTTCTCGTTGCTCATTTGTTAGATGTTCAGATGGCTTGTTACATTCAGTGGACCAAATCTCAGTTATCGAAGACTGCCTTCCACATATAGTGGAGTAAACACTTTCCACTCCCTGACTTCTGTTCACTTTTATTAACAGGCCTGCCTCGTTCTGCCACAAAACTGTAGCAACTGTCAACTTGTTTTTGTTTACGGATGACCTTTGAAGAAGACATTGAATCCTCGCAACTTTTTCCACATCTTCCATATCACCCCCGCCCAAAAAGTGTGAGGCTCAACAAATTTGCGACTGACGTATTTCTAAGCTTCACCCTGTTGTAAGTCAAATCTTCATATTCACAGGCACCCAACTAAGTGGGACACTATTTTAATCTCACGGGGATCACTGCTGAAGTAAAATTTTTTAGCAAATGCCCACGTACAGTCGGATGCCTCTTGCTGTTTTGAATGTTTCGCCTGAGATTTAAATGACTGAGAGGGTCGGGACAGAAGGATGGGAGCTACCAGCAATAAAGGTTACTGAAGAATGAGAAGAAATTCAAATGAATGGACGAAAAACTGAACACAATGACATAAAAATACAGCAGACAGATGAGCTTCTGCTGTCTCTGTCTGCAAACCTTTGCATTGGGCATTAAATAACTCACTTCCACTGTTTTGTTACTTACAGGAAAATTAACAAATACTCTTTCTACTGAAGCATTTTAGCAAAATAAAATATAAGCAAACAGGTCAAATCTAATGCTTCTTACATATTGCCCAGCGGAGTTTCTGTTCAAAACCCATTTGACTAATCATTAAAACCCTGTGCAAACCAAGAGAGGCCCAGGTTAGGTCACTAGCCAGTGCTGAGTTGACAAAAATCCAGTGCTACAATTTTCATCATGACAGGGAGGAAAGGACCAGCCAGTGTTCTTGCTCCTGATTCCTGTTCAGTTCATT
Source organism: Chiloscyllium punctatum (assembly GCF_047496795.1). Lineage (NCBI taxonomy): Eukaryota > Metazoa > Chordata > Chondrichthyes > Orectolobiformes > Hemiscylliidae > Chiloscyllium > Chiloscyllium punctatum. Next base: position 17,907,202 of record NC_092764.1, read on the forward strand.
TTGTTTGCAGGGTGCAAGTACATGGATGTCAGAGGAAGACTGCTCTATTTTCAGATCCCAGCTTTGCCAGCATGATATCTATTGGGGCTGTGTCCATCACATCTCAAATATGTAGATTCACTGCCACCAATCCTTCTCAATAACATTAGTCTAAATCAGTGGGGAGAGACTTCAGCAGTAGCGATGCACCATCTTATTAATCAGAATAGATTTAGTAGATAGTATTTAGTGACTAGTTACATTACAGCCGAGATTCATGAGAGTCCCTTGTAAGACCTCAGGCTATAGCTAAGAGTAAGTACACATTATTTTTATAGTCATAGAGTCATAGAGGTGCATAGCACAAAAACTTTGATCCAACCCGTCCATGCCGACCAGATATCCCAACCCAATCTAGTCCCACCTGCCAGCACCTGGCCCATATCCTTCGAAACCCTTCCTATTCATATACCTGTCTAGATGACTTTTAAATGTTGCAATTGTACAAGCCTCCACCACTTCCTCTGGCAGGCCACTCCACACACGCACAACCCTCTGTGTGAAAAATCTGCCCCTTAGGTCTCTTTTATATCTTTCCCCACTCACCCTAAACCTATGCCCTCTAGTTCTGGATTCCCCCACACCAGGGAAAATACCTTGTCTATTTATCCTATCCATGCCCCTCATGATTTTCTAAACCTCTATAAGGCCACTCCTCAGCCTCTGATGCTCCAGGGAAAACAGCCCCAGCCTATTCAACTTCTCCTCCAATCCTGCCAACATCCTTGTAAATCTTTTCTGAACCCTTTCAAGTTTCACAACATCCTTCTGATAGGAAGGGGACCAGAAGTGGCCTAACCAATATCTTGTACAGCTGTAACATGACCTCCCAACTCCTGTACTCAATACTCTGACCAACAGAGGAAAGCATATCAAATGCCTTCTTCACCATCCTATCTACCTGTGACTCCACTTTCAAGGAGCTATGAACCTGCACTCAAAGGTCTCTTTGTTCAGCAACACTCCCGAGGACCTTACCATTAAGAGTATATGTCTTGCTAAGATTTGCTTCCCTAAAATGCAACACCTCACATTTATCTAAATTAAACTTCATCAGCCACTCCTCAGCCCATTGGCCCATCTGATCAAGATCCTGTTGTAATCCAAGGTAACCTTCTTCACTCTCCACTATACCTCCAATTTTGGTGTCATCTGCAAACTTACTAACTATAACTCTCAAGCTTGCCTAATTAGACAGCTTTGAGTGGAAACCAAACCAGCTAGCTCCTCCCAGGAACATTTCTTAATGTATTATATAACTATTATACAGCAGTGTCACCCAGGATCAGATAAGCCGTTGTTGCAGATTACCCACGCTCATTTACTATTGGGTTTATGGTTGAGACAACAGAAAGATATTTGTGACACATAGCATGAAAAACTAGCAGCAATTCATACAATCAAGGGAAGGATTTCCTTTTATGCCAATGAAAAGATATCCTGGCATTATGTAGACTATTATCATGGATAAGAAATAGGAATACAAGGAGGAATAAAACACCACACAGTTTTTGAAGTTTGGTCAGTAAGATTGTGGCCAAACTTCTTTTTTTCTGTCCTATCCACTTTGTGTCCAAAGAATATCAATCTTAGCCTTAATAGTGACCATGTTTGTTTTTATATTTTAGACTACGGACAGCTATGAACCAGACCAGACTCCCTCAAAACATTTCAAGAAAGTAGCTCAGCCTCTAACTTTGCGAGTTGTTTTAAGCAGGTGTAAAGTGGATATTCCAGGAGTAATGCAGCTGGCCCAACCACTTAGTTTTAAACAAAACAGAATTTATTTGCAAGATTACCAAATGAAATACAAACAAAAGAGAACAAAACTTACAAGAACTTAACCTATCCGAAAACCCAACAGATTATTCCAACTTATGATGCTGTTCCAAACACTTGCAACAATCCCCATAAATACCCCATTGCAAAAAAAAGGAAAAATCCATCATAGGGTCTTACAGGAGAGATGGCAGAAAGAGGGAGGATCAGCATGGACCTGATTCTTTGAGTCCAGCAGCTTCACAACTGACTGCTTGCCGAACCAGAGAAAAGCTGAGCTGGGAGAACTGGCCACTCCCTTTTCATTGGACAAGTGTTTTTTTTTAACTTGAAAGCCATTTGCCTGAGGCAGTAACTGTTAGCTGCAATCAAACTGGACCTAAAACCTTCCAAACCTAGATACCTGGGAGCCTGTGTCTTTACAACAACTCTGAGAAAAAAAAACTAAGGACAACATAATCTTGTTAAAGGAGCAGCATCATCAAACCTCCTCCCTTTAAAAAGAAGAACCATCAATATCTAATGATGGCTTCACTTTAAAAGCCCTTAATCTTAAATTGTTAGTACACCACAATACCCATGTACATTATTTGACAATAATCATGCAAACATGCACTACTACATTTCGTTCCAATCTGTTTTACTCCTGCCACCAAATGCCCTCGTTTCTCATTCAAGTCTCACCAATTGGCAATCACGTTTCCTCGTCCTGCCACATGCACAATTTTCAAATTGAATGGCTGTGACAACAAGCTCCATCTAAACAGTCTGGAACTTTTGTCCTTATATTTCCCCACAAACTTCAATGGGTTATGATCAGTGTGTATGAATGTCTCAGATACATTACTGGTAACATAAACACTGAAATATTGTCTCCTTCTCAGCAGTTGAATACTCCTGCTGATGAATGTTCAATTTCCTGGAGAAACAACCGATAGATCTTTCGATTTTCTCTTCAGCTTCCTGTAAGAGCGCAGCATCGATGCCCACACCACTCACATCGTTAGCCAACTTGAATGGCTTTGCGTAATTAGCTGTGGCTAATACTGGGGCAGTGGTTAACACAGCTTTCAGGCCGTCGAATGCCTTCTGACAGTCTGCTGAACTCTGAAACCTCTTGCCTTTCTTTAGCAATTCAATGAGTGGAGCAGCCACATTGCTAAAACTTGGAACAAATTTTCAAAACAATCCACTCAATTCCAGGTACAGTAGTACTGCTCTTTTTACCGATGGTATTGGAAACTCCCTAATTACCTTTGTTTTTGTATTCTGTGGGGCCATTTGTCCATGTCCAATAACATGGCCCACAAAGCTGACTTGGGCTTTGGCAAATTCATTTTTAGCCAGATTTATCACCAAGCCTGCCTCCCGAAGTCAATTGAACAATTCTGATAAATGTTGTAAATGTTCCTTCCATGTTTGACAAAAAATCACCAGGTAATCAATATAAACTACACAATTGAGTAATCCAGAAATTACCTTATTGGTTCGTCTCTGAAATGTGGCTGGCGTATTTTTCATATCAAATGGCATGACTTTAAATTGATAGAGTGTCGAGAGTGTATTGCTGGAAAAGCACAGCAGGTCAGGCAGCATCCGAGGAACAGGAGAATCGACGTTTCAGGCCGGAGCCCTTCATCAGGAATGAGGGCTCCGAAACAAAACGTCGATTTTCCTGTTCCTCGGATGCTGCCTGACCTGCTGTGCTTTTCCAGCAACACACTCTCGACTCTGATGTCCAGCATCTGCAGACCTCACTTTCTCTTTTAAATTTATACAGGCCATTTGGCATTACAAAAACCAAAATTGTCTTTGCTTTTTCGGACAACAGTGCCTGCCAGTATCCTCTGAGCAAGTCCAACTTAGAAATATAAGTTGCTTGTCCAGCCTTTTTAACGCAGTCTTCCAAACATAGAATCAGATATGCATCTTTGTAACTGCATTGACTTTGCAATGGCCCACACATAACTGTTGGGTACCATCTGGTTTTGGCACCATAACAATGGTTGAGCTCCAGTCACTGTAACTTGCTTTGATTAGGTCATCTTTGAGCATGCTTTCAATCTCCTTTTGAATGTGTGCCAACTTTAGAGGATTATATCTGTAAGGATGTTGCATAATCAGAATAGCATCGGAACAGTATATCTACATTATGCATAATTAGATTCGTAATTCCAGCTTATTTCCCCAATCTCCCCATGTGATAGTAATAACTGTTTCGTGATCATTTCGATTTTCCTCTGGAAGGTAACTGAATAATATATTCCGATTTTTGACAACTTCCTCATTGTCCAATTTAATTTGAGGAATGTCCAATTCAGAATCCTTTGAATTTGGTTCTTCACTCTGTATTGTAACCAATAACACAATATTCTCTGGCTTTCCTTCCCTGTCAAAATACCTTTCCAGCATATTCACATAACACACTCCGTGAGATTTCTTTCTGTCTGGAGTCCTTTTCAAATAGTTCACCTCACTCAATTTTCTTTCGGCTTGATAAGGTTCACTAAACCTTGCTTTTAAAGGTTCACCTATCATTGGAAATAACACTAACACCTTATCCCCCATAGCAAAATTACAAGCTTTTGATTTCTTGTCTGCTTCCTGTTTCATTGTATGCTGTGATACATTTAATTGCTGTCTAGCCAACACCCACACTCTATCTAATCCTAAACATTTTCACATAGTCCAAATATGTGGCCTCTGAATAATAACTTATCGATTTCTCCTTAGTCAATTTTAGGGGTCCTCTCACTTCATGCCTAAAAACTAATTCAAGTGGACTGAATTTGATCGATTCATTTGGTGCATCTCAGATCACAGAAGTACAAACAGAATTCCTTTTTCCCTATTATCTGGATAGGGTCTAGATTAGAGTGGTGCTGGAAAAGCACAGCAGTTCAGGCAGCATGCGAGGAGCAGGAAAATCAACATTTCGGGCAAAAAAGCCTTCTCCGGATAGTCTTGATGATAAGCCCTCAACATGGTCTTTAATGTCTGATGCTATCTTTCTCATGTTCCCTGCAACTCTGAATGGTATGCAGTAGATTTGAATTGTTTTATTCTTAAATTGTCCATAACTTCCTTGAAAAATTTCGATGTGAAGTTTGACCCTTGATCTGGTTGTATTTCTGTGGGTAGTCCGTATCTAGTGAAACATTTGAGTAACTCCTCTACAATCCTTTTAGCTGTAAGATTGGGTAATGGAATGGTCTCTGGAAATCTATTGGACACATCCATTATTGTTAACAAATTCTGATTCTCACATTTTGTTTTAGGTAGGGGTCAATTTAGACTCTTGTAAAAGGCCCCTCAAATGCAGGAACAGGTATTAAAGGTGCAGGTTTTATTACTGCCTGTGGTTTTCCAATTACCTGACATGTTGTCAAAATTCAACTACATCCTTGTGCAGTCCACACCAGTAAAAATGTTTTTGTATTGTAACTTGGAGTTTTCTTACCCCTAAATGAGCCCATATTGGGAGTTCATGTCCCACTCGCAGCACCTCCATTCTATAATCCACTGGTAATACAACTTGATGAACTTCTGCCCATTTCTCATCTGCCTGAATATGTGATGGTCTCCATTTCCTCAATCAAACATCATTTTTAAGATTGTAGTATTCAGGGATACATTTGTATTCTCTTCCCATGTATGCCTTTTATTACAATTGTCTTAAATTTTCATCTTTCTGCTGTAACTCAGTTACTTTCTCTGAGCTAAAGATGTCTGCTTTGACATCTATCTGCTCCTGGTTTCTGTCAGCCATCTGATCAAACAGGGCTCTGTTAATTCCACGTCAACATTCTTATCTGTACTCTTTAACCTCTCCTGTGTCAACTGGTGACTTTGTGACCTTGTTACCACACAGTCAGGAACAATCACAGGAAATGGGTCCTGCAAGAGTTCAGACACCTCCTCTGACAGTAATGAGGATACCTCACCAGCTCTACCTACAGGTTTTGTTTGGATCAACAAAACCTACATGGTCACTGGCCCCCGCAAAAGTCACCTTTTCAATTAAGATGAAAATGGCTTCCACATCCTTCTCATCAAATGAAAGGCAATGCTTGAATATATTTAAAGTGTCTCTCACCAGGCCTTTGGCTCCCATGATCCTCACTCTCCTCCTCATTGAGCTGACCTTCAGCCTTCATCTCCATCCTTTTGAGCTGACTTTCCTGTCTATGTGCCAATTTCTGAAAAACTCCGTCTCTTTCTTTTTCTCTTCTCCCTCCTTTTCTCTCTTATCTCTTTTTTTCTTTTTGTTCTGCTAAAGCAATTTGTTCTTTTCCTCTTTTCTCTACTTTTAATTGCAATTCAAACTGTTTCCTTTCTTTTGCCCTATCCTTGCCTTTTGCCTCTAACTCAAGCTGCTTTATTTTCAGTTGAACTTTCGCCATCTCTAAAGATGCTAATGGTGTTTCCAGCAAATTTGAATGCTGAGCTATTGCTTTAATTGTCTCTCCTTTTCTTACAGAAGGAGGCAGCTCCAACCCTCAGCCTCTCTGCTAATGCCAGCAGCTTGGTCTTCACCTTTTGCAAAGTCCCCGGAGTCACTTCTTCCACTTCCCGAAACCTCTTACTGACTACAAGAGCCATTGCTATCCCAAGCACTGTTTAAACCAAATTAATTCGATACCCAGAACAAAAAAACACTAACACACACCACTCACTGCCTTCCAGTCCAACAACCAATTCCAATTTGGAACAATAGAACAAATCCCGCAAAGAACCCCCAGTCTGTTTTGGACCAGGCCAGACCCCCTCAATACATTTCAAGAAAGTAGCCCAGACCCTAATTTTGCTCGTTGCTTTAAGCAGGTGTATAGTGGATATTCCAGGAGTGATGCAGCTGGCCTACCCACTTAGTTTTAAACAAAACAAAATTTATTTGCAAGATTACTGAATGAAACACAAACAACTGGGTACGTAAGTTAGCTCGCTGAACTGGAAGGTTTGTTTTCAGACATTTCGTCACCATGATGAGGTAATATCATCAGTGAGCTTTCTTAACTTTATCAGTGACTAATGAATGTAAAGGATCCATTAGATACTACCAGCAAAACTAACACAATTTACAATATACCATGCAAGATCTGTAAAAAAAACACTGCATCAGACTAACTTGACACCAAGATACATGACCACCAACTGGCCACCAAAAGACTCGACCTGCTATCGCAGTTTGTATACATACAGACAAAGAAGGATACCACTTTGACTGGGACAATACACATATCCTGGGACAGGCAAAACAAAGACACACATGAAAATTCATCAAGGCATGACATTCTAACCAGAACTTCATCAATAAACGCATTGATTTAGACCCTAACTACCTTTCCTTGAAAAAAGAACTGGAAATGACATCACCCGCCTTAAGAAACCAAGGCCTATAAATGTAGAGGCGGACATATCACCAGCGCTCCACCATATACCTGATGATGTTACCTAGTCATGGTGACAAAATGTCTGTAAACAAACCTTCCAGCTCAGCGAGCACACTTACATACTTATCATCAACTTGAGCTACAAATCTTCTCAAAAATCACCAACAAACAAAAGATAACAGAAAGTAGAATAACTTAACATTTTCTGAAAACCCAACAGATTATTCCAACTTAATTATGCTCTTCCAAATACTTTCAACAATCCCCATAAGTACCCTTTTGCAAGAAAAGGGAAAAAAATCATCACAAGGTCTTACAGGAGAGATGGCAGAGAGAGAGGGAGGATCAGCATGGTACTTGCTTCTTTGGGTCCAGTAGCTTCACAACTGATTGCTTGCTAAAGCCAAACCAAACCAGAGAAAAGCTGAGCTGGGAGAACTGGCCACTCTCCTTTCCCATTGTACAAGTGTTTTTTTAAGCTTGAAAGCCGTTTTCCTGAGGCAGTATCTGTTAGCTATAATTAAACTAGCTCTAAAACCCTTCAAGCCTAAGCATCCCAGAACCTGTGTCTTAACGACTGCTCTGAGAAAAAAAAACCAAGGACGACGTAACCTTGTGAAAGGAGCAGTATTGTTACAGGACTGAAATTGAGAAAAATGGACACTTCCTTTAAAAAGGGGAGAATGTTCAAGGAGTTGGTTGCCGCTTGGAAAACTAGTGAAGCTAACTGATGCATATGAAACAATATTTTTGGGGGGAAATTGGGTCGAGATTAATTAGGTCACGTGACACCAGGTAATGATTCAACAAGTTCATTTGAAATCACAAGCTGCCCGTTCATCAGTGCAGTGCTCCAAAATCTTGTGATTTTAGATAAAGCTGTTGGACTATAATCTGGTGTTGTTTGACTTGTGACCTTGTCCAACCCAATCCAACATTGGCACCTCCACATCATAGATCAATTATAATCATTTGTTGCGGACTCAGGAGAGCTCAGCATAGTAATAACCCTCCAATTGATTCGGTCGCATCAGTTCTGTGAGGGGAATGAAACAGAGAAGCAAGGAGACCTCCAGAATTTGATTGCATCAACCTCACTCAAGCCCTCTTTCTACAAAGTTGCTCTCTACAATTTTCTTCTGATAGAGCAGACAAGCCACATCAGAGAGGCTGAAAGAAATAACTCTAAAATCCAAAGATTAAAAAAAAGACCTTGACTCAAACAAGTAACCAGCAAACTAAAAATTCAACATCGCTGTGCAGATAACATTGTGATATAATTGAAAATTAGATAGGATTGTGAAACCAAACCATCCAGTTTTGTCATTTGGACTGGTGATATAGAACTATGTTCTCCCGAATATTTTCCCCTCTGTTCATAATATTTGCAATTATCTGCTTTTCTTTTGTGTGTGTGTGTGTGTGTGTGTGTGTGTGTGTGTGTGTGTGTGTGTGTGTGTGTGTAAAGTTTAGAATGCATGAACTAGATATCCTTTTTATTTTGCTGTTCTTATGAGGGTCAAGGCTGTTGCAATAAATGTGTTTTTTTACCATTATAGAAGAAACCTGGTGTGGTTTGTTTTGTTCAGGGGTAGCAGTCAGTCAGATTATGATTTCTGGTGGTTCCATTAAAACTTCCCATTTTTGGAGACCAGGAGAATAATGGGGCTTCAATTGCAGTGTGTTACCCCTGTGAATCATGACAACTTCATCAGCTTAGCACCCATGGCTCTCTGTGGTTGGGAAATTCCAAGATGTACTACCTTCTGAGCTATGACAATTTCCCTCATCTCCGCCCTGAGTGGCTGTCCCCATATCCAGACACTGCACCCTCTGTAGTTTTATACTGCCTGGCTAAGACACAGCTCTCAGCATTTACACTGTCAAAACCTCTTAGAATGATTGTTACTTACATCCTCAGAAAGAAAGCTCTTAATGGTAGGCTGCGGGCTGGGATCGACAGAGCTGACGAGAGCTCTACACCTGCTGTTTCTGAATTCTCCACTGTGGGGTTTTCTACACTATTTGGTTTCATCTCCTATCTCCATGAATTAAATTTTCACGAAGCAGAATTGAAATATCCTGCAGCATTCTGTTAAATAATTGATGGCGCTATTTTGCAAGGGATGCACTCATTCAAGCGTATAATTATTTTAATGTACGATTTGATCAACATTCTTGAATTATTTGCCTCCACATTGGGTCCTACTTGTCAGAATCTGATGGCTGTTAATTGGCTTTCTACCTGTCAGCCACTTGCAGGAGATTGCTCAGGGCTAAGGAGCATCTGCAGTTTAATGGAGCTGCTGCCGAGCTCCCCCCACTCCTGCACTGCGCCATCGCTCTTGTTTTGTCTCTGTGTAGAGATCAGCGCTCCTCTCAGCCTGACTAGAGATTTTGTATTACTTATCCCTTTGTGGATGAGTGATTTGCAATTCCTATTTGACTTCCCAGTCACTCATTGTCCCTTTTCTCTTCTTGAAGATAGTAGTTTTTTTTAACAGGTAATCACTCACCACACTGTCCCATCATCCTTCCTCCTCTTCCCCACAGAAAACCCACTCCGCTAACAAGGCTTCACTGAGGAACCAATGTTGAGAGTAACTGAGGGGTTGCTGGGCTACAAGAGGCAATCAGAGTAGGCTGGGAGAAAACATTTCCTCTTGTGTAGGAGGCCAACAAAGTAAGATAGGTGCCAAGAAATCTAATGGGAACCTCATAAGAAACATCTTCATCTCAGAGAGAGACTGTGCAACTTGTTACTTCAGGCAGTGTTTGAGGTCAAAGTATTTACAGGGAAGTTAGATCTTGAGGCATAAGTTGTGTGTTTGAGTCCGAAGCAATGAAGTGTTATAAATGTAAATTCACACCCAACACGGTCAAGGAGTTGATTACCGACCGGTAAATCCCTCCAACATGCCTAAACAGAAGCAATATGTGCAGGAGAAGCTCTGTCAGCCATGCTGCAGAAGGCAACAGCAAACCTTCTGCAATAATGTGTGCAAAACAATACCTCAAACCTCCTCGTCAGCTAGAAACTGCATTGTGATGTCCTGAGACTTGGACAGGGCATCATGGAATTCCTCAGATCTGCCACATTTCTCTAGTATTCTCTGCGTGTTTGTTAGCCATATAAATAAATACTTGACTCCAAGCGTATATCAGAAGCTTCTAGTGAGTAATTCATCTCCTGCCTGCCGACAGCCTGTCTTGTATTTACCAGGATGGCTGCATAATTCCACACTAACTGGGAACTCTGTTGTGACTCTGGGCTGTGCAATCGGGAGCATGGGGCAGTTTGTAAGTGAAGCTGATTGGCTGGTTGGAAATGGAAATAAGTTACAAAGGCACAGGCACACAGAGAGAGAAAGGAAGACACAAAAGGGTGTGTTCCTCAGAAGATGCCTGTTCTCTGTAGTCAAAAATAAAGTTTAAACTTGAAGAGAAACAGTTATCTTTCCTGCAACAATTGCAGTGAGTTGAATTGATAAATCAGAGACATTTTCCAAGTGAATCTGTCACTTTGTACTTCTTATAAATCAATGGAATCTTCCAGAAGAAAGACAACTTTACACCAAGGGCCTGGCTAGCTGAAGCAGGATCATCTCAAAATCGGGAAGTAATGACCATTCAATTCATTCACCAGTTTTTTCTATCACTGCCAATAAACTATTTTCCCGATTTGTTTGGCTGTGTGTGCATGTGAGGAAAGGAGGGGATTAGTGCTTCTGTTAGTATCGTTACACGCTAGTGGTTTTATATAATTTTACTTGTTGCTATAGTCTAATTAGTTACAATAAATAATAAATTTTGATGAGTACAGAAACCTGGCCAGTGCTTTCTATCAACTTGGTCTAAAGATTTGACTCCTAACTCCAAATATGACCGCCAGGCATCCCTTCTCTATTTGGGTGTATTTACACTCTGCATAAACCAAAGTCACTGTTATTGTATATCCCTGTCCACTGGTGCTCCTATGAGGTAATGACAGCCTGAAGCTGTATGGAGAGGCACTGCATATCAATACCAGATCATGCTTGTGATCATAGTGTGCCAACACCTTAGAGGATGATAGCTGTTTTTTCACTTCCCTAAAAGCTATGGCTTGGCAACGTGACCATTTCCAAGGCTCAGCCTTTTTTAAGAGTAGCTGTGAAGGTGCCAGGATGGAGGCCAGGTTATGTATGAACTTTATGTAATAAATCACCAGCACAAAGAAAGACCTAAGCTCTGGCACAAACCTGAGAGCTGGGGTACCTTTGACCACCCTTACTTTATATTTCCACTTGTAGACTCTGTAGCCCAAGTAGGTTACTTGGGGTATGTGGAACACACGATTTCCCCTTCTTAATGGTACACCCGCCTAGGAAAAACATGCTCTAAATGCTCCTTATTGGCCTCTCCTGTTCTTAGCACATTGTCTAACAGCGATGTGGGGTAGACCTTGTGAAATGTTTTCCATCATCTGCTGAAAAAGTGCACAGGCTCACCATACCCAGTCTCATATATAGGTACAGATCCTTATGGATATTAATGGTAACAACATACTTCTGGGAATCCTAATCCAACAACAATTGCAAGTACCCTTGGCTCATGTCCAGCTCCCCCTGCTAGCTTTATGTATAAATCCTCTATGTGAGGGATTGGATATCTATCCAGCTATGAAAAGTGGTTTACCATTTGTTTAAAATCCCCACAAAGGTGGTTTACCATTTGTTTAAAATCCCCATCAAGCTTCACAATTGGTATGACCAATGATGCCCATTCTACAAACTGAACTGGTTTGATGACTCCTTCACTTTCCAGCCTCCTGATTTCTGCTGCTATTTTTTCCCATGAGGCAATGTCACAGGGCAGGCCTTGCAGAATCATGGAATTACTTCCTGGTCACCATGCAAGGTGACCTTGGCTCCTTTGATAGTCCCAAGACCTTCCTGAAAAACGTCCAGGTATTTAATTAGGATTTCACTAAGGCAGCCATTTTCTAATTGGAAATGGTTGAGCCAATGAAGGTGAATCTTTCTCAACCAATTTCATCCCATCAAGCTTAGGCCCAACCCTTTATACAATCAGTGTTAACTGAACCAGCTGCTTCTCATAAGAGACCGGAATGGAAGTTGTACCCGTAATCTGTAAAGGTTTCCCAGTATAGGTTCTCAGTCTAGCTGAGGTCTTACACAAACTTAAGGGGTAGAGTCCAGAGCAAATTTTGTGAAAGACTGGTTCTGGTTCTGTGATCACTGAAACAGCCATGCTGGTATCGACCTCCATTAGAATCAGGTGACCATTTAACCAGATGTTTATTTTGATTGGCTCTGATTTGGAAGTTGCTCAGCAATTTAATTGTTCCAAGCCAGATGTAGGTGGACTTTCCAGGGTATGCACTCTCTTGGATATAGGCCTGTCAGTTCATCTTCCTTAATTTAGGTTGAGTAAGCCTGCTTTGCTGTCTTGAGTCCACATAACAGTGATAACCACAACAGTTTGCCAGCCCAGATCCTGAAGGAAATGTTAACCATTTGGCTGAGGCTTGTGTTTGATTTAGGGTTTTGCTATGGGCTGATCTAGAGTGCCTCTGTTCAGGATATGTCCTGAGTCAGGCTCTGCAATTGACTTCATTCAAATGATGTTCACCAAGCTCAGTTAGACTGGTGAGGTTGTCCACTTCCTTTGGAATACCCTGCAACTCATATGCTCCACTTGCCAATGACAAAGCCAGTTTTAGTGCCTGTTTGAAGTCCAGTTGGGTGTCAGATGATGGGTGCTTTTGCATGGTTACATCATTAATCTCACCTAACAACCGGGCTCGCAGCATCTCATTAAGGATTAAACCAAAGTCACATGCCTCTGCTAACAGTCTTACCCAAATTAAAAATCCCGATATGAATTTCCCTGGTTCTCAAATTGCTGAGTAAAACCAATGACATCTCAGAAATAAAGGAGTCTTGGGGTCATAATATTCCTTAACTAAATCTGTCAACTCTTGAATGGTTTTAGTATCGCAGAGAAAGTTTGGTTCCTCATAATCGGAAAAAACTACAGGTCCACAAGAAGAATTACTTATTGTCAGGAGAATTACTTATTGATTTTTATCTATCCCAATGTCATCTGCCTAGACACAAATAACATTTCCTTTCCACAAAATGGGTCCAGTTTTCAACAGCAGGGTTGAATAAGTCAAACTTCCCAAATAACGGTCAGAAATGCTTACCGCAACTCAAAGATTAGAATAGATTCCCTACAGTGTGGGAACAGGCCCTTCGGCCCAGCCAGTCCACACCGATCCTCCGAAGAGTAACCTACCCAGACCCATTTCCCTCTGACTAAAGCACCTAACACTATGGGCAATTTTGCTCGGCCAATTCACCTAACCTGCACACTTTTGGACTGTGGGAGGAAACCGGAGGAACCCACGCAGATATGGGGAGAACATGCAAACTCCACACAGTCACCTGAGGCTGGAATCAAACCTGGGACCCTGGTGCTGTGCGGCCGCAGTGCTAACTACTGAGCCACCATGCCGCCCCAAGTTGTAAGTAAGTTTCTTCAGGAGCGTGCTTTATTCTCATCACCAATAAAATAACTTCACAGGGATTGTTATCCCATCATCAAGTCACCTTTTATCTACACATGGAAAGTCCTTGACACTGATCCAGCTCCTCAGAGTCAGCTGTCAGAATAAACAGAACCTCTGACACTCCTGTTTATGTCTGTCAGCCGGGGCTCCCTGATTGGATCAGATTAACAGCCCCAATCAGTGAACTCATATTCTATCAGGTCTACCTGGCTGACCCTGTTACAATCACTACAATGTGACTCCAGAAATAATTGAGCTCAATTTACGGTGCACTATCCCAGTCAGTTATAACAGGTTACGGAGTTCAATGCAGCTAAATGTGAGGTGATGCACTTTGGGAAGAATAACAGGAAGGCAGAGTACTGGGTCAATGGAAATATTCTTGGCAGTGTGAATGTGCAGAGGGATCTTGGCGTCCATGTACATAGAACTCTGAAAGTTGCCACCCAGGTGGATAGTGCTGTTAAGAAGGCATACAGTGTGTTAGGTTTCATTGGTAGAGGGATTGAGTTCCAGAGCCGCAACATCATGCTGCAACTATACAAAACACTAGTGCGGCCATACTTGGAATATTGTGTACAGTTCTGGTCGTCATATTTTGGGAAAGATGTGGAAGCATTGGAAAAGGTGCAGAGGAGATTTACCAGGATGTTGCCTGGGCTGGAGGGAAGGTCTTATGAGGAAAGACTGAGAGACTTGGGTCTGTTCTCATTGGAAAGAAGAGGGCTAAGAGGGGATTTGATACAGACATACAAGATGATCAGAGGATTAGATAGGGTAGACAGTGAAAGTCTTTTTCCTAGGATGATGACATCAGCTTCTACGACGGGGCATATTACAAATTGAGGGGTGATAGATTTAAGACAGATGTCAGAGGCAGGTTCTTTATGCAGAGAGTGGTAAGGGCGTGGAATGCCCTTCCTGCTAATGTAGTCACCTCAGCCACATTAGGGAGATTTAAACAATCCTTAGATAAGCCCATGGGCGATGATGGGATAGTGTAGGGGGACGAGCTGAGAATAATTTACAGGTCGGCGCAACATCGAGAGCCGATGTTCTGTGCCGGATTGTTCTATGTTCTATATTCTAGCCAGTGTGCGAGCAAGCAGCAGGATATTGAATAAACTAGTGCATGTTTTAATTCATTCAGGAAATGTGGGTTTTGCTGGCTAGGTCAACATTTAATGCTCATCCCTAATTACCCTATCGGACAGTTAAAAATCAGCTGCATTGGTGCAAATAAGGATATGAAACAAACAAGGAAACAGAATGCAAGCAGTTATTTGGGAAGCTGATTATTCAATACCTGTGAACTAATACTACATGGGCCCTAACATGCGTTGAGGCCTGTGTTTAATAGCTGTAGTGTTGCTCACTTAAAGTATTTCAATGGCAATTCAGAAAGAGATTGCAAGGGATGGAAAGTTGATAAATGAACACAATGCAGGATATCCACTAGATTTGTGCAGATTCATTGGAGATTATCAATATCCACCCTCCCCCCAAATTCCCTACAGTTCCTCACAGTTGACACAAGATGACAATGCTTTCTGAAAGAAGGGAAGGAAACCAATGGCAGAGAAAAGACATTTACAGACAGATTTGGTGCATGATACAAAGTTATCACTGCCATCACGACACAAACACTGATTAAAGTGACAATTGTCCTTTAATGCCCCTTAAGTACAGAAGGAAAACATTTTGTGCTTTTATTTTTCAATTTGTCAGCCGACTCTTTTATAATCAATTTGCACATTCAAAAACACAAAGGAAGGACTTATAAGGGATTTCACAGTAAATAATTAAACCCTTGACTGCACCTTACCTTGGCAAGGTGACTCTAAATAGTCACTGTATTTGATCTTGGTCATATTCCAAATTTATGAAAAACAGACTGCCACAGCACGGAAACTGAAATCTCCAAATGTGAAGTATTTACATTTAAATTCTGCTTAAATTGATCAGTTGTGAATTGATACCAAGGGTTGTGCGTTGTGCTTTGTGCATCAATGGCTGACAGTCCCACTTTTTAAACCTTACTGTTTGTTTTCACTTACTCTAAGGGAACATTTTTGAGCGTATATTGAGAGGACACGTTGCCCTTACCTCGATAGAGAATTCATTTCGCTAGAAGTGTTCTTCCCTTATTTAAACTGTAGACAATATCCAGCCCTGTTCTGAGAAGGAAGGTAAACCTTGCTCAAGCAGTGGAGTCCCTGGTTGTTATAGCGACGGTAAACACACAAAGCCACCACTCATCTCAGATATTGCTCATTATTTCCCTCAAAGCTCACTAGATGGCAGCAAAGAACTGCCTACTCAACTAAATACACTCATTTAGAGCTGGAGGAGTCCATTTGAGCCATCACACCTCTCCTTGCTCTTTGACAGATCCAATCCAATTACACCCATTCCTCTGCACTTTCCTCAAGAATGCTGCAAATAATCTTATTTTTAAAAAGTAGAGAGCCAATTTGGCTTTTGAAGGTCACTATTGAATCTGCTTCCAACACCTTTTTTTGTCAAATACTGAGGCTTCTGCAGTATGTAGCGACAGAGTTCTGATCTCCATACACTAAGAAGGATTTAGAGACACTCAGGAGGGTGCAACAATTTATTTGAGTAAAATGCGACCGGAATAAACCTATTGAAAAAAGCTAAACAGATCGTGGCTTTTTTTCTTTTTAGATAAGCATGACCTGACGGGGATTCTCAAGTAAAAAATGACTTGCAGCCAATGAAATACCTTTGAAATCTAATTAATGCTACAAAATAGGAAACAAAGCAGCCAATTTGTGCAGAGCAAGCTCCCACAAGCAACAATGGAATAAGTGTTGCGCCTCCTCCACATTAAAACCCTAACCACCCGATGCCTGGAGAAAGAGTGCTTCGTTTTCCTCCTTGGGACCCTCCAACCACATGGGATCAATGTGGATTTCACCAGTTTCCCTATTTCCTCTCCCCCCACCTTATCCCAGATCCAACCACTCTGTTGAACTGTCCTACCTGTCCATCTTCCTTCTATGAGAAACAAAACTCACATATTAATAAATTTCAGTCCGAGTCAAATTCTGAAGCAGTAAATTTTATTGATACATACTTGCAAGAACGGGTGCCTAATGAGTAAGCACCTCGATCTGAGGGTTACATTCTGATTTATGCTGTTCAGCTGCGTCTCTCGGCCCTCCTCTTTCACCCCATTGGTTACTTTTGCTGTAGAGCGTAGCCTATCACAAGCTCTAGCTTCACTCCACATTTGTCTAGTTTCTCTCCGCCTCTGTTTACTTCTCCCATTACTCTAAGCCCGTCGCCCCTTACTCTTATTTATCTTATTCCTTATATGTGACTATCCTGGCATACTTTGCTGTCTTCGAGGGATCATCCTGCCAGACTAAATTCCATCCGTTGGCCACATCCCTCCTGCGACTGGCACACTATTCTCCTGTTACTGGTACATCCCGTTACACGGTCACTCTGCCCTATTAGTCATAGATAACTCTACCTATTTTAGCTTCTCACTGTTTAGTATTTGCATGCGCAGCCTAATTTTAAAATGTAAACTTTTGCAGAAGCAGCACCTGTTCCCTTATTCTTAACTCTATACCTTACACTTCCCACGTATCCGCTCCTCCCTCCTCTCTGACCTATCATCATCAGTCCCACCTCCTTCTTCCTACCATATTCCCAGCTGCCTTTCCCCCAGCCCCACCTTCCTCCCATTTATCGCTCAGACCACTTGGGCCTCCCCCTCATTCCTGATGAAGAGCTTATGCTCAAAAGATCAATTCTCCTCCTCCTCGGATGCAGCCTGACTTGGCTGGGCTTTTCCAGCACCACATCTTTCCACTCTGATCTCCAGCGTCTGCAGTCCTCACTTCCTCCTAATGGAATAATGACCAGGCATTTTTTTTTTGTGGGTGATGTTGATTGAGAGACAAACATTGACCAAGACACCTGAGATAGGAACATAGGGCATAGGAACGTAGGAACAGGCCAGTAACCTCTCAAGCCTAAAGAGAAAATGCTGGAAATTCTCAGCAGGTCTGGCAGCATCTGTAAGGAGAGAAAAGAGCTGACGTTTCGTGTCTAACTGACCCTTTGTCAAACCTCTTAAGCCTGTTCCACCGTCAATGAAATCATGACTGATCTGTGGCCTAACCCCATATACCTGCCTTTGGCCCAAACCCTAAATATTTTTGCATAACAAAAAATTCAAAAGAACATATGGAGCTCTGCAGCATCAGTATAGTTTAGGGAGAAATACTGAAGGATTAGGAACTGTAGGGTTTGCAGAAGTTATGTGAAGTGTGTGGACAGTTGGGCCAAATAGCCTGTTTCCATACTGTCAGTTCTGTGCAATAATTTTCTTTCCAAATTGTAAGAATGAAGAGGCAATATCTTTCTGTGAAACCATCAACAGCAGAGCTGTCTCTCAGTTGCTAAACAGACAGACTCCTGCTCTCGAGTAGCTGCTACATATTCTGACTAGGCTGTGTTTCGTTAAGACGATAAGTTCTGGATTTTGCCTTCAATGAATCAAACCCAAACCGAATTAAGGCTGGGATGTACAGTAGGCAGCAAATCCTCTTCACTGCAAATGGTAAATGCAAGCTCTTTGTCAGCAGACACGTGAAAGGACAGTTCATAAGCAATTGTTGTTATCGAAAGCATTAAATCACCAGGGAGGATGATCCCATAACTCAGAAAGCAAGTCAAGACATCAGCACCATTTATGAAAAGCCATGAATTTGATTTAAACTCTTACTGCTTAATTTCTGAGCCCTGTTGGAACACAAGGGAATTAGAGTCTAGTAAAGTAAGAGACAGGGAACGGGGAAATGATAGCAACCTATGGACATATGGATTACAACAAGAGTAGGCCCTTCAGCCCCTCGATCCTGCTTTCCCATTCAATAACACCATGGCTGATCTGATTTCTCCACATTCCCACCCACACCCATGACCTTTCAATCCCTGACTTACCAAAAATCTATTCACATCTGCATTCAAAATATTTAAAATTAAAATTCACACCACACCAGGTTAGAGTCCACCAGGTTTATTTGGAAGCTCTAGCTTTGTTCAGTATATCATTTCAGCTGTCTGACAGTGTAATCTTTTGCTGTAAATTCTGTGTCTTATGATCCTTGCTCCACAGCTACCCGATGAAGGAGCAGTGCTCCGAAAGCTAGTGCTTGCAACTAAACCGGTTGGAGTATAACCTGGTGTTGTGTGATTTTTAGCTTTGTCCACCCCAGTCCAACACTGACAACTCCACAAAATATTTAAAGACTCAGTTTCCACTGCCCACACAGCAAGAGAGTTTCAAAAGATTCACAGCCCCCGAAAGAAAAGAATTTCACCTCAGCCCTGCCTCAAATCTGTGACCCACACTTTTTAAACAGTGACCCTTTGTTCTAGATGTTAAACTGACCATCAGTTACATGAGTGATCCGTCAATGTTCTGTCCTGTTTATGGGCAAAAGTGGACAGGCAGCAAGTCCGATCCATTGGGATGATGAGGCTGCCTTGCACAGGGAATGTTTATGACCGGTCAGCGAGACTACTGTGCGAGAAGCAGATCCTGCCACAAGTTCTGTACACAAAGTGGCTCTCAGCTGTCATGTGGGTTGTTGTATTTTGACTCAATGCCTGCTTGCCAAGCCACAGTGCCCACTGATGGTTACAGTGGTACATACAGCCACATGGATGATGTTAGCTGTCAGCTAGAGCCTTCCAGGTGTTAGAGTCAATGCTTCTGTTTGCAGTCTCTACCATCTTTGAAGAGGAACTTTGCGCATTTAACTGGTTGTCTGATTCCAGCTACCTTTCCACACAGAAAGTCCTTGAGTATGTCTAGAAAAGCTACAACAGCTCTTTCCGTGGCCTCATCAGTCCAACCATGAGAGTTCATTTTCCCCTGCACTGATTCTGGGTTCGGTAGTCTCTCACCTTTCTCACTGAGGGGGGAGGGGGAGGGAAGGAGTGGGTAGATGGAGGCTGATAGGAATGGAGGATGAAGGAGATTGCAAGAGTTGTTGGTGGAGGGAGTGGGGGTGAAGTGTGCAGAAGGAGACTGCAAGATGGATGGAGGGAGAAAGAGGCTACAGGGTAAAAGAGGAAGGCTACAGGGCAGATAAGAGAAGGATAATAAAACAAAGAACTACAAACATTGGAGATCTGAAGCAAGCAAAAATGGAAATTACTGGGAAATTCAGCTGGTCTGGCAGCCTCTTTGGAAGAAAACACAATTAACATTAACAGAGATAAGAGAAGGGAGCTAAAGGGAGAGAGCACAGTTGTAATCATCTCCACAAAAGAAGAGTCGGTTAATTTGAGACAAGAAAATGTGAAATCCTTGATGTGATGAACTCTTTGCAAATACATGTGGAATCTCGAGCGAAAGACTGCATATATTCAAGAGTACCATATGGTTAAAATGTATCAGATGCTATTATAATGAAGTCTGTATCAATTATTAAATTTAAGTCTGAGATTGAGATCTGAAAGTAATAAACAAACAACTTTCAAGTTAAAGTCATTGTTTTGTGTGTATGCAATGGAAAAATATTAGCTGTTACTTCAATGATCTGCAGAAGATGAGTTCATGATAAAAACTTTTTATCTCTAAAAATGTGTCAATTGTTTGCAAGAAAAAGACTTCTGATAACTTATGTCTATTGTCTTCTGTGCAATTTAAA